>NW_024748502.1:3061388-3090428 GCF_018991925.1 Homarus americanus | reverse complement strand
TGTGTTGTTACCTGTTGGGATCTGGGTAGACGTTTAACTATATTATAAATCCCCAACTCGTAACATGCCACATAACACGTGCAGTGTTGCCATGTAATTACATATATAAATGCTACTCGACACAGTAGCTTATTTACAAGGTTGCTACTTGGCACAGTAGCATAGATACATAACCTACGCACATAGGGTCAGCGTAGATGGTGTTTTAAATCTGAGTGGGGCTGTGTAACCAGTGGGGCTCCCCAGGGGTCAGTACAGGGCCCACTCTTGTTCATAATCTACATAAACGATCTAGATACTGGCATCAGCAGTGACATAAGCAAGTTTGTAGATGACACCAAAATAGGGCGGCAGATTAATTCAGGGCAGGATGCAAATGCACTACAGGAGGATTTAAATAACCTGCTAGAGTGGTCAGAAAAATGGCAAATGATATTCAACACCAGCAAGTGCAGCGTACTTAATATTGGAAGTACAAATACTGCCAATGTATACAGCCTTAACAACATCAACCTAGAGAAGTCGAGTTGTGAAAGAGACTTAGGGGTACTTGTAAACCCGGACCTACGGCCTAGAAAACAGTGCGTTAATGTTCGAAATTAGGCAAAAAGAGTATAAGGTTTTATATCTGGAAGTGTACAGTAAGTGATAAGAGTGAGGAGGTCATATTGCAACTATATCTTGCGCTAGTCAGGCCGCACCTCGATTATGCTGTTCAGTTCTGGTGCCCTTATTATTGAATGGATATCACTTCATTGGAGTCGGTGCAGCGAAGAATTACGAAAATGATTCCGGGACTTAGAAACCTTCCATATCAAGAGTGATGAAAGAAATTAAACATGCATTTCCTAGAGAGAAGAAGAGTGAGTGGAGATATGTTAGAGGTATTTAAGTGGGTGAAAGGGTTCAATAAAGTAGATATAGATAAAGTTCTTATAATATGCGAGCAGGATAAGACTCGTAGCAACGGATTTAAGGTGGATAAGTTTAGGTTTAGGAGGGAGATAGGAAGGAACTGGTTCACAAATAGGGTGGTACACGAGTGGAACAAGCTTAGCAGCTTTTTAGTAAGTGCTGGAACGCTGGAACGATTTAATTGGAGGCTCGATAGATTTATGGATGATAGAGAGTAGTAGTAACTCTCGACAGGAGCTGCCATGCACAGGCCAACCGGCCTATTGCACATTCCTTATTTTCTTATGATTTTATGTTCTTATGTTCTTATGAGAATGCAAATAGAAGTGACAAGTGATCGTGGGCACTTCTTGCCCGGTGGCGAGTCCGGTCGTACAGTTTACCTAGGTTGTTATAATCATGGTCGTGGTTGTTATAATCATGGTCGTGGTTGTTATAATCATGGTCGTGGTTGTTATAATCATAGTCGTGGTTGTTCTAATCATGGTCGTGGTTGTTATAATCATGGTCGTGAGACTTACAGTATCTAATATACTATAAGAAGGAATAGAATAAAGGTTAGAATAATTAGTTAAAGAAATATTTGCCATAAGGAGAGGTTAAAATTAAAAAAAAAAGTATTATGAATCACCGATGATCATTCCGAGATAAATGTTATTATGAAGAGAAGTGACCTTGATTCTGGTTAGATTAGTCACCATCTGCTTAAGTCATCACCTGTGTTAAGTCATCATAGTCATCATCTACGTTAGTCAGTTTTAGGCCCATCTCACATGACTGACCGACCATCGATGTTCTTTCCACGCGTGGGTGTTAGTTTTCAATGAGTCTTATTATTTACGCTGGTTGATGTAAGACCTCCTACACTCACTGACGCAGCCATGGTCAATTTGGTGTTATTTTTGTTTATAAATGCCTTCTAACCTGTCTCAAGTCTGTCCGTCCTGTCTATTGTCATCCCAACTCAAATTCAAATTCAAATTCAAAATCATTTATTGACAATTACATCAAAATGAGCTGGTTAGCATGCCAACTAGTCCGCCCAAAACTAGTCTTAACAAGAGGTCTTTAACATTCTACTAATCCTGAATCAGATATGTATACAATCTTATGTTAAACTTACAGAATTTTTTCATAATATTCTTAACCATATTTTTGTTTATTAAATAACAAACCATATCTGTAATATCAGTAATACCATCAGCCCTAAATTCTCATAAACAGTTACATTCCATAATGTAATAATATAATGTATGAGACTTTACCTAGCCACACAGTTTACAAGAAATGCCATCAGTTCCTTCAATATATTGCCAATAATATTTGTATCCAAAGCGTAGCCGCATCACAAATGTATCATACTTAACCGAAGCCTTACCATAAGTAGAACTTGCAGAAATCAAAACTCGAACATAAAGTTTCAAACTACTACTGCCGTTGTTCAAAATTTTCCTAATATTGTCCATTTCCCATTGCTGTCGGAATTTTACCATTCCAGATTTTATTATTTTAATACCCAAAAAACAATCATATTCTACAATTTCTTTGCCACACCCTTGCTTAGCCAAATCATCAACAACCTCATTCATATAAATACCACAAAGGGATGGAATCCACATAAAACTAACATCATATCCAAGTGATTTTATGTCCTGAATACACTTCTTACATTTTAAAACTAAATCATCATCAAGAAGAACTTTAGAAATTTGAGCAAATAGAGCACTTTGAGTGTCAACAAACCCAAAAACTGCCTTTTTCCTCACAAAGGCATTCTTAAGTCCCACATATATAGCATAAAGTGCAGCAGTGGTGCTGGAACTTCTATCCCCAATTCTCTTGGATATTCTTTCTTCAACACTAATACCATATTCAAAAAATTCCCTGATAACAATGCCACATCCGGCCTGATTCCCATTAATTGAACCATCACAGTAAATATATATAACATTTTCCTTATGGTACTCAGATATGTTCTCAAGGAATATTTGCCGTAACTCAAAAGGATTACATTTTTTTTTTTTTTTTTTAAACTATAGCTTATCAATTCTTACAGATACACTCTCCATGAACCAAGGTTTCAAATAAACTTTGTTTGGCAAAGGTACACACAAATCTACAATATTATATTCACACAACATCTGATAAAATTTTTTGGTATCAGTATTCATCTTAAAATTGCTAGTAAATGCACTAGTAAATTTATCAACAGCAGACTTCAGATACCCATCACCACGCCTAATACACCTTTGAATAGTAATGACAGTCAACTCCCTAATTCTGTGTATTATGCTCGGGACATTTAGCTACATCCTCATAATCTCTATTCTTGTTGTCCTTGGACAACCAATCACAATCCTCATTGCTTCATTCTGAATAAGCTCTAATGGCCTAAGATATTTTCCTGAGTAAGAAGCTAGAACTGGAGCTGAATAATCAATGAAACCCCTCACTGTACTTAAATACATAGATCTTGAAACTGGTATACTAACACCATTTGCTCTATTTGACAAAACTTTCAAAGGTTTTAGCCTTGCTGTACATATATTTTTAACATTTGATCCTTAACATTATTTTTTATACCCACAAACATTCCCAGATATTTTTTGCTGGATATTTTTTGCAATTTTATTCCATTTAACCAAAATTCTTTTCCGTTTACTGCCCTTGACTGAAATTTGGTTTTATTTTCATTAATGACCAGTCCCAAGAATATACAAAGATACTGCAGCTGATCAATGACCCTAGACATATCTTCCTCATTCTTACATTGGATCAGAATGTCATCAGCATAAATGATTACTTGGGACTCGCCCTGGAATTTGTAACTAGCTATTCTGTCCATAAGAATATTATAAAGCATAGGGTTAAGAACGCCACCTTATGGGGTACCCAGCCCTAGACTTTTTTCTTCCGATTCATAACCTTGAAACCAGACACTCGCTTTTCTGTAAGTTAAGTAATCTGTAATCCACATCAATAATTTCTATTTTATACCTTTACTTACAAGACTTTCTAAGATCATGTCCTTATTTGCCATATCAAAGGCACTTTTAAGGTCTACAAACAGTCTACAGTTGACATTAGCATTACTAAGACATTTAATCACACAATCTGTAGTGCTTTTACCCCTTAAAAATCCCAACAAATTACTAGACGAGAGACCATAAATTTTATACAATAATCTATTTAATACCATTCGCTCCATCATTTTAGATGGACAAAATGTTAAGGATATGGGTCTATATTCACTATCACCCTTAGGCACAGGAACAATGAGTGCTATTTTCCATTTCACTGGAAGTCTTCCATTTTCATATGACAAATTAAAGAGAACTAGAATTGGGTTGTCCTCCATACTTATAAGATAATTTATATCATCATAAGTTAGACCATCCCTGCCAGGAGCACTAGACTGCCCTTTCTTTACAGCATTCGGAATTTCATCCTTAATAAAAGGAACACAGGTTTCCTCACTTACAGTACTTTGGATATTCACCAACCTTCGCCTCATACTGTAGATCTTGAATTCCTGAAGCAAATCTGAACATTATTTGGGAGACACTCATAATTAGATGCATACGCCCACTTATTCATTAGTTCATTAGCTTTGGCGTTTGGATTGGGATGAACATTAAATTTCTTCTTGACTCCCCTTACCCTATTCGCACCATCTCAAACCTGATTCAAAGATTTTGATTGAGCAATCTCTCTCAAAAAACCACTCCAATACATAATTCTGGCTTTCTGATTTAATTCTGTTGTACACTCTGCCACTTCAGAGTTCCCCGGTTTTTTTCATTGCTAGGATCTTTACTCCACTTACTATGACATTTCCTCAGTAACTTATTCCACCCCTTTACAATCTTATCATTATTATAACTAGGCTTAGGTTTTGTGGTATTTCCACCTTGGTTTATTCAAAATGGAATCAATCACTCCTAACAAATCATCATAAAATATGTTTTCATCTTTAATTCCAATCTTTTTATACTCTTTAATCCACTCGCCGACTTTTCCTACAAATTCACTATGTTGGCCTACTGTTATTGTATACCTTGTAGGGTAACGTAAGGTTATGTTGTCTAGCATTCAGGATGGGATGGATGGAAAATCGAAGTGGTGGTTTCTTATATAAAATATATTATATCCAAGACAGTCTGGTGCTGGAGATGCCGTGTGGTGAGAAGCTTGCTCAGAAGACACGTTCAGTGAGTAGCGTGTTTTAGGAGGTATCTATGCAGGAGCTTCGTTAGAGGAGATGTTGCGTGTTGCTGTCCTCCAGGTTGAATGAGAGCTGGACAGCGAGGAGCTTGCTTGGAGGAGGTGTTGCGTGTTCAGGAGGGTAGGGTAGAATGAATCTTAATGGTTGTTGTTGTTGAGATTGTCGGGCCGTAGTCCGACACGGGCCTTTGCCTATAGGCGGCCCGTTTGGTGGTTCCGGTTGGAGCTCCTGGAGCAGCCAGACCGGATTGGGATTGGAGGTGGTCCTACCTGCAGATTTGGAAGGATACTGCAGGTTGCAAGTGTGAGCGAACCCCCGATCAGTGGACGCTTACCACCAACCCCCACTCTTGGACGTGGTCAGCTTCGGAGTGGCGCGCCCCCGGAACTGGGGTCCGCACTTGCTGGAAGAGGATACTTTCTAAGCTATCTGGGTGGTGGGTGTCGTGTGATGACCCGGAGAAGATGGTGAATGTGGTTTGTTTGGGCCTTTCGGGTTAGAGTGGCCGCTGGTGTTGTGTGTGTGCTTCTTGAGAGTTTTGAGTTCTGTTTCGGAGGCTTTGTGTGACTTCGCAGTCGAGGAGATAGTGTTCAAGTGGGTTGGCTCCTAGCTCCTGACAGTAGGTGCATTCCATGACGTCATTTCCGATCATGTGCCAGGAGCACTTGTACCCTAGTCGTAGTCGATGAAGGCTAACTTGGGTTTGTCTTGGTGTTTTCTTGTCTGCGAAAGGTGGTTCCCCTTTTGTAGCCGCCAGGTACCATTTGGCTGATTGGGAACCAGAGTTGAATGCGGGAAGGAAGCTCTTTTTGATGTGGAGCTTGCTAGTCTTTCTGAGGTGATTCTTGATCTGTTGCACACTTGCTGGAACTTCAATGTGTACGCTACTAGAACGTGTGGCTGCCTTGGCTGCTTCGTCTGCCACGTCGTTTCACCCGATCCCTACATGACTGGGAATCCAGTGTAAGACGACTGGGCGGTTTTGTCTTTGGAATTCCTTTAGCTGTGCGAGGATCGAGGTTATGATGTGGACGTTGTCTCTTGGTTGACTGTGTTGCAGCGCCTGCATGGCCGATTTCGAGTCCGTGTGAATTATGATGGACTTGTTGTGTTGTGCTGCAGCGTGTTGTAGGGCCTTTGAGATTGCTACCAGCTCTGTTTGTAGGGTGGAGCAGTCATTAGAAAGTCTCCATCGGAGGGTCTGACCTTGGGTGTAGAAGGCCGCTCCGGATGTATGATGCTGCATCAGCCGGTGTCTCGGTGGCTATGGCTTCCAGAGTTATTTTTTTTAGGTCCTCCTTCTGGAGGTTGGCTTTACTATCACCTAGGTCGGTAATTTTGAATGTGGCTGGCGGAGGTCTCCATGGTGAAGGAACTAAGTAACCATTGTCTCCTGTGTCTTGGTTGTTCTTGACGAGTGTTTCTGCTTGCAGGTGTCGGATGACTTCGCTTGCCTCGTGCGACCAGGTGGCCCCTCGCACTCTGTGGTCCAGGTGGAGGGAGGCACTGATTCGAATTTTGGCAGCTGTGGGCTTATCTGATCTACAGATTTTGGCGAGGAGACCGGCTGTCACCTGCTTGACTCGTACTGCCAGGGGTGGTAGTTCAGTTTCCATTTGCAAATTGCAAATTCTGGTCCACATGGGTGCTCCGAGCATGGTCCTGAGAGCATTATTTTGGATGACTTCTAGCTTAGCTATTTGGTCTTCACTCAGTCCAATGAATGCTGGATCACTGTAATCTACCAGCGCTCTGATGGCGGCCGTGTAGTAGGCTTTGAGCACATGAAGGTTTGCTCCTGCGGTTGTGCTGGTGAGCGACCTCATTATATTGTGTCTGCTCTTCGTCCTGTGCCTGAGATACTCGAGTTGCGGCTTGAAAGTGAGTTTCTGGTCAAACCAGATTCCAAGACACTGGTGGGTGTTGGTCCAAACTACCGGCGTGTTTTGTATGGAGAGCATCATGTCTGGTGTGTCAGTGCAGATGGCCATCGCTTTCGACTTGGCTGGATTTATCTTGAGTCCAAGTCTGTTGCACTCCTCTTCTATAAGTTGGAGTGCGTGTTGCATGTTGGCTAGTCTGTTTGATCATCTTACTATAAGCTGTAAGTCGTCTGCATAGCATAGGAGCTTGGCTGTTTGTCTGAAAGGAAGTTTGACTAGATTTTCCATCAGGACATTGAACAGCATTGGACAGAGGATGCCTCCTTGTGGGGTTCCATTTTCATGGACCCTGTAGCTTGAGGTTGCTCCCTGAAAGCGTACTCTTGCTTCTCTTTGTGTGAGGTAGTTCTAGATCCACCTCAGCAACCTTCCTTTGACGCCTTTTTCTGCGAGCGTCGTTGCAAAGGCCAGTGGACTTGCTAGTTCGAAGGCCTTCTCCAGGTCGAGGAAGACCACCAGAGCTGGTTTGTAGTCCAATGTGCTGAGTATCTCGGCGATGTTGTTGCCTGTGCCGGTGTTCTCGGTGTAAGCAAAAATGTGAGGGTGTGGGCTGCCTACTTTCCACTTGAGTCGGTTGAGAGCCATTCTTTCTCCCGTCTTCGCTATGCAGCTGAGAAGGGAGATGGGCCTCGGTTTGTCTGGTTCTCTGGGCTTCGGAATGGGCTGTAAATCTGCCTTCTTCCATTCCGTTGGAAGTCTTTGTGCTGTCCACGAAGCATTGATGACTTGTAGCAAAGCCTCGTCTCCGGCTTTACCGGCATGGGAAAGCATGGAGTAGGTTATCCTGTCGGCCCATGGTGCTGTGTCCTTGCTTCGTTTTAGCGACTTCTGGAGTTCTTGCTGGTTGAAAGATCTGTGGGTGTCATCTTCACTGTTGCAGGCCTCTTCGATCATCTGGAGTCTGACCTGTCGCAGACGCCGTTGTGTCTCCTCCGCCTGTCTCGGGAGGTTTTTCGTTGCTGCTCGGTCAGGGAACAGTTTTGCAAGTCTCTCGGCTTCCTCTTCTAGGTTGGGATGGGTTGGTGGTGGTGGTGTTGCCTTCCCAGATGCCCTTCGGATCTGGGCCCACATCTTGCCAAGGGAGGTGTGCTCGTTCAGTTCGGAACACCACTTCACCAGCTTACGTTTTTTATTTCTTCCTTCTCTTCCCTGGTATCCTTAACTATGACTTGCAGGAGATGTCTGTTTGTTTCCGTGGGATGTCTCCTGTAGTTTCTTCGGGCCATGTTCACTCTGAAGTTGAGTTCTTTCACCCTGGGACAGTAGTACCAGTAATCATTGTACTGTCTTGATGTGGGTTTTGTTTTTGGGATGGCCTCTTCTGCCGCTTGGTGAAACGCCTCGACCAATTGTTGGTGGAGGGTTGTCTCGTCCACGGGTGCTGCGCCGGCCGGCTGTGATTTTGCGCGCCACTTAGCCAGGTGTTTCTTAAAGAGTCCCCAGTCTGCCTTTTGGGTATTGTATCTCCATCTCGGCGGGGGAGTGTGTTCACCTTCAGCGTTGTTTGGGTGGCGAAGTGGTCGCTGGTCAGCGTGGGGTGTAGCTGCCAGGAGGCCGAAGGCTGTAGTGCACTGAAGACGAAGGTTAGATCTAGCCTTCCTCCCCTAGTGTGGGTGGGCTCTCCGGTGTTCAGGAGGCAGATCTCGGGTGTGTCTTGAAAGGTGGTGTATAGGTGTAGGCCGTCTTCATTTGTGGGGTTTACCGAGCTTAGGAAGGGATGATGTGCGTTGAAATCCCCTCCTATGAGTGTGGCGTGGTCAGCGGCCGAAGCGAATAATTGAGTCACCTCGAGTGAGCCCCTTGGATTCTTGTAGTTGTTGTGAACAGTTAATTCCCGTTCTTGGAGGGTTACTTGACGGCCTGTGTCTCGATGTTTTCCCCACATGGAAATTACTGCATGACCTCGGAGGAGGGTATGCTTGACTTGACCAAGATCATACATCCTCTTGTTGACGCCTGCGTGAAATGCCTCCTGTATGTCTTGTAACCACTGAATTTGAAACAGTGGTGTTGTTGTAGAAGTGTTTCTTGTAGCAGTATGATGTCAAGCTTGTCCTTGGCTGCTGCTTCTTGCAGGAGGTGTTTCTTGTTTTTGATGCCCTGAGCATTCCATGTAAAGATGTTTAGGGTGCTGATGTTTTCCACCACTGTTTCATCGGGGACTTCTGGTGGTCCTCGATGGAAATGTTCAGGTCCGATTCCGACTGGATCAGGTTCATATTATCTTGTTCTGTGGCTTTTGCCTTCTGGGCCGTGGTTCGATTCAGGGGAGTTGAAACATCCAATTTCTTTCTGGGAGCTGTCCGTATCTTTGGTTCTCTGATGGCCTTTTTCGGTGTAGAGTGTACCTCGCCTGTCACTCGTGTGAGGACCGGCGTGGCTTCCTCCACTGAGGTGGCTGGAGCTGTGGCGACCTACCCGAGGACGCTCCCCATGAGTATTTGGAGCTGTGTGGGTTGGATCTTGTGGCCCAGTAGTCCGGCTAGGCCCTCCGCGAAGGTTGTCAGTACCTTGGCTAGGTCTGATACGTGTATCATTCCTTCTGGTGCCTCGGTGTGTGCTTCTTTTGTCTTTTTCGTGGTTGTCGTTGTCTGCTGCTTGGGTTGCTGAGGTGTGGCCAGGTTTGGCTTTGTTGCTTTGGCCTTTGGGTTCCCCACACAAAGGTACTTGGTGGGGCTGGTGTGCAGGCGGTGGGGGCCGGTCTTGCTGCTGTTCGGTTTGCCTGGACCCTCTTTGTCTTCTCGGAGCATCCAGGGTTCCAGGCGTGGTGTTTGCACCCGCAGTTTGCACACTTAGGGGCAATTTTTTCTCCATTTTTCAACTTGGTGAGGCAGGAGTGTGTGCCGTGCTTCTGTGCGCAGACTGCGCAGATTTCCTTGTACGTGCACCTTGTCTGATGGTGCCCGTATTTCTGGCATCTGAAGCACCGCAGGGGCTCTGGGACGAAGGGCCTCACTTCGTAGATCCCCCAGGTTTTGAGGTCTATGGTGCTGGGGGGTGAACCGTAGTGCGTTATGAGCACTTGTTTTGTGGTGGCGGTCTTGTCGGACTGGGGAGAGCATCTCTCGGCTTTTAGGATCTTCTGGTGGTTCTCCAGGGGTTCGAGGGGTAGTTCCTTTGGGTACCGGAGGACTACCGACTTCATCAGTTTCTAGACGGGGTCCAGCTTGGTTGATGCAACGGTGGTGGTGTTTTGCAGGTAAGTGTCGAGGGTGGTGGCGGAGTCCTTGTCTTTGGGGTGAATAATCATCTCCCCCTTTAGGTTGGGCCGCACTGAGAACTTGGCCAGTGGATTTACTTTTCCATCTCTGTGATGGCGGCATATGTCGTTTTTGTGTCCGTTTTCGTGATCCGGAATTTTGGCAGTGTCGTTGGAGGTGAGCTGGTGGTGGTGATGGGTGCCTTTTGGGCTGCTTGACGGCATTCGTTTCCCGAAAAAGCACGTCGGCGTTTTTTGTTTTCAACCTTCGTCCAGTTGTCGTCCTCAGTGGCGGTAGCAGTGGTGGTGGAGTTGTTGGAGGTGGTGGCAGTGTTCCTGCTTTTCAGGGCTTCATTGAAGGCGCGTAACTGGTCCGCTTTCTCTGTGCGGAGCCTGTCGTGGTTCGGGTCGTCAGGTTGGCGGTTCAGGCGGGGGTCGCGGTTAGGAGGGCGTACGCGCTCCATAACCGGTTTTTTTATTTATTTTATTTTTTTTTTATTAAATCCTACCTATTCCGGTTGAGTAAGTAGCAGAGGAATTTCAGCACTCCCCACTGGCTGGTGGTCGTAGAGTGGTTCCTGAGCTTCTCTCCCGGAGCCCCGTTGGGGAAGCCTACTTCCTAGTGTATGTGACTGCTCACTTATAGACGTGAGCTAAGTGTGCCTATTGGGGAAGGATAAGGATTGCTACCCTCTTTCCAGGTGGACCCGCACGATCACGGTTTTCCTGGAAAGACTCGGCTGGGATGGGTTTTGCTCCAACCCCCTTTCGTGTTCACAATCTCCTGGGAGGGAGGTGAACAGTTACAGGGGGGACCGCAGAACGAATACACTTTTTGAGGGTGCAGGTCCCAAGGCCAGAGCGAAAAAGGAAAAATAGCAGTAGAAGGAAAAGAGCTCAAACCACGTCGGGAATATCGCGCTATAGCTGCTCTCCAGCTGGAGTGTAGGTCACTCACACCACCAGTGGGAAGGGCAAGCTATTGCTCGATAAACCGAAAACGCTCGTGAGTTGTTGTCGACGATATCAGTGGTGGATGGTCCGGTCCGGGAAGACGGCCAAATAATGGCAGCAGAGAGAGGGCGGTCTTCACAGTTCCGGATCCAGCAGGAGGTCATATTGAGAGGTCTTCTTAGTTCAGGAGCGATGTGTGAAGTGGAGAGACCGAGAGCTTATATACACAGCAGCCGGAAGTAAACTCGTGGGAACTCGCCGGTTGCGGGACTCCGTTGCTAGGGTAAGCGTCGTAGGTGGTGACCACCCCCCCCCCCACAGTAAGAAGCTCGTTAGTTGCTAGGATACTGTCGCATTGGAATGCGGCTATGCTGTTGTAGGGGAGTGATCCACTACAACCTTTTCCTATTGTTAACATAAAAAGCTTTGTTCAAATGAAGCTTCACTTTAATGCAAAGTGATCATTCAGAAGTGTATCCACAGTATCCAGATTTGCATGCACATCGAACATATTAAAAAGTATTGCATAATCAAGTCTATCCCCTTTAACATGTGTCGGCTCACCAGCTCCAAGGACCCGATCATCTTCTATAGAGTCAAAGATATTTTTCAGAACCATTCCATTGTGATTTTGAGAACCTCTACTGCCAAGATTGATGTGCGTAGCGTACAAATCACCAATTAGTAAACAATCATCAGCAAAAATAATGTCCGGCAGATCATCAACTGTCAATGAATCAGTAGCATCTTGAAGCGTAATACCAACACACAAATACTCGGTACCGTTTATTTTAAAGCGGAATGAAATGATGCTGGAATATCATCTTTGATATACGTCGTTAAACCTCTACAATTTACAGTCAAATCAGCTGGTAATTCAAAACTTTGATAACCTCTTACTTGCAAAGATATTCCGTTTGTCCCAACTTCTTGCAAAGCTATGAAACCAATACTAGTAGAATGAACATATGCATGAAGATCCGTTAACCTTTTTTTCAAACTATTAACATTCCAGGAAATTAAGCTGACATTATGATCTATTAGAATAAAATTTCCCCCTCATATTCTTCACCGAAATAAGAACATTCTTTTTGACGTCGTCCCTTGGATTTTCCATAAATTCCAAAACAGAGTCAAGAATGTTCGTCAGGTCACCAAGCATTTCCTTGTTTACAACATTCTCTTTAGAAACCGAACCAACTCTATTTCCTAACTCACTATGATTACTATTTTGCTCTAGATTGCTATCCACAATATTTGATTCCATCTCTACTAATGTTTCATTTTCTTTTGAACTATCTTTATTAACAAGAGCAACATCACTATATGGCACAAGATTCACCAAGCATTTCTTGATATCCAATACTGCTTGTTTGAGCTCACCAATCTCCTTACAGAGTTCTACTAGAATGTTAGGGGCTGTAAGGTTATTGTTCCCGTTACCTATGTCCTTCTGTGCTGCTGCATTTCGTGTTTCCATACGCTTTTCCCACACATTTACAGCACTTGGTGTCCCTGCAACATCGCTCCTTACAGCATCACCTTTATCCTCTTGATTAGTGGACTTCGTTTACTGAGAACTTTTCAGTTTTTGTAGGTTTTGAGCGCGTTGTGGCCCCCACAGTGCATTTTGGTGTAATTGTCTCCTTTGCCTTAATTTTATCTCCACATACCTTAGATTCATGCATTTTCCACAGAATCTACACCGAAAATCATTATGGCATTTCCACGCCATGTGCACCCACTTGCAATACTTATAGCATATTACTGGAGAATCGTTATAGACAGCAACCCGTTTATATCCCAATCATCTCACAAAGACCTTCTCTGGCGCTGAACCTTTGATTAGGGCTATTAGCTGCGGCTTTGGTACTAGCTCTCCATCAATTTTGATTACACTTCTCTTGGCCCAAAAAAATCTTTCGTCAGCCAACACATCCTCGGGGTCAAGGTAACAGGATAATCAAAAAGAATGATCTTCGTACATTTCCCAACGGACTCCACAGGCTTTTCCATCACTACATTCTCAAAACCTTCTGTGGTTAGATCTCTAACTGCTTCCTCATCCTTCACAGTAATATAAGGAATATGTTTACCTTCTTTAAAGGCCAGTCCACACGTTCGAGCAGTGCCCGGCGGGCACGCGCTAAATGCCAGTTATCGGGCAAAATTGGCGGGCAAACCAGGGAAGTGCGCGTCCCCGCCGTTGAGCGAAATCATGGTCCGCCTGCCTGGTGGTTTGCTGCCCGATATGGAGCGACGACTTTAAATACTGCAAATGTGATACGTATATGTTCCCAGCTCGGTCCAGATGTCCAGTGTATAACCAAATAAGCTTATGCAATGTACATCATTGGCGTGACAATAAACAGGAGATTGTTTATGTATTATGTAATGAGGACTTTCGTTGTGTTCTTCGTTCCTGCCGCTCTCCTCACTCTAGTCCCATAGCTTCCTGTCTATGCATATCATAATTCAACATTATTCAATGAATTTTTATGTACTACAAATCTCACCTGCAAGTAATCTTCCTTGAGTACTTCATACATGGTTTGACAAGATGCAGGTATTATGCGAGACAAACTTTGTTTTGATATTCTCGTTCTATACTGAAGTGACGTGCAGGTGCACCCAGTTGAAAGATATACGAGTGTTGCCTCTAGACGAGCCTCTGCAGATATACTCTCCCTCATATTGGTATCCTGTTTTTTTTTATATATATGGTTCCACTTTCGCTAGAAGTTTGTAAAAGGTGTTGGGGTCCATTCTCATATAATTGGTGAATGGGTAATGTTCTAAAGTGTGAAGTAGGAGTGTGTTTGGTTATAGATGTTTTTATTGCTGATTGCAGTCTGTCCATTTCTGAGTCTATATCTTCTGTTGTTTTCCCTTGTAGGTTAATCGAGTGGTGATTACTTAAGTCGTCTTTGAAGCTGTCCCAGTCTGTTTTACTCATTTTCAGTCTCTTTTTTATTGCATCTGTATGGGGCTTGTTGACAGAGTGTTAGTATAATTGGCAGATGGTCACTGCCTGTAAGAGGTCCTCCTGTATTATATGGTAATTGAAAAAGGCTTTGTTGTTGGTAAAATTTTTGTCTGGTGTCGATTGTGTATTGTGATTTCTCCAGGTTGGAAAGTTAGGACCTAGATGATTGATTTTCCCTAGATTTATTAATTGATTAAGGGCGTTTCCCACGACGTTATTATTTGTATTGTCAAAAATCCTATGTCTGGCGTTAAAGTCTCCTAAGATGTACATCGGATGACTATTGTTAGCCAATTTTAATAGGTCTTCTATAGGTAAGTAGGGTCGTCTCGGTGGAAGATAAGTAGTAGCAATAATTACCTTTGACCCTGAGGATGTGTTGGCTGGAAAGATTTTTGGGCTAAGAGGCGAATCAAAATTGATGTTTTGTACCAAAGCTGCAGCTAATAGTCTTAATCAAAGGTTCAGCGCCAGAGAAGGTCTTTGTGAGATGATTGGGTGATATAAACGGGTTATTAAGTCTATAACGATTCTCCAGTAATATGCTATAAGTATTGCAGTGGGTGCACATGGCGGGAAATGCTATAATGATTTTTATGGGTGTAGATTCGTGGAAAATGCATGAATTCCAAGGTATGTGGAGATAAAATTAAGAGAAGGAGACACCACACCAAAATGCTGTAATTGTGGGGGGGGCTCACAATGCCAGCTCGTGGGTGTGTCCTAAAAAACCGAAAGTTCAGCAATTGCAATCACGAGCTCAGTCCACTAATCAAGAGGATAAAGGTGACGCTGTAAGGAGCGAGGTTGCAGAGACACCAAGTGCTGTAAATGTGTGGGAAAAGCGTATGGAAATACGAAATGCAGCAGCACAGAAGGACATAGGTAACGGGAACAATAACCTTACAGCCCCTAACATTCTAGTAGAACTCCGTAAAGAGATTGATGAGCTTAAACAAGTAGTATTGGATATCAAGAAATGCTTGGTGAATCTTGTGCCATATAGTGATGTTGCTCTTGTTAATAAAGATAGTCAAAAGAAAATGAAACATTAGTAGAGATGGAATCAAATATTGTGGATAGCAATCTAGAGCAAAATAGTAATCTTAGACAGTTAGGAAATAGAGTTGGTTCGGTTTCTAAAGAGAATGTAGTGAACAAGGAAATGCTAGTTGACCTGACGAACATTCTTGACTCTGTTTTGGAATTTATGGAAAATCCAAGGGACGACGTCAAAAAGAATGTTCTTATTTCGGTGAAGAATATGAGGGGGAAATTTTATTCTAATAGATCATAATGTCAGCTTAATTTCCTGGAATGTTAATAGTTTGAAAAAAAGGTTAACGGATCTTCATGCATATGTTCATTCTACTAGTATTGGTTTCATAGCTTTGCAAGAAGTTGGGACAAACGGAATATCTTTGCAAGTAAGAGGTTATCAAAGTTTTGAATTACCAGCTGATTTGACTGTAAATTGTAGAGGTTTAACGACGTATCTCAAAGATGATATTCCAGCATCATTTCATTCCGCTTTAAAATAAACGGTACCGAGTATTTGTGTGTTGGTATTACGCTTCAAGATGCTACTGATTCATTGACAGTTGATGATCTGCCGGACATTATTTTTGCTGATGATTGTTTACTAATTGGTGATTTGTACGCTACGCACATCAATCTTGGCAGTAGAGGTTCTCAAAATCACAATGGAATGGTTCTGAAAAATATCTTTGACTCTATAGAAGATGATCGGGTCCTTGGAGCTGGTGAGCCGACACATGTTAAAGGGGATAGACTTGATTATGCAATACTTTTTAATATGTTCGATGTGCATGCAAATCTGGATACTGTGGATACACTTCTGAATGATCACTTTGCATTAAAGTGAAGCTTCATTTGAACAAAGCTTTTTATGTTAACAATAGGAAAAGGTTGTAGTGGATCACTCCCCTACAACAGCATAGCCGCATTCCAATGCGACAGTATCCTAGCAACTAACGAGCTTCTTACTGTGGGGGGGGGGGTGGTCACCACCTACGACGCTTACCCTAGCAACGGAGTCCCGCAACCGGCGAGTTCCCACGAGTTTACTTCCGGCTGCTGTGTATATAAGCTCTCGGTCTCTCCACTTCACACATCGCTCCTGAACTAAGAAGACCTCTCAATATGACCTCCTGCTGGATCCGGAACTGTGAAGACCGCCCTCTCTCTGCTGCCATTATTTGGCCGTCTTCCCGGACCGGACCATCCACCACTGATATCGTCGACAACAACTCACGAGCGTTTTCGGTTTATCGAGCAATAGCTTGCCCTTCCCACTGGTGGTGTGAGTGACCTACACTCCAGCTGGAGAGCAGCTATAGCGCGATATTCCCGACGTGGTTTGAGCTCTTTTCCTTCTACTGCTATTTTTCCTTTTTCGCTCTGGCCTTGGGACCTGCACCCTCAAAAAGTGTATTCGTTCTGCGGTCCCCCCTGTAACTGTTCACCTCCCTCCCAGGAGATTGTGAACACGAAAGGGGGTTGGAGCAAAACCCATCCCAGCCGAGTCTTTCCAGGAAAACCGTGATCGTGTGGGTCCACCTGGAAAGAGGGTAGCAATCCTTATCCTTCCCCAATAGGCACACTTAGCTCACGTCTATAAGTGAGCAGTCACATACACTAGGAAGTAGGCTTCCCCAACGGGGCTCCGGGAGAGAAGCTCAGGAACCACTCTACGACCACAAGCCAGTGGGAAGTGCTGAAATTCCTCTGCTACTTACTCAACCGGAATAGGTAGGATTAAAAAAAAAAAGAAAAGAAAAAAAAAACCGGTTATGGAGCGCGTACGCCCTCCTAACCGCGACCCCCGCCTGAACCGCCAACCTGACGACCCGAACTACGACAGGCTCGGCACAGAGAAAGCGGACCAGTTACGCGCCTTCAATGAAGCCCTGAAAAGCAGGAACATCAAGCATCAGTTTCCAAATAACTCCACTAATTAATTGAAAAACCATCCAATGTATGATTATTCACCCCAAAGACAAGGACTCCGCCACCACCCTCGACACTTACCTGCAAAACACCACCACTGTTGCATCAACCAAGCTGGACCCCGCCCAGAAACTGATGAAGTCGGTAGTCCTCCGGTACCCAAAGGAACTACCCCTCGAACCCCTGGAGAACCACCCGAAGATCTTAAAAGCCGAGAGATGCTCTCCCCTGTCCGACAAGACGGCCACCACAAAACAAGTGCTCATAACGCACTACGGTTCACCCCCCAGCACCATAGACCTCAAAACCTGGGGGATCTACGAAGTGAGGCCCTTCGTCCCAGAGCCCCTGCGGTGCTTCAGATGCCAGAAATATGGGCACCATCAGACAAGGTGCACGTACAAGGAAATCTGCGCAGTCTGCGCACAGAAGCACGGCACACACTCCTGCCTCACCAAGCTGAAAAATGGAGAAAAAATTGCCCCCAAGTGTGCCAACTGCGGGGGCAAACACCACGCCTGGAACCCTGGATGCTCCGAGAGGACAAAGAGGGTCCAGGCAAACCGGCCAGCTGCAAGACCGGCCCCCACCGCCTGCACACCAGCCCCACCAAGTACCTTCGTGTGGGGAACCCAAAGGCCAAGACAACAAAGCCAACCTCCTCAGCCGGTCAACACCCAAAGTGCAGCCCAGTTTCCTGGCCTCACTACGGCCACACCTCAGCAACCCAAGCAGCAGACAACGACAACCACGAAAAAGACAAAAGAAGCACACACCGAGGCACCAGAAGGAATGATACACGAATCAGACCTAGCCAAGGTACTGACAACCTTCGCGGAGGGCCTAGCCGGACTACTGGGCCACAAGATCCAACCCACACAGCTCCAAATACTCATGGGGAGCGTCCTCGGGTAGGTCGCCACAGCTCCAGCCACCTCAGTGGAGGAAGCCACGCCGGTCCTCACACGAGTGACAGGCGAGGTACACTCTACACCGAAAAAGGCCATCAGAGAACCAAAGATACGGACAGCTCCCAGAAAGAAATTGGATGTTTCAACTCCCCTGAATCGAACCACGGCCCAGAAGGCAAAAACCACAGAACAAGATAATATGAACCTGATCCAGTCGGAATCGGACCTGAACATTTCCATCGAGGACCACCAGAAGTCCCCGATGAAACAGTGGTGGAAAACATCAGCACCCTAAACATCTTTACATGGAATGCTCAGGGCATCAAAAACAAGAAACACCTCCTGCAAGAAGCAGCAGCCAAGGACAAGCTTGACATCATACTGCTACAAGAAACACTTCTACAACAACACCACTGTTTCAAATTCAGTGGTTACAAGACATACAGGAGGCATTTCACGCAGGCGTCAACAAGAGGATGTATGATCTTGGTCAAGTCAAGCATACCCTCCTCCGAGGTCATGCAGTAATTTCCATGTGGGGAAAACATCGAGACACAGGCCGTCAAGTAACCCTCCAAGAACGGGAATTAACTGTTCACAACAACTACAAGAATCCAAGGGGCTCACTCGAGGTGACTCAATTATTCGCTTCGGCCGCTGACCACGCCACACTCATAGGAGGGGATTTCAACGCACATCATCCCTTCCTAAGCTCGGTAAACCCCACAAATGAAGACGGCCTACACCTATACACCACCTTTCAAGACACACCCGAGATCTGCCTCCTGAACACCGGAGAGCCCACCCACACTAGGGGAGGAAGGCTAGATCTAACCTTCGTCTTCAGTGCACTACAGCCTTCGGCCTCCTGGCAGCTACACCCCACGCTGACCAGCGACCACTTCGCCACCCAAACAACGCTGAAGGTGAACACACTCCCCCGCCGAGATGGAGATACAATACCCAAAAGGCAGACTGGGGACTCTTTAAGAAACACCTGGCTAAGTGGCGCGCAAAATCACAGCCGGCCGGCGCAGCACCCGTGGACGAGACAACCCTCCACCAACAATTGGTCGAGGCGTTTCACCAAGCGGCAGAAGAGGCCATCCCAAAAACAAAACCCACATCAAGACAGTACAATGATTACTGGTACTACTGTCCCAGGGTGAAAGAACTCAACTTCAGAGTGAACATGGCCCGAAGAAACTACAGGAGACATCCCACGGAAACAAACAGACATCTCCTGCAAGTCATAGTTAAGGATACCAGGGAAGAGAAGGAAGAAATAAAAAACGTAAGCTGGTGAAGTGGTGTTCCGAACTGAACGAGCACACCTCCCTTGGCAAGATGTGGGCCCAGATCCGAAGGGCATCTGGGAAGGCAACACCACCACCACCAACCCATCCCAACCTAGAAGAGGAAGCCGAGAGACTTGCAAAACTGTTCCCTGACCGAGCAGCAACGAAAAACCTCCCGAGACAGGCGGAGGAGACACAACGGCGTCTGCGACAGGTCAGACTCCAGATGATCGAAGAGGCCTGCAACAGTGAAGATGACACCCACAGATCTTTCAACCAGCAAGAACTCCAGAAGTCGCTAAAACGAAGCAAGGACACAGCACCATGGGCCGACAGGATAACCTACTCCATGCTTTCCCATGCCGGTAAAGCCGGAGACGAGGCTTTGCTACAAGTCATCAATGCTTCGTGGACAGCACAAAGACTTCCAACGGAATGGAAGAAGGCAGATTTACAGCCCATTCCGAAGCCCAGAGAACCAGACAAACCGAGGCCCATCTCCCTTCTCAGCTGCATAGCGAAGACGGGAGAAAGAATGGCTCTCAACCGACTCAAGTGGAAAGTAGGCAGCCCACACCCTCACATTTTTGCTTACACCGAGAACACCGGCACAGGCAACAACATCGCCGAGATACTCAGCACATTGGACTACAAACCAGCTCTGGTGGTCTTCCTCGACCTGGAGAAGGCCTTCGAACTAGCAAGTCCACTGGCCTTTGCAACGACGCTCGCAGAAAAAGGCGTCAAAGGAAGGTTGCTGAGGTGGATCTAGAACTACCTCACACAAAGAGAAGCAAGAGTACGCTTTCAGGGAGCAACCTCAAGCTACAGGGTCCATGAAAATGGAACCCCACAAGGAGGCATCCTCTGTCCAATGCTGTTCAATGTCCTGATGGAAAATCTAGTCAAACTTCCTTTCAGACAAACAGCCAAGCTCCTATGCTATGCAGACGACTTACAGCTTATAGTAAGATGATCAAACAGACTAGCCAACATGCAACACGCACTCCAACTTATAGAAGAGGAGTGCAACAGACTTGGACTCAAGATAAATCCAGCCAAGTCGAAAGCGATGGCCATCTGCACTGACACACCAGACATGATGCTCTCCATACAAAACACGCCGGTAGTTTGGACCAACACCCACCAGTGTCTTGGAATCTGGTTTGACCAGAAACTCACTTTCAAGCCGCAACTCGAGTATCTCAGGCACAGGACGAAGAGCAGACACAATATAATGAGGTCGCTCACCAGCACAACCGCAGGAGCAAACCTTCATGTGCTCAAAGCCTACTACACGGCCGCCATCAGAGCGCTGGTAGATTACAGTGATCCAGCATTCATTGGACTGAGTGAAGACCAAATAGCTAAGCTAGAAGTCATCCAAAATAATGCTCTCAGGACCATGCTCGGAGCACCCATGTGGACCAGAATTTGCAATTTGCAAATGGAAACTGAACTACCACCCCTGGCAGTACGAGTCAAGCAGGTGACAGCCGGTCTCCTCGCCAAAATCTGTAGATCAGATAAGCCCACAGCTGCCAAAATTCGAATCAGTGCCTCCCTCCACCTGGACCACAGAGTGCGAGGGGCCACCTGGTCGCACGAGGCAAGCGAAGTCATCCGACACCTGCAAGCAGAAACACTCGTCAAGAACAACCAAGACACAGGAGACAATGGTTACTTAGTTCCTCCACCATGGAGACCTCCGCCAGCCACATTCAAAATTACCGACCTAGGTGATAGTAAAGCCAACCTCCAGAAGGAGGACCTAAAAAAAATAACTCTGGAAGCCATAGCCACCGAGACACCGGCTGATGCAGCATCATACTTCACAGACGGCTCGGTGGATCCAAAACATCATACATCCGGAGCGGCCTTCTACACCCAAGGTCAGACCCTCCGATGGAGACTTTCTAATGACTGCTCCACCCTACAAACAGAGCTGGTAGCAATCTCAAAGGCCCTACAACACGCTGCAGCACAACACAACAAGTCCATCATAATTCACACGGACTCGAAATCGGCCATGCAGGCGCTGCAACACAGTCAACCAAGAGACAACGTCCACATCATAACCTCGATCCTCGCACAGCTAAAGGAATTCCAAAGACAAAACCGCCCAGTCGTCTTACACTGGATTCCCAGTCATGTAGGGATCGGGTGAAACGACGTGGCAGACGAAGCAGCCAAGGCAGCCACACGTTCTAGTAGCGTACACATTGAAGTTCCAGCAAGTGTGCAACAGATCAAGAATCACCTCAGAAAGACTAGCAAGCTCCACATCAAAAAGAGCTTCCTTCCCGCATTCAACTCTGGTTCCCAATCAGCCAAATGGTACCTGGCGGCTACAAAAGGGGAACCACCTTTCGCAGACAAGAAAACACCAAGACAAACCCAAGTTAGCCTTCATCGACTACGACTAGGGTACAAGTGCTCCTGGCACATGATCGGAAATGACGTCATGGAATGCACCTACTGTCAGGAGCTAGGAGCCAACCCACTTGAACACTATCTCCTCGACTGCGAAGTCACACAAAGCCTCCGAAACAGAACTCAAAACTCTCAAGAAGCACACACACAACACCAGCGGCCACTCTAACCCGAAAGGCCCAAACAAACCACATTCACCATCTTCTCCGGGTCATCACACGACACCCACCACCCAGATAGCTTAGAAAGTATCCTCTTCCAGCAAGTGCGGACCCCAGTTCCGGGGGCGCGCCACTCCGAAGCTGACCACGTCCAAGAGTGGGGGTTGGTGGTAAGCGTCCACTGATCGGGGGTTCGCTCACACTTGCAACCTGCAGTATCCTTCCAAATCTGCAGGTAGGACCACCTGCAATCCCAATCCGGTCTGGCTGCTCCAGGAGCTCCAGCCGGAACCACCAAACGGGCCGCCTATAGGCAAAGGCCCGTGTCGGACTACGGCCCGACAATCTCAACAACAACAACCATTAAGATTCATTCTACCCTACCCTCCTGAACACGCAACACCTCCTCCAAGCAAGCTCCTCGCTGTCCAGCTCTCATTCAACCTGGAGGACAGCAACACGCAACATCTCCTCTAACGAAGCTCCTGCATAGATACCTCCTAAAACACGCTACTCACTGAACGTGTCTTCTGAGCAAGCTTCTCACCACACGGCATCTCCAGCACCAGACTGTCTTGGATATAATATATTTTATATAAGAAACCACCACTTCGATTTTCCATCCATCCCATCCTGAATGCTAGACAACATAACCTTACGTTACCCTACAAGGTATACAATAACAGTAGGCCAACATAGTGAATTTGTAGGAAAAGTCGGCGAGTGGATTAAAGAGTATAAAAAGATTGGAATTAAAGATGAAAACATATTTTATGATGATTTGTTAGGAGTGATTGATTCCATTTTGAATAAACCAAGGTGGAAATACCACAAAACCTAAGCCTAGTTATAATAATGATAAGATTGTAAAGGGGTGGAATAAGTTACTGAGGAAATGTCATAGTAAGTGGAGTAAAGATCCTAGCAATGAAAAAAACCGGGGAACTCTGAAGTGGCAGAGTGTACAACAGAATTAAATCAGAAAGCCAGAATTATGTATTGGAGTGGTTTTTTGAGAGAGATTGCTCAATCAAAATCTTTGAATCAGGTTTGAGATGGTGCGAATAGGGTAAGGGGAGTCAAGAAGAAATTTAATGTTCATCCCAATCCAAACGCCAAAGCTAATGAACTAATGAATAAGTGGGCGTATGCATCTAATTATGAGTGTCTCCCAAATAATGTTCAGATTTGCTTCAGGAATTCAAGATCTACAGTATGAGGCGAAGGTTGGTGAATATCCAAAGTACTGTAAGTGAGGAAACCTGTGTTCCTTTTATTAAGGATGAAATTCCGAATGCTGTAAAGAAAGGGCAGTCTAGTGCTCCTGGCAGGGATGGTCTAACTTATGATGATATAAATTATCTTATAAGTATGGAGGACAACCCAATTCTAGTTCTCTTTAATTTGTCATATGAAAATGGAAGACTTCCAGTGAAATGGAAAATAGCACTCATTGTTCCTGTGCCTAAGGGTGATAGTGAATATAGACCCATATCCTTAACATTTTGTCCATCTAAAATGATGGAGCGAATGGTATTAAATAGATTATTGTATAAAATTTATGGTCTCTCGTCTAGTAATTTGTTGGGATTTTTAAGGGGTAAAAGCACTACAGATTGTGTGATTAAATGTCTTAGTAATGCTAATGTCAACTGTAGACTGTTTGTAGACCTTAAAAGTGCCTTTGATATGGCAAATAAGGACATGATCTTAGAAAGTCTTGTAAGTAAAGGTATAAAATAGAAATTATTGATGTGGATTACAGATTACTTAACTTACAGAAAAGCGAGTGTCTGGTTTCAAGGTTATGAATCGGAAGAAAAAAGTCTAGGGCTGGGTACCCCATAAGGTGGCGTTCTTAACCCTATGCTTTATAATATTCTTATGGACAGAATAGCTAGTTACAAATTCCAGGGCGAGTCCCAAGTAATCATTTATGCTGATGACATTCTGATCCAATGTAAGAATGAGGAAGATATGTCTAGGGTCATTGATCAGCTGCAGTATCTTTGTATATTCTTGGGACTGGTCATTAATGAAAATAAAACCAAATTTCAGTCAAGGGCAGTAAACGGAAAAGAATTTTGGTTAAATGGAATAAAATTGCAAAAAATATCCAGCAAAAAATATCTGGGAATGTTTGTGGGTATAAAAAATAATGTTAAGGATCAAATGTTAAAAATATATGTACAGCAAGGCTAAAACCTTTGAAAGTTTTGTCAAATAGAGCAAATGGTGTTAGTATACCAGTTTCAAGATCTATGTATTTAAGTACAGTGAGGGGTTTCATTGATTATTCAGCTCCAGTTCTAGCTTCTTACTCAGGAAAATATCTTAGGCCATTAGAGCTTATTCAGAATGAAGCAATGAGGATTGTGATTGGTTGTCCAAGGACAACAAGAATAGAGATTATGAGGATGTAGCTAAATGTCCCGAGCATAATACACAGAATTAGGGAGTTGACTGTCATTACTATTCAAAGGTGTATTAGGCGTGGTGATGGGTATCTGAAGTCTGCTGTTGATAAATTTACTAGTGCATTTACTAGCAATTTTAAGATGAATACTGATACCAAAAAATTTTGTCAGATGTTGTGTGAATATAATATTGTAGATTTGTGTGTACCTTTGCCAAACAAAGTTTATTTGAAACCTTGGTTCATGGAGAGTGTATCTGTAAGAATTGATAAGCTATAGTTTAAAAAAAAAAAAAAAGAATGTAATCCTTTTGAGTTACGGCAAATATTCCTTGAGAACATATCTGAGTACCATAAGGAAAATGTTATATATATTTACTGTGATGGTTCAATTAATGGGAATCAGGCCGGATGTGGCATTGTTATCAGGGAATTTTTTGAATATGGTATTAGTGTTGAAGAAAGAATATCCAAGAGAATTGGGGATAGAAGTTCCAGCACCACTGCTGCACTTTATGCTATATATGTGGGACTTAAGAATGCCTTTGTGAGGAAAAAGGCAGTTTTTGGGTTTGTTGACACTCAAAGTGCTCTATTTGCTCAAATTTCTAAAGTTCTTCTTGATGATGATTTAGTTTTAAAATGTAAGAAGTGTATTCAGGACATAAAATCACTTGGATATGATGTTAGTTTTATGTGGATTCCATCCCTTTGTGGTATTTATATGAATGAGGTTGTTGATGATTTGGCTAAGCAAGGGTGTGGCAAAGAAATTGTAGAATATGATTGTTTTTTGGGTATTAAAATAATAAAATCTGGAATGGTAAAATTCCGACAGCAATGGGAAATGGACAATATTAGGAAAATTTTGAACAACGGCAGTAGTAGTTTGAAACTTTATGTTCGAGTTTTGATTTCTGCAAGTTCTACTTATGGTAAGGCTTCGGTTAAGTATGATACATTTGTGATGCGGCTACGCTTTGGATACAAATATTATTGGCAATATATTGAAGGAACTGATGGCATTTCTTGTAAACTGTGTGGCTAGGTAAAGTCTCATACATTATATTATTACATTATGGAATGTAACTGTTTATGAGAATTTAGGGCTGATGGTATTACTGATATTACAGATATGGTTTGTTATTTAATAAACAAAAATATGGTTAAGAATATTATGAAAAAATTCTGTAAGTTTAACATAAGATTGTATACATATCTGATTCAGGATTAGTAGAATGTTAAAGACCTCTTGTTAAGACTAGTTTTGGGCGGACTAGTTGGCATGCTAACCAGCTCATTTTGATGTAATTGTCAATAAATGATTTTGAATTTGAATTTGAATTTGAGTTGGGATGACAATAGACAGGACGGACAGACTTGAGACAGGTTAGAAGGCATTTATAAACAAAAATAACACCAAATTGACCATGGCTGCGTCAGTGAGTGTAGGAGGTCTTACATCAACCAGCGTAAATAATAAGACTCATTGAAAACTAACACCCACGCGTGGAAAGAACATCGATGGTCGGTCAGTCATGTGAGATGGGCCTAAAACTGACTAACGTAGATGATGACTATGATGACTTAACACAGGTGATGACTTAAGCAGATGGTGACTAATCTAACCAGAATCAAGGTCACTTCTCTTCATAATAACATTTATCTCGGAATGATCATCGGTGATTCATAATACTTTTTTTTTTAATTTTAACCTCTCCTTATGGCAAATATTTCTTTAACTAATTATTCTAACCTTTATTCTATTCCTTCTTATAGTATATTAGATACTGTAAGTCTCACGACCATGATTATAACAACCACGACCATGATTAGAACAACCACGACTATGATTATAACAACCACGACCATGATTATAACAACCACGACCATGATTATAACAACCACGACCATGATTATAACAACCTAGGTAAACTGTACGACCGGACTCGCCACCGGGCAAGAAGTGCCCACGATCACTTGTCACTTCTATTTGCATTCTCATAAGAACATAAGAACATAAAATCATAAGAAAATAAGGAATGTGCAATAGGCCGGTTGGCCTGTGCATGGCAGCTCCTGTCGAGAGTTACTACTACTCTCTATCATCCATAAATCTATCGAGCCTCCAATTAAATCGTTCCAGCGTTCCAGCACTTACTAAAAAGCTGCTAAGCTTGTTCCACTCGTGTACCACCCTATTTGTGAACCAGTTCCTTCCTATCTCCCTCCTAAACCTAAACTTATCCACCTTAAATCCGTTGCTACGAGTCTTATCCTGCTCGCATATTATAAGAACTTTATCTATATCTACTTTATTGAACCCTTTCACCCACTTAAATACCTCTAACATATCTCCACTCACTCTTCTTCTCTCTAGGAAATGCATGTTTAATTTCTTTCATCACTCTTGATATGGAAGGTTTCTAAGTCCCGGAATCATTTTCGTAATTCTTCGCTGCACCGACTCCAATGAAGTGATATCCATTCAATAATAAGGGCACCAGAACTGAACAGCATAATCGAGGTGCGGCCTGACTAGCGCAAGATATAGTTGCAATATGACCTCCTCACTCTTATCACTTACTGTACACTTCCAGATATAAAACCTTATACTCTTTTTGCCTAATTTCGAACATTAACGCACTGTTTTCTAGGCCGTAGGTCCGGGTTTACAAGTACCCCTAAGTCTCTTTCACAACTCGACTTCTCTAGGTTGATGTTGTTAAGGCTGTATACATTGGCAGTATTTGTACTTCCAATATTAAGTACGCTGCACTTGCTGGTGTTGAATATCATTTGCCATTTTTCTGACCACTCTAGCAGGTTATTTAAATCCTCCTGTAGTGCATTTGCATCCTGCCCTGAATTAATCTGCCGCCCTATTTTGGTGTCATCTACAAACTTGCTTATGTCACTGCTGATGCCAGTATCTAGATCGTTTATGTAGATTATGAACAAGAGTGGGCCCTGTACTGACCCCTGGGGAGCCCCACTGGTTACACAGCCCCACTCAGATTTAAAACACCATCTACGCTGACCCTATGTGCGTAGGTTATGTATCTATGCTACTGTGCCAAGTAGCAACCTTGTAAATAAGCTACTGTGTCGAGTAGCATTTATATATGTAATTACATGGCAACACTGCACGTGTTATGTGGCATGTTACGAGTTGGGGATTTATAATATAGTTAAACGTCTACCCAGATCCCAACAGGTAACAACACAAAAAAAAACAAAGACAATCGGACTATAAAAGGGTAGACAAAGGATGAGAGCTTTCGTCGTGTATAATAAAGTACCATAAATCCCTTAACAAAATATTCAGCTTATAAATTACCCTTAACCAAACTTAACCTAAACATTAACAGTATATACATATTAATAAAACATAAAACAATCGTGAAGCAAGGTGGAGGTGGGAGAGGCAATACAAGATTACAAATACTTAAGTGAGGAGCTGAGATGGCTGACGAGTAAGGCTGAGTATTGTAGAAGACGATAGGTAGTCACTGTGCCGTAGGTTTAGAGGATAGGTGATCCTGTGGTCACTTCCCAGAGCCAAGTGCTCTCTCCTCGAATTGGAGCTCACAAAGAAGACTTGGAGGAAGTGACGCAACAACCAGGATATGGAGAAGGGAAACCCCGGAGTGGTAACTAAGACGAGTCATACTCGTGTCTCGTCCCTAGATGGCGTTGCTCGTGGTGCTGGGTAGGTAGATCAAGACAATAGATGGCGTGGTTCGTAGTGCTGGGTGGAGGGGTTCGTAACAGGCAACATTGCCCCGAGGCTGCCATATGGCAAGGCAGTCTCAGTCTGACTCTGTGGGCCGTGCATGGCACACGCTAGTCACCACTTGTATTTCTCCTATCTGTTAATAAATGGACTTCAGTGTTACCCTGTGTTTCCCTACCCATCACTGCTTTCTTCAGGGAACACTTGCAACCTTCATGGCGCAGTGAGATGGACCTGCGGACTTACACGTGTGTGAACAATGCCGACGGTTACATCTGCCGGCGATGTGCGCGTCGACTAGTGTGTTGTGTTGTGTTGCGTTGTGTTTCGCCGCGACGTGCAGCGTTGCGCCGTCACAGTGCGTTCTAGTGAAGGTGGCAGTGTTAGTGTCAGTGTATTAGTGTGTCTAGAGCTGAGAGTTGAGCATTGGCCTCTTTTTTGTGGTACCCACAGAGCACGCAGGCGTACACCCTTCTCGTGTGACATCCGGGGAGACACTGAAGGTCTTGCCTCCGCAAGCCACCACCAGGCTCTGCTCTCTGAGACACACACACACACACACGCACTGACGGACAGAATAGTGGACTCTATGCATTATTTCTGCACTGTTTATGTCATATACATGTGGTTCGAGCTGATGAGGCGCCACTTTATATACTAAACAGCGCAGTTCAAGCATACTAAGATGGGCGGTAAGAAGGGACAACGTCAAGATGGGAGACACGACTCCCCACCACCTTCTCCTCTACCGGGCACAGATGGAGCTTCTGCGTGCACCGCCCCTCATCCTTCACCTATAGCGACGGACATTGCCACAATTCTGAGGTGGGTGAACAACAGAGACGAGAGACGCAGAGAGATGGAATTTCAGAGGGAGGAGATACGAAGAGAGG
>NW_024748502.1:3021628-3061288 GCF_018991925.1 Homarus americanus | reverse complement strand
CCACCTCCTCTATCACCCCCCCACACACACACACACACTACAGTGGGCGACATCTGTTGGCGACCATAGCATTTCCCCAGCTGTTTCTAAACTTCAGACTCAAGGCTATTCGAAACCTCACTGGCTGGGTAGTGGACACGACTTTTGTGCACGATAGTACGCGACAGAACAAAGGAGCTATATCTCGTTTGAATAGTCACTGGTACACAAATCAACAATAATGAATGAAAGTAGGACCATAACGGTTAGGATTTCATGAAAATGACTACTAAGCGATCCATACGTGTTCGCATGGGCTGGATGCGGTTGTGGTGTCGACCAGAAATTCGGAGATGCATGTGTGTATGTGTGTGTGTGGTGTGACCTTGACCACGATTTAAGTTATGTACAAAAACCGATATAGTGATCTCAGGCTTACACAGACACGTGCACACACACACACACACACACACACACACACACACACACACTCGGAATCTAGTATGGCGATCATCCAGCCATCCAACTATGATAATGATGATATGAGTTATTTAGGATGTCACCTAGGTTGGTGAGTTTTAAGGTGACTAAAGAGGCCGATACTGGACAGGCAGAGTCGTTCACAGATGTTGCACATGTGTATGGCTCCATCTAGTGCGGAAGAGCGGCAGTAGCGTTTTTCGGCGCTGGTGCTTGTCTGCCTCCGGTTGTTGTCGGGCTAATTCAAAAGTATTGACATCTTTTCGTTTGGTGATCCTCCAGGCGTTACGGTGTTAAGATCATCTACCAGGTAAGGGGGTCGATTTGGCACTTTTTCATGTTTGACTTAAGACTATCCTTATACTTTTCAGTTGCCCGCCAGCGTTACATTTACTATTCGTTAGATGACTGTAAAGTAGCTGCTTTGGCAGTCTACTGTCGTCCATGCGAATAACATGGCCAGTTCAATATAGGTGTACATGGATAATGGTAGCCTCGACGCTCCTACATTTGGTGTCAGCGAGAATACTGGTATTTGTTCTCTTGTTTTCTCAGGGAACTCGGAGGATGGAATGTAGACTACGTTGGTGGAAGTTTTCAAGTGCCTTGAGGTGCCTCCTGTATGTAACCCATGTCTCACTGCCATATAGCAGGGTGGGGGAGGACCACTGCTCGATACACTGCACGTATATCTCGAGCTGAAGACATGGCTACGGTGTCTGCCAAAGCCTTGAGATGCACATCTAATCCAATTTTGTATCTCGTCATCGATGTCCGCGGTGGTGGACAGGTGGTAGCCGAGATACTGAAAGTGGGTAACATTAGAGGGGTAGTACCATTTGCAGGTACAGTAGTAGGTAGTAGGCTGCTATCAAACAGGGAGGTACTACCACCTGAGAAGTTATTGGAAGCATAATGTGTTGTCTACTGGTAGACCCTGCTGCCATATGGCATCACAAAAAATGTGACCATGTCCCAGGTTGCTGATTTGACTTTCTGCCTCATTTACACACACACTTGCAGGGTCTCAATTGTTTCTCTCATTTTGACAACACAACATACATATATCGTTTCTCACACTTGATCTTTTTTTTCGTATTTCTTTATGGTTTCTACTATTATTATTATTATTATTATTATTATTATTATTATTATTATTATTATTATTATTATTATTTTATTATTATTATATTATTATTATTATTATTATTATTATTATTATTATTATTATTATATTATTATTATTATTATTATTATTATTATTATTATTATTATTATTATTATTATTATTTTTATTATTATTATTATTATTATTATTATTATTATTATTATTTTATTATTATTATTATTATTATTATTATTATTATTATTATTATTATTATTATTATTATTATTATTATTATTATTATTATTATTATTATTATTATTATTATTATTATTATTATTATTATTGTACCCCAGACGATGTGGGTCAGTGACCTGTGCCGGGGTGGGCTAATCCCTGGGAAGCTGGATGGATGGTGCAGGTGTGGCTGAACCAGGGGCAGTCTGAAAGAGAATCTGAGTCTTACGCACATTCACCTCAAAGCCGAAGTGTGCATCTGCATAGGTGTTCGGGATCTCCTGTAGGTCGCGTTCAGTGTGAGTGAGAAGGATTGTCTGCATATTGATGATCAGTAATGGAAGCTGCAGACACCTTCGTTCCTGCCTGGAGTCGTCTTATTTTGAAAAGATCCTTCATCCGGTACCCTATGTCCATCCCGCCGGCTTCATTGGCACTACTATGAAGTAAGGAAGACAGCCAAGAAATGGAAAAGAGAGTTGGCGCCACTACACATCCTTGTTGTACCCCCGTTTGGATGTTGAAGACCTCAAACTGGATGGCATTGTGCAGGAACACTACCAGTCATGCTGTCTTGGAGTTGCTTCACAAGAGCGATGCATTTTGGTGGGTAGCCAAACCGGCTGAGGGTCCGCCAGAGGATTTCCCTGTTGACAGTGTCGAAGGTCTTGGTTAGGTCGATGAAGGCCATTTACAAATCACGACGCTGTTCTCTGCACTTTTCCTGTATCTGGCAGGCAGCAAAGATCATGTCAGTGGTGTCAAGTGATGGTCTAAGGCCACACTGAGATTCTGGGAGGAATTTTCCGCCTCAGGTTGTAGTCTGTTTAGGAGGACTTGGGCGATAATCTTGCCAGCAATGAACAGTATAGCGAGATCCGGCGTAGTTGCCACAGTCTGACTGGTCTCCCTTGTTCTTATAAATATTGACAATAGAGGTGTCTTTAAGAGTTTGTGGGATTTCCTCCTTTTCTCATATATTCTGCAGGAGAGAGTAAGCAGAGTTCCTCCTGCCTTATACACCTCGGCTGAATCCATCGGGCCCTGAGGCTTTATTATTTTCGTCTGTTTGATGGCAGTAGCTACCTCATCCAGGGATGGGGGTATAGCTGAAATGGATCAGCTCTGGATGCTGAGGGACCTGCTGGGTAGTCAGGGCATCAACATCGGTGTTTTGGTTGAGCAGCGAATGGTAGTACTCTTTCCAGCGCTGACGGATGCATTCTTCGTCTTTAATTAAGGAGTTACCGTCGGTTGAGCGGAGGTGGTTGTGCCACGAGTGATTGGCCCATAAAATGTTTTAGTGGAATTGAAAAATTCGCGCATCTTGTGTTGATTTTCAAGTTTTTGCGTTTCACATGCTTTATTTTTAAACCAATCTTTCTTTAGTTTGCGAAGTTCTTGCTGGGCCGCTGCTTTCTTCTTGCTGAAGGTATCTGCGCCGCTGTCTCTGGAATCACCAGGACTCGTCATACACCAAGAAAGGGTAGAATTGCTGCCCTTTCTCCTCAGTTGGATCCATCTTGTTTGTTGACAGTTTTAAAGAAACTGAGTTAGTTTTAAATGCATACTTTACAGTGCCTGTGTGGTCGTCCCTGTAGCTCTCCTTCATCGCGTTTTGGCCCGCTTACACGATTGCCATCGTGGAGCAGAGGCCACCAAGCGCGGCGCAAGGCAGGCTGTGTACTGGCCGGCATTGACGCGGATTTCGTCAATACGGTCCGTGTCTGTGAGCCGTGCCAGATCATGCAGCCCAGTCAACAGCAGGAGCCCCTCTTGTGCGACGACGAACCCACCAGGCCCTTGGAGTCCGTGTCGGCTGATTTCTTCAGCACAGCTGGGAAACATTTCCTAGTTGTCGCCGACCGACTCTCTGGCTGGCCTGTGGTGGTAATCTGTGGCTCGGACACGACGTCCGCGGCCACCATTCGCCACTTCCGGCGCCTCTTTCGTGACCTGGGCGTCCCCGTACGTCTGCGGACGGACGGTGGGCCACAGTTCACCAGCCGGGACTTCACAGGATTCCTGGAGCGTTGGGGAGTCCGCCACATCGTGTCAACACCCCACTAACCACAGTCAAACGGCCATGCTGAGGCTGCGGTCAAGACAGTCAAGCACCTCATCCTCAAGGTGGCCCCTTCAGGCAACATAGACTGTGAGGCGTTTGACAAAGGACTCCTGGAGTTACGTAATACTCCCACCCACACAGGACGCTCCCCTGCCCAGATCCTGTATCGTCACCCTCTCCGCTCTTGCGTTCCTGCACACGCCAAGGCGTTCGCGAAGGAGGGGCAGACCAGAGCCAAGAGTTGCGACCGCCGCGCCGCTTCACGTGCCCAGGACGCCAAGGCTCGGTATGACGACCGTGCCCGCCCTCTTCAGCCACCGGAGATTGGTGCCTTTGTCCGCGTCCAGGACCCGACGACGACACGTTGGGACAAGGTGGGCATAGTAATGGGCGTCGGCCGGTTGCGGGACTACAAGGTCACGATGCCAAAGCGGCCGTGTCTGGTGGAGGAACCGCCGCTTCCTCCGACAAGTCCCACCCCCTGCTGCTGGCCCCCTGACCGAGGACGAGTCTCCTACACCTCACGAGGATCTGCCCCACAGTGCACCTCGACGCTCGGAGCGACTTAGGACTAAGAAGTCCGCTCAAGACAAAGACTATGAGCGTGAGGGGGGGAGGGAGATGTAGGTTATGTATCTATGCTGCTGTGCCGAGTATCAACCTTGTATATAAGCTACTGTGCCGAGTAGCATCTATGTATATAATTACGTGGCAACACTGCACGTGTTATGTGGCAACATTGCCCCGAGGCTGCCATATGGCAAGGCAGTCTCAGTCTGACTGTGTGAGCCGTGCATGGCACACGCTAGTCACCACTTGTATTTCTCCTATCCCTGAATAAACGGACTTCAATGTTACCCGGTGTCTCCCTACTCATCACTGCATTCTTCAGGGAACACTTGTAACCATCAGTATGTACTGAGAATGTAGACATCATATCAATCACTGAAACCTGGATGAATCTGGCGAGCAAGAACTTTTTATCTGAGTATCATATAGAAGGGTACGACCTTTTTCAAAAGGACAGGAAAGGTCGGAAGTGGGGAGGGGTCGCACTTTTCGTGAGGAAGACATTAAAATGTTGTTACTATAAAGGGTGAAGTAGGAATTGAGTCTGTATGGGTAGAAATTGCAGAAGGAAGAGAAAAACTAATTATGGGAGTGATTTACAGGTTCCCATGTCTAGGGAAAGAAGCAGCTCAGCTCATATGGCAGGAAATGAGTAGAGCAGCAAGATACAACAACATTATGGGAGATTTCAACATCAGAAATATTGACTGGGACAAAATTATATGTGACTATGATTCTGAAGACTTCCTAGACACAGTACAGGTAAATTTTCTTTTTAAAACAACTAATTACAAAATCTACTTGAGGTAACAATATATTAGACCTAGTATTAACAAATAAAGAAAATATTATCAGAGATATTACAATAAGGGAAGAACTAGGTAGCAGTGATCATAGTAAAATCAGGTTTACCCTAAATTGGGAAACCAAAAATATTGACAATATGGTCAGAGTCTAAGACTTTTGATTAGCCGATTATGAGGGGTTAAGAAGGTTCCTAGGAGAGGTCACCTAGGAACGGTCAGGTCAGTCTCCGGTAGGAATGGGTGAGGTCACAAGCGACACAACAGCTTATGACGACTATACTAAATTCACTAGTATACTACGTAAAGCACAGGAACAAAATATACACCAACCAGCTCTCCCTACTCACGCTTGTACCCACGCTGCCTCCTCCCAGCACCAGCCACCAAGCTGCATTGTACATCCAATATAATATGTATACAGAGAGCACATTTTGAGTTTCCTTTCTCCATCCCATCCTGAGTGCGAACCAACATCACCATAACCCCACAATATGGTACCCCCCAAGAAATACACGGTCACTCCTGACCCCCAACTCCTATCCTTATGTGCCATCAAGATAACCTCTTAAGTCAGCACAGTCACACCATCGCCCTCTACGAAGAGGGCCTCAGTAACAATGCCATCGCTCAACGGCTTTGGATTTTGCGGTCCACCTTGCTCAAGTGGATCGATCGCTGGCAGAAATGGCTTTGGTATATATATATACATAATATATATATATATATATATATATATATATATATATATATATATATATATATATATATATATATATATATATATATATATATATATATATATATATATATATATATATATATATGTATGTATATTTCATGTAAATCCACAATGAAAACGTGGATAAGATAATTCTTGATAAAATCACACGGGAAAATGGAAACAACGGAGTACCTTAGCTTTCGTCTTTATTCAAGACATCTTCAGAGGCAACTGGATTACATGCACAGAGAGAGGCTTAAATATACAGGGTGACCTAAAAACATGAGGTCAGGTCATAATGATGACATCCACTAATCCCCACACCAACACACACGTAGAGGAGCTTAAGAGAAAGGTGGTGACGTGACTAGCCAGGTCAGGTCAGAAAAAAGGGACCCACAAAATAACTATCATACATCTAGATTAAAGGTTTTCAAAGCATTTTTAACCTTGGGCCACTGACAAATAAATTTATGTAACATATTATCAGTTTTGAACTGACCATCACTAAGGTTTATTGATTTTAATTCCTTAATCAAACTAGCTTCAACCAGAAGTCTTTCTGTGACACAAGATGATTTGAATACTTCTAAGCTTTTTTCCCAAGCAATGGGGTGATTATTATTCCTAACATGAACGAACAAGGCACTGCTTTCAGATGCAGTTCTGATATTATACTTATGTTGTTTGATTCTGAGCTGCAGTGTTTTTCCTGTCTGACCTACATAATTACAATTACATTTGCTACATGGAATACAATAAACACTTCCATTTACATTCAAACTTGGGCTATTCCTTATTAACATATTGGTAATGGTTGAGTCATACTTGAAAACAACATTAATATTTAGAAGCTTGAGGGACCGAACTAACGGGACAAATTCATTACGATAGGGCAGAGTCAAAATATTCTTAAGTGTAGGAACTTGTCTGGTTTGAGAGGAATGAAAGGATTTTTTAGCCCTTTTAAAACAACGATCAACAAACACAGAAGGGTACCCAAGTTTTTGTGCAATAGAACGAATGTGTTTAAATTCATCGTCAATAAATTCAGAGTCACAAATACGCAGACATCTTAGGAACATAGCAGAAAAAACTGACATTTTGGTAGACTCAAGGTGATTCGATAAAAAGTGAATGAAACTGTCTACCTGTGTGGGCTTTCTATATACCTTAAATTTATAGTTTTGGCCATTACTCATGATAAGCATATCAAGAAATGGAAGGGATTCATTTATTTCTCTTTCAATTTTGAATGTGATACTAGGGACAATATTATTAAGCTTGTCCAAAAATTCCAATGGATCACTGTTTCTAGGCCAAAGACAAAGAACATCATCTACATATCTATACCATGGAGGAATAAAGTCCACTATATTGGGTAGTAATCTAGACTCAAAAAACTCCATATAAATACAGGCTAGAGGAGCAGAAAGACAATACCCATGCTCATGCCAAATTTTTGCTTGTAGAACTTCCCATTTGCTCTAAACACATTGTCAGTTACGCATAACTCTATCAATTTCAGGAAAGTATCATGTTCAATAGTTAAATCTAGCAGTTGTAATTTATCTTTAAGAAATGAAAGTAAGTCTTTCACAGGTACTCTAGTGAACAGTGCATTTACATCAAAACTTATTAATTCGCAAGGTTCGTTGTGTTTCTTGAGTTTATCAATTAAATCACTGCTATTGCGTATATGTGAATTAGATATTTGGCCTGTAAGAGGGGATATCATCTTTACCAGCCAATATAGTGGACTTTATTCCTCCATGGTATAGATATGTAGATGATGTTCTTTGTCTTTGGCCTAAAAACAGTGACCCTCATGTTTTTAGGTCACCCTGTATATTTAAGCCTCGCTCTGTCCATGTAATCCAGTTGCCTCTGAAGATGTCTTGAATAAAGACGAAAGCTAAGGTACTCCGTTGTTTCCATTTTCCCGTGTGATTTTATCAAGGATATATATATATATATATATATATATATATATATATATATATATATATATATATATATATATATATATATATATATATATATATATATATATATATATATTGTCATTTGGAACATTATAGAATCCAGTCTCATTAAACATACCGAATCTGTCAACATGAATTTAAGAAATGGCATGTACAAATTGGATAATAATGTGATTAAGAAGATTTCTAACCAGGTGAGAAGGTTGGGTCATTTTACCCTATGACCTGACTATGGACAGCTGCTGTGCTTAGAAATGGCATGGTCATTTATTTTATTATTATGAATATTAGTAAGGGTCACTGCTTTATGACCGGAACATTGTGGACCCCTGCTGTCACCTAGAGACTTGATTTCACTCTCCTCTACTGTATATATTCGCCTTGTCAAGTATTTCTCCTTAGTCTGTAGTCAGTCTGTAGTCTGTAGTCTGTTTCTCGTTTCCTTGTGGTTATCAGCACATTTTTCGATCACGCGCACGTACAGTGATTTACTTGCATATATATATATATATATATATATATATATATATATATATATATATATATATATATATATATATATATATATATATATATATATATATATATATATATATCTATATATATATATATATATATATAACCGGTCGGAATTTACTGGACTTTATTTTCTCACTTAACTTGGGGTTTATTAAAGATTATTAGATGGTAATGTCAGTGGAAGCGCCCCTGAGTGAGAAATCCCAAACCAGCACAAGAGCACTTAAATTTACTAAACAAAATGAATTGTCCGTGACCCGTGGAAAGATAGCGTCTGTGACTGGGATGAATGAGACACACTGTAAAATTTAGACACTTATATTCCCTCCAACACTACAAACACAATCAAATAATGGTACACCAATATGCTCACCTTTTAACTTGAACTTAAAACACTACTCTGGGGAATAAAAGTTATACATGATATTGAAATTATTAGAAACTCGGGCAACAATATGTATTAAGAAATGTTGCTTGCACACATGAAACAGGCCTTAAGGGCTTTCAACAAAATTATATCACCCCAACAGATGCACAATTCCTAACCTAACTTAAACACTATTCTGGGGAACAAAGGTTATGCCTGAGATCGGAATTATGAAGAAAAATTAGATGCATTAAAAGAATTAAACCACAGTATCACTCTGGTTCCACTTCGTGACACAAACATTCAAAAAACAATACTATCAAAATTATTTAAGAAATATTAAACTACACACGTCAAGATAATATCAGTAACTAAAAAATGGTATTAACTTCACACAAATATATTGTCACTATTATTGATATGTTACTGGGTTCACCAATACCCGTGAACCATGCTCCACCCAACTCAACATACACCCGTAATAAGGGAGATAAAATGTTCCTCTAGGTATCCCCTAGACTCCTAGTCTCAGTGAGTGACCATTAATTTACTCAGATTGCCTCAGTGTACTCTCAGTGCGTCCATGGGCGGGAAGAGAGAATGCCAGCAGGTGACTATGGCCAGTAGATAATACTTCTAGCTGACCGAGAGCACGTGGTGTTGAGCACCCACGTGGTAAGAACTGATCACCCAATGCTGATGCTGGTCCCGTGTCGTTTTAGTTGTGGGGAGCACTCGTTCACTCAAGCGATCCTTTGCTACCCCGCTAACCAGTGACAAGCCTACACTGATCGTTCCAACGGCGACACTCGCCAAGCCTCAATCATCAACGGCAGTCTCAAACGGCAGTCAAACTCGCGGTCAATTTCTCGCAGTCAAACTCGCGGTCAAGTGGGTTCTGACGGAAACCCTGAAATGAACTCACTGTTAGCTCTTGTTAACTTTACCACTGCCCTATCTAAACCCTGTCTGAGATCGAATGAGACTTACTTGTTATGCTGCAATAGTGCAGCACAGGTGACTAGGCCACGTGACTATTTCTGTGACGGACGCGCAGGGACGTCTTGCTGGACTGAATGCTTCCACGTGACTGACCTAGCCCGCCCGCCTCGCTTCCTCTCAAGGCGTTAGCTTAGGCCTACGTGACATATTTTCCGCCAAACTAATAACTCCTTGGGACACCCGTAACATTATTTAGACTGGTAAACGATCAATAATAATTTCAAATTCAATAATAGTCCATTAACTTCATGAATCGCGTCATTATTAATTCGGCAAATCACATTTAATATCATATAGGCCTAGTTCCACAACCTCTCACTATGTGCGGGGAGCGCTCTCTTCCCTCAGACGACCTTGAAAACTCAGTATCGCCAATGGCGCGGCGTTTGAAATTACACTGAAATTTCTGAATATCATATATATATATATATATATATATATATATATATATATATATATATATATATATATATATATATATATATATATATATATATATATATATATATATATATATATATATACAGGGTGTCCCATAAATTTCCCTACATAGGAAAAATAAACCTTTTTATATGAAAATCCATATTTATTTATATAATATGCTCTGCATGACTACCATTCTGTTGAAAACACTCTTCAATGCGTGTCCTCCGCTGCTGAAGAACACGTTTAAGCACAGCTGGAGTTATGCTTGTAATGGCGTTGGTGACACGTTGCTTGAGATGATTTATGTTTTGTATCTTTTCCTGATACACCATGGCCTTCAAATGCCCCCAAAGGTAAAATTCAAGTGGGGTAAGGTCTGGGGATCTGGGAGGCCACTCCACAGGACCACGCCGACCAATCCAATGTTAAAAACCATATGTATGGAAACTTATGGGACACCCTGTATATGTAATATTCAGAAATTTCAGAGTAATTTCAAACGCTGCGCCATTGGCGATACTGAGAGTTCAAGGTAGTCTGAGGGAAGAGAGCGCTCCCCGCACATAGCGAGAGGTTGTGGAACTAGGCCTATATGATATTAAATGTGATTTGCCGAATTAATAATGACGCGATTCATGAAGTTAAGGGACTATTATTGAATTTGAAATTATTATAGATCGTTTACCAGTCTGAAAATGTTGCGTACGTCCTAATTAAGTTTAATCATCTGGTAAATAAGTCACTCCCAGAAAGCGTGAACCAGGGAGCAAGGTGGCCAGGGAGCTGTGAGAGAGGTCAAGGACCACCTCTGTGCTGTACCCAGGAGAGAGGGATCGCGTGACCTGGTTCCTTCGTTTATTTAACATCAGTATTAACAAGTAAGTTTTATTCAATCTCAGACAAAGCACATTTGTTAGACAAGATTTTCCCTTTGTAAACCCATTTTGAGAGTCGTAGATTAATTTGCTTTTCTCTAAATGCGATCGGATGCTATTTGCTATAATTGATTCAAGAAATGTTCCCACTACTGAAGTCAAACTAATCGGCCGGTATTGTGACGCTGATGCTCTGTCTCCCTTTTTGAATATGGGTACTACATTTGCCTGTTTCTACAAGTCTGGCACAACTCCCGTGTCTAATGATTTTGTAAATAAATTTACGAGGGGTCCACTAATCTGTTCCTTATACTCTTTCAAAATTCGAGGAAAAATTTCATCCGGCCCTTTGAATTTTGTCTTCTTTAATTTATTTATCTTCTTGAGAACATCCTCTTTTCTGATAGTGATATTCTTTAATTTTTCTTCTTCATTTAAACCCTAAATTCCAGTTCCACTTGTGAAATTTCTTCGTCAATTTCTTCTGTGAAAACTGATAAAAAGTAGCTGTTTAATGCTTTGCTTATTTCCTCACTGTCATCGATCACTTCCCCTCTCCCTGACTTTAAAGGCCCAACTTTGTTCTTGACCTTTGTCCTATATACCTGGAAAAATCCCTTGGGATTCACCTTGGATTCTCTTACTATAATGATTTTGTAGTCCCTCTTTGCATTCCTTACATTTTTCTTAACATTCGTAGATAGTTCATTATACGTATTTCTGAGCTGCTCCTGCCCTCCCGTTAATTTCTTATAAATTCCTTTCTTTATTCCTATGCCATGTTTAAGTTTTCTGGTCATCCAGCTTGGCTCATTCATATTTGACCTATTTTTTCTGTATGGTATATTTTGTTCTTGTGCTTTACGTAGTATACGAGTGAATATATTATAGCCATGATCAATTGTTGTGTCATCTGTGACCTCACCCGTTCCTACTGGGGACTGACCTGACTGTTCCCAGGCGACCTCAGCTAGAGGCCTTCTTAACCCCTGATAATCCGCCAATCAAAATTTTGGGACTTGTATAATATGGACACGAAGTAATACCTTCAGCTGTGTATACTTATATTACCCTATTAATTATGTATAGTAAAGTATTACAGAACATGTATTAATTCTATGTAATATTTCCATTTATTATGCACCATGTTATGTATATGAATTATCATATTTACATTTTATGTATTCAGCTTGTGAATGCTGGCATCTGTACAGGCCAGCGCGCAGTGATACATGGAGTGAAGACCACCAGTCCTTATGGTGCGGAAGCGAGTTTCTTGGTCCATCTCTGTATATCTCCCGTACGAGAATAAGAACCTACTTTTAAGATAACAAGTGTTTGTGTACACCCTCAGTAGTGTAGAACAGTTTGGGGGTACCAAAGGCAAACATAGAGGACTGTGACCATATTGTCATTGTTTTTCGTTTCCCAATTTAGGGTGAATCTGATTTCTCTGTGATCACTGTTCCCTAGTTCTTCCCCTACTGTGATATCTCTGACAATATTTTCGTTATTTGTTAATACTAGGTCTAATATATTGTTACCTCTAGTAGGTTCTGTTTAAAAATGTTTTCCTGTACTGCGTCTAGGAAGTCTTCAGATTCATTGTCACCTACACTGTTGTCCCAGTCAATATATCTGAAGTTGAAATCCCCCATAATGCACAGGTTGTTGTATCTTGCTGCCCTACTCATTTCCTGCCATATGGACTGAGCTGCTTCTTTCCCAAGACTTGGGGGCCTGTAAATCACTCCCATAATTAATTTTTCTCTTCCTTCCGCAATTTCTACCCATACAAACTCGGTTCCAATTTCACCCTTCATTGAATTATTAATTCAACATTTTAATGTATCCCTGACGAAGAGTGTGACCCCTCCCACCTTCCTACCTTCCCTGACCTTGTGAAAAAGGTTGTACCCTTCTATGTGTTACTCTGATAAAAAATTTTGCTCACCAGATTCATCCAAGTTTCGGTGATTGCTATGACGTCTACATTCTCGGTACATATAACAGCTCTCAGCAAATCTATTTTATTTATAACGCTCCTACCGTTTGTATAGTATACATTTAAACCTACCCTTCCCTGGTCCTGTTTTACCCCTTGTCCTGAGTAACCAATTTTACTCCCCAGGTCCTGCTTGTTTTTTTACTCCCACTTACCCCAACCTCTCTCTACTGGCCCCCCCTTTGGAGTGACAATTTCATGCTCCAGGTATGCAGACAACGTCTTTACCCCCGCGCGAGACAAGTGTACTCCGTCACGACTGTACGGGTAGTCGTTGCCATAGAATGATTGCCAGTTATCAATGAATGCCCAACCATTGCTTGCACAATGTTTTTCAAGTCGGCAATTTATAGCAATTGCCCTGGACAGCCATTCACGACCAACTCTTCTTCTAGGCAAGACACCACATACTATTGGGATCCCTCCCCTATCTCTAACCTTCCCCAGCGCCTCCCTATACTTCTTGAAAAGTTCCTCACTCCTAACTTTTCCTATGTCGTTACCTCCTACACTAAGACACACTACTGGATTGGTACCCTCTCCTGACAAAACCCTATCTATCCTCTCAGCTACATGCCCTATCCCAGCCCCAGGACAACACACCCTAGTCCTACGTTTCCTATCTCTTGCACAGAAAGTCCGCGTCTCCAGCTAGCAGGGTCTCCTATACGAGACATAAAACAGCAGTACCTGCTAGGCCTCCCTCAGGTCACACGTGAGTCTCTGTCAGAGCTATCCATAGGGTGAGTTACTTAAGGTGGGAAGTGTATTCATTTTGTTTGTGTTCGAGAGTCAATGTCTAGTAACGTAAATATAATGTTCTAGTAACTTGGATATAATGTTCTATTAATGTGTCCATGCCATTGAGTTAATTAATAAATAGTTGTATTGAAGTGTTGTTTATAGAAAGATTTCCCCAAAGAACGTATATATACACTCTAAATAACTAACCGACCACGCTACCAAACTTCCTCTCTTTACATTCCTATAACTAAATATTCTACCTATACTTATATCTTCTATACGAGTTTTGACTCATTATAGATGTGTACTGGCACCAACTCTCTTTTTCATTTTCTTGGCTACCTTCCTTACTCGGGCCATCGCCAATATAGCTGGTGGGATGGACTTCCAGTACCGGATGATAGGGCTTTTCAATATAAGAGAACTCCAGGCAGGAGCAAATGTGCCGGCAAGCTCCATCACTAAAATTCAGTATGCAGAAGACCTCACCGTCGTCGCTCACACTCACGCGACCCACAGAAGACCCTGGATATCTAAGCAAATGCATATGCACACTTCTGCTTTGAGGCGAATGCACATAAGACTCAGATTGTCTTTCAACTTGCCCCTGGCCGATTCACACTTCCACCATCCATCCAGCTTTTTTTTTTTTGCAAATTAGCCCACCCGGGCACAGGTCAAACGACCCACAACGGGCCTGGGGTGAAAAAAAAACGAGCAGAAAGAAATTGAAAATAGAGAAGAAAAAGGTTATAATGTATTAATCTACACCACGAAGATGCTGGAAAACCAGCTTAACTGTACTACTCTATCTAATATTATACACTCTCAGTACCTTCGCTCCGACCTGTCTATCACCGCGGATTTCGATGAAAAGATTCAGCATCTAATCAGATGTACACCTCAAGCCTTTGACAGTCTCTGTACCCATGTCTTCAGCTGTTGGGAGCTGAATTTGCCGACGAAGTTGCACTCTTATCGGTCAGTGGTGATCCCTACCCTGCTAGAATGGCAGCGAGAAATCGGTCACATATACTATAGGAGGCACCTCAAGCCACTTGAAAACTTTCACCAACATAGTCTATGTTCCATTCCCCAAGTTCGCTGGAATGACAAGAGAAAATATGTCAGCATTCTCGCTGACATCAGCTATAGGAGCATCGAGACTACCGTTTTACATGAACAACTACGTTGGCCTGGCCACGTTACTCGCATGGACGACAGTAGACTGCCAAAGCAGCTACTTTACAGTCACCTAACGAATGGTAAACGTAACACTTGCGGACAACGGAAAATATATATGGATTGTCTGAAGACAATCCTGAAAAAGTGCCAAATCGACCCCCTCACCTGGGTGACGATCACTCCACACCATAACGCTTGGAGGAGCACCACGTGAGAACGTGTTATTATTTTCGAGTTAGCCAGACTGCATACCAAAAAGAAACTCCTACACTAGATGCAGCCCTTCACACGTGCAACAACTGTGGACGATCCTGCCGGTCCCGTATCGGCCTCTTGAATCACCTCAGAGTTCACCGACAAAGGTAGCACCCTTAATAACTCATTATTTCCCATTATAACTGAATGATCGTCATACGTAATCGTTTCTGAGTGACAGCAAAGTAATATATTTTATTAATGTTTTGGATACATCACCACATTATTAAAATTGTTTATGCAAACCAAAAACTTTATGCCCTCTCATCACCAACAGTAATGTCCATATATACTCAACTGAAGATTAATTTGCCAATAAACACCAATAAGGATAGTACAGAGGTTATTGGCACATTAGGGTGTGTCATACGGAGGCGAATTTTTCTTTTTTGAGTTTGAAAAATCGGCCCATGGTATTAATGATGTAGTTCTATGTGCAGAATCATGTGATATCTTCAGATTTGAAAAGTTTTTATTTTTTGCTAGGTAAATTTTAACTTGAAATCTTATGAAAATTCAGTATTCCCACCCTTTTACCAACACCACTAAATAGCTTATTTAAAGTAAAGTAAATGTATCAGGTTAATTTATTAGGATGAAAATGATCCAGAATAGTGAAACGAATGATCTTGACACATTTATTAAATTTAATATTCCTTTAGAAAACAAAATCATCAAATACAAAAACCGGTTTTACTACTACGACCCGGTGTTGCTGCACTCCATAGAGAACATGTCTTTCTTGCTTCTGTTTCTACTCATCACCTCCCTGCTGACTACCTGAGCTCGGATGTAGCCTTTCCTCCTCTCCTGGCTGTACACGTGACTGCTGGCCTCGCTCACTTGCTGTACACAACGCTCTATACTCTGAGTGTGCAAGGGCCAGGCAGGGACATGCATGGGGTTGTCCAGGAAAGCTCTGACTTGAACATTGGTGAGGCTGCAGGTAAGAGGGGGCTCACTGCCAGCCTGGATGTTATGCAGATCTATGAGATCAGTGAGGGTCTTGGCACCTAGATTGACTTCAAGAGTCTTCCTGACCCTGAAGGAATCGTCACCAACTGATTCGTCATGCCCAGATCCTCTCATAAGTCTCATATCCAAGATCTTTTTGACTGCCACTCTTCTCTCCTCCTCATCCTGACTGCAGAGCATTGTCTGCAGAACTGCCTCGGGATGAGCATACCAGGAAGATCTCCTCACAGTCTGCTCCACAATCTGAACAACCTTCCTTGGCTGACTCCTCAGGAGCTCAAGCTGGAAGAGAACATGCCTCGGACTTTCGGAGAACGATGACTTGACCTTGGCGTTGAACCAATTTGGCAAGTAGACACTCACGATGAATTGGACAATAATTCTCAGGTTGTGAAGCTGGTTCCCTTTCAGTTTATGATGAGCGACCCAAATTCTGCAGAACCTGAGAGCCGTTGTGAGACACCTAGAATGTGAGACTGGACCTATCTGCAGGTAAGCAAGTCTATCAGGCATGACCCCAGTTTTGATGGCACTGCAAATCATGTAACCTTAGTACTGGTCAGTACTCAGGTCGTCAATGACAGTATGCGCAAGCTCAACGAGTAGAGGGCCAACTGTGATTTTTTCAAAGCTTGAATTTATTTCTAACTCAGTGGCAGAGTCCAGCATCTTGCCAAGAGGACCAGACCATCTGTTGTTTGAAAGAGTCTTGCCATCCAGCTCCTGGATCAGATGTCTGAGTGGCAACTCGTTGGTGTGGAGGTCACAAACAATCCAGACCAGCTTCCTCCCAATCTTCCGCTCTATCCACTGTATGACCCCCCCTTGCCACCCTGTGTTCGTGTTGGTGCTGTCCTCTCCAATGGCCTGCAGGGTCTGGTCTACGTTCCTCTCTCTGAGCCAGTTCACAATGTTATCTGCCACTATCTCAGCTGGTTTCCTGATGTCATCTTTCTCTGGAGTGAAATGCCACAAATACTTCCCTCCTGGTTCACTGCAGCAGGAGTAGTGTTCCTCCTTCACCATGGCAGGGAACAACTTGTCAGAATCTCCAACTTTCATGAACACTTTAGTGTCATCCCTTCTCCCATCAAAGAACAAACAATTGATTCCATTTTCTCTTATCCCCTTATCAAACTCCTCTTCTAGGTTACTGACAAGTTTCTCCTGAGCTCTCCTTACTTTGTTATGATCTATCACCAGGTGAACATCATCAGGTGTTATCAAACCACCGTCAATCCAGGCAGCTGTTGCTATCTCTGCAGTTTCTCTGAGACCAGTGTGGTGTCGCATGCTGGCCAGAGCTATGCTCGGGATATCTTTCCTATTTCGACTCTTATGCCTGGAAGGTTTGGGATCATTATTTTCTGGGTTAGGGACAAAGTCACCATTCTCCTGGTCAGCACTCGGATCAGCCATGGGGAAGTCATTAAACTTTGAATCAGCTTGACTCCAATCATCGGCCTTTTTTACCTCACCCTGGGCCTTCTCAAGTCTCTTTTCCTCGGCAACTCTTCTTCTCTTCTGTCTCTCTGTGGCAGCCTCCTGTCTCTTGGACTCCGGAATATCTTGGCTAGAAATCATGAGAGCCCCTATACTGCCAGTCTTCTCTCTCTGTGCTTTGACAAATGCCAGTTCGATCACAGGAATCTTCAGTTCACGCTTACAAATACAGGAGATGTGGGCCTCGGATTTACAGTCACGATCGCATCCAAACTCAGGACAGAGAACAATTGGGCACTTGCAAGTAATTATGTCAAACAACTGGTCCAGTTGCTTGGCAAAGCTGTCCTTAACTGCAAGTTTTCCTCTCCCAAGAGAGATATCTCTTGCCTTTTCCCAACTGGCTAGCAGTCTCTCACTAATCTTCTTCTGACTTGTTATGACTGGAGGCTTGAACTGAGCGTTAGCCAGAGTGTACTGTGCCAAGACAGCTTTGGTCATATCACTGGCAATGTCTTTGTTTGTGTAAGTTCTTTGGTTCTTTTCACTGATTTGCCTGATTAAAACACCGTATCTCAAAGCATCTCTCAATGTAGGCAACTCCGACTTCAGGAGCTCTCTCCCAGACCCAAGATAGTGACTGAGATGGCTGGATTTTTGGTTCCTCGTCCTGACACAAGCAGCCATCGCAAATATTATCAACTTATAAATGCATCAGAATATGAAACAGAAAAAAATATTGTTAGTTGGGTTGTTAAAGAATGAAGTCAGAAAGCAATGTTCACTATTTAATTGCAATGCACTAATGCAGCTGTACGTTAGATTTTCGATAAATTTCACGCTAAAATTTACCTAGCAAAAGGTTGCAAAATATTGAAACTGAAATTATTTTCTGTTTATATACGCTAAAATCTACCAAAAAAGTGATGGGCCATTAGTTTTAGCTGATCTGCCCTCCTATGACACACCCTATTGGCACATGTGCCTAGAGAAACAAAGGAATGGGGGAGGACTAGTTCAAACAAAGGCTTTCTTTGATAAATTAATATCCAAGCGATAATCATAATTCTGTTGCATTTAGTGTTAAACGGGTCACTCGCCCGTGACAGGAAGCATCCTACACGGCACATCAACAGCCAGTCAGTCAGGAGATAGTTATGGTGGTAAATTAATACAACAGATGAAATGGGGACGTACACACCCCCCTAATGAGAAAATACTCAATAAGACTGGGGTTTTTTTCGGATAAGCCTGAATAGAAAAGTGTGTGTAACATAATTTTTGCCATAATGAAAATAAAACATGACTAAATAGTTGTTTTTTAACTATTAAAAAACAATAAGCTGGTGGTGACATTTGTTGACAACACAGTTTTTGACAAATTTTGTGAAGAATGAGAAGACAAAACTATAAGAATTCCTAAACTGCATTAAGACAATAACGGTAATGAATTTTAGAACAACTTTAATGTATGTCTCAGTGAAAGATTGGTCAATTTATAGTAGAGGAGATAATTCAATATTGGCTTCTTTTCATTGCTAAAAATCCATGGCAGGTGTTGTCGAGGGAAAGATTTCTCGCTCCTTCTCTACCAATAGTGGTGTCCCACAGGGTTTTGTTCTTTCACCTACTCTCTCCCTTTTTTGTATCAATGACTTTCTTTAAACTACTACTAAATCTATTCATTCTTACGCTGACGATTCTACTCTTCACTCTTCACATTTTTCCTCCCCCTTAATTCTCAAACTAGATCTGTTTCCAGAGATCATATCATTTCATCTATCAATGCGGATCTGTGCAGCATCTCCGAATGGGGAGGTAGAAACTTAATTAAATTCAAAGGTAATAAAACACAATTACGCTTTCCAAATTAGACGATCTCCCTCGAATCACATTTCAGGATGCAATCATACTGCCAAATTCTAAAATAGATATGCTAGGCATTACTATTTCGTCTAATATGTTATGGAAGCCACACATCCACAATATTGCTAAAGCTGCCTCCCGAAAGCTAAGAATGCTGTACAGATGCCGTAGCAACTTCACCGCTGGACAGTTGCTTCAAATTTATAAAACGATTCATTCGTCCTAACTTGAAGTACTGCTTTCGTATGTGGGGTGGCTCATCTTCTGTCCAACTATTAGATCGGGTGGAATCAAAGGCATTTCGTCTAATTAACTCTCCTCCTTTAGTTGATAATCTCCCTTCCCTTTTTCTTCGGTGCAATGTCGCTTAAGTTTCTCTTTTTTACAGGTACTTAAACGGGCAATGGTCGGTGTATTTGGCATTCTGTGTACCTCCAGCAAGGCCGTGGGTTGCTTCAAAAAGCTGGTTTCCGGCATTTTAGTGTTGTAGATAATATAATCTATTTATTTTTTATTTTTTATTCCTTTTTACTCTTATTTTTTCGTCCCCTAGGCCTTGTTGTGGTTCAATGCCCTGCGCCCGGGTGGGCTATTCCCTGTAAAAAAAAAGAAAGAAAGAAAGATAAAAACAAGACTTTTGGCGGCCTTTACTAATTACCAGACTAGTACAGACAAGACTGGATTGCCCTACTGCCTAGATCCTAGTGCATATACGACCATCTTATCTAGGCCGCCTATGTGCAGAGTTGTGTCTAGATACTCCCGGCAGTCACCTCTGACTGTCCCCGTCGCCATTTGTCTGTCGCTATAGGATTTTTGGGGGAATAGTAATTTTGATGATGATGAGAAGTATGATGAGCTGGATGATGGCTATGTGTGAGTTGATTTATGTGGTGAGGCAAGACTGCAGGCTGCAACCACACATCTTGGCTCTCCCTTTTCCTGTTCCAGTGGTGCAGGTAATTGCAATGACTGGGGAAAGGGAGAGTTGCAATGGACTGCCCATAGCCCAGGTTTTGGGGTTCTCCTTAGTAGCCTATCCACGTTTTTGCCTTCATCCGCCGGTCTAATCGTTGGGTTCCCATTTGGGTCACCTATTCCGCCTATTGTGCAATTGGAGTCTTACTGGGTCTCTGTAAGCATGTCTGCCTGATTCGAAGATCCACTTCAGATTTTCGTTCGGGGTTTATTTTCGTACCCTTATACCTACCAAGGTTAATTTGAAAGGAAGCTGGGCAGTGGTTGGCAGGTGCCAGGGCGTGCCCACATATCAGTGGGCCTATGCACCTTCCCTTTGGGTCCCACTGCTGCTCCGAGATTTACTACCGAACTATCCTGGGCCCGCACTGAATTACCGTGTGTTACCACGAGGAGGCACAACAGGAGTCTTCACAGTGAAGAGGCTGTGTACTGGCAGGAGATGATTTACAGAAGATGGCTTCCTTGTTCACCACGAAGGCTAGCCAGCGGCGGTAGCTCAAAGCGAGAAGGAAGCAAGCAATGCCTCCACCTTAACACTTACATAATGCTGCCACACTAGACACATTACGCCAGCGTGTGTGTGCAGACACACATGCACAATAAAAAAATAAATAACAACAGGATTATCGCCACGTGGGGCATATGTTGATCTGAGTATTGACATCTTTGAACAGGACAGGATTAATTGTAACTGGGCCTCAACCTATCATGGTCAGTTAGGTGTACAGCCAGACAGACGTCATCATAAAGTGACAGAAAAACTATGAGGACTAGTTGTTGTTGTAGAGATTGTCGGACCGTAGTCCGACACGGGCCTTTGCCTATAGGCGGCCCGTTTGGTGGTTCCGGCTGGAGCTCCAGGAGCAGCCAGACCGGATTTGGGATTGGAGGTGGTCCCACCTGCAGATTGGAGGGATACTGCAGGTTGCAAGTGTGAGCGGACCCCCGATCAGTGGACGCTTACCACTGAGGATGCCTCCTTGTGGGGTTCCGTTTTCGAGGACCCTGTAGCTTGAGGTTGCTCCCTGAAAGCGTACTCGTGCTTCTCTCTGTGTGAGGTAGTTCTGGATCCACCCCAGCAACCTTCCTTTGACGCCTTTTTTAGCGAGCGTAGTTGTAATGGACAATGGATTTGCTAGTTCGAAGGCTTTCTCCAGGTCGAGGAAGACCACCAGAGCTGGTTTGTTGTCCACTGTGCTGAGTATCTCGGCGATGTTGTTGCCTGTGCCGGTGTTCTCGGTGTAAGCAAAGATGTGAGGGTGTGGGCTGCCTACTTTCCACTTGAGTCGGTTGACAGCCATTCTTTCTCCCGTCTTCGCTATGCAGCTGAGAAGGGAGATGGGCCTCAGTTTGTCTGGTTCTCTGGGCTTCGGAATGGGCTGTATATCTGCCTTCTTCCATTCCGGTGGGAGTCTTTGTGCTGTCCACGAAGCATTGATGGCTTGCAGCAGAGCCTCGTGTCCGGCTGTACCGGCATGAGAAAGCATGGAGTAGGTTATCCTGTCGGCCCCAGGCGCTGTGTCCTTGCTTCGTTTTAGCGACTTCTGGAGTTCTTGCTGGTTGAATGGCCTGTCAGTGTCATCTTCACTGTTGCAGGCCTCTTCGATCATCTGGAGTCTGACCTGTCGCAGACGCCGTTGTGTCTCCTCCGCCTGTCTCGGGAGGTTTTTCGTTGCTGCTCGGTCAGAGAACAGTTTTGCAAGTCTCTCGGCTTCCTCTTCTGGGTTGGGATGAGTTGGTGGTGGTGGTGTTGCCTTCCCAGATGCCCTTCGGATCTGGGCCCACATCTTGCCAAGGGAGGTGTGCTCGTTCAGTTCGGAGCACCACTTGAGCCAGCTTACGTTTTTAATTTCTTCCTTCTCTTCCCTGGTATCCTTAACTATGACTTGCAGGAGATGTCTGTTTGTTGCCGTGGGATGTCTCCTGTAGTTTCTTCGGGCCATGTTCACTCTGTGGTTGAGTTCTTTCACCCTGGGACAGTAGTACCAGTAATCATTGTACTGTCTTGATGTGGGTTTTGTTTTTGGGATAGCCTCTTCTGCCGCTAGGTGAAACGCCTCGACCAATTGGTGGTGGAGGGTTGTCTCATCCGCGGGTGCTGCGCCGGCCGGTTGTGATTTTTCGCGCCACTTAGCCAGGTGTTTCTTGAAGAGTCCCCAGTCTGCCTTTTGAGTGTTGTATCTCCATCTCGGGGGAGGTGGAGTGGGGAGTTTGTTCACCTTCAGCGTTGTTAGGGTGGCGAAGTGGTCACTGGTCAGCGTGGGGTGTATCTGCCAGGAGGCCGAAGGCTGTAGTGCACTGGAGACGAAGGTTAGATCTAGCCTTCCTCCCCTAGTGTGGGTGGGCTCTCCGGTGTTCAGGAGGCAGATCTCGGGTGTATCTTGAAAGGTGGTGTATAGGTGTAGGCCGTCTTCATTTGTGGGGCTTGCCGAGCTTAGGAAGGGATGATGTGCGTTGAAATCCCCTCCTATGAGTGTGGCGTGGTCAGCGGCCGAAGCAAATAATTGAGTAACCTCCAGTGAGCCCCTTGGGTTCTTGTAGATGTTGTGAACAGTTAATTCCCGTTCTTGGAGGGTTACTTTGACGGCCTGTGTCTCGATGTTTTCCCCACATGGAAATTGCTGCGTGACATCGGCGGAGGGTATGCTTGACTTGACCAAGATCATACATCCTCTTGTTGACGCCTGCGTGAAATGCCTCCTGTATGTCTTGTAACCGCTGAATTTGAAACAGTGGTGTTCTTGTAGAAGTGTTTCTTGTAGGAGTATGATGTCAAGCTTGTCCTTGGCTGCTGCTTCTTGTAGGAGGTGTTTCTTGTTTTTGATGCCCTGAGCATTCCATGTAAGGATGTTCAGGGTGCTGATGTTTTCCACCACTGTTTCATCGGGGACTTCTGGTGGTTCTCGATGGAGATGTCCAAGCTCGATTCCAACTGGATCAAGTTCATATCTTCGCGTTCTGTGGTTTTTGCCTTCTGGGCCGTGGTTCGGTTCAGGGGAGTTGAAACGTTCAGTTTCTTTCTGGGAGCTGTCGGTATCTTGGGTTCTCTGGTGGCCTTCTTCGGTGTAGAGTGTACCTCGGCTGTCACTCGTGTGCGGACCGGCGTGGCTTCCTTCACTGAGGTGGCTGGAGCTGTGGCGACTTGCCCGAGGACGCTCCCCATGAGTATTTGGAGCTGTGTGGGTTGGATCTTGTGGCCCAGTAGTCCGCTAGGCCCTCCGCGAAGGTTGTCAGTACCTTGGCTAGGTCTGATACGTGTATCATTCCTTCTGGTGCCTTGGTGTGTGCTTCTTTTGTCTTGCTCGTGGTTGTCGTTGTCTGCTGCTTGGGTGGCTGAGGTGTGGCTGTAGTGAGGCCAGGAAACTGGGCTGCACTTTGGGTGTTGACTGGCTGAGGAGGTTGTCTTTGTTGTTTGGGCCTTTGGGTTCCCCACACGAAGGTACTTGGTGGGGCTGGTGTGTAGGCGGTGGGGGCCGGTCTTGCTGCTGGTCGGTTTGCCTGGACCCTCTTTGTTCTCTCGGAGCATCCAGGATTCCAGGCGTGGTGTTTGCCCCCGCAGTTGGCACACTTGGGGGCAATTTTTTCCCCATTTTTCAGCTTGGTGAGGCAGGAGTGTGTGCCGTGCTTCTGTGCGCAGACTGCGCAGATTTCCTTGTACGTGCACCTTGTCTGATGGTGCCCGTATTTCTGGCATCTGAAGCACCGCAGGGGCTCTGGGACGAAGGGCCTCACTTCGTAGATCCCCCAGGTTTTGAGGTCTATGGTGCTGGGGGGTGAGCCGTAGTGCGTTATGAGCACTTGTTTCGTGGTGGCCGTCTTGTCGGACAGGGGAGAGCATCTCTCGGCTTTTAGGATCTTCGGGTGGTTCTCCAGGGGTTCGAGAGGTAGTTCCTTTGGGTACCGGAGGACTACCGACTTCATCAGTTTCTGGGCGGGGTCCAGCTTTGTTGACGCAACGGTGGTGGTGTTTTGCAGGTAAGTGTCGAGGGTGGTGGCGGAGTTCTTGTCTTTGGGGTGAACGATCATCTCCCTCTTTAGGTTGGGCCGCACTGAGAACTTGGCCAGAGGATTTAGCTTTTCCATCTCTGTGACGGCGGCATATGTTGTTTTTGCGTCCGTTTTCGTGATCCGGAATTTTGGCAGTGTCGTTGGAGGTGAGCTGGTGGTGGTGATGGGTGCCTTTGGGGCTGCTTGACGGCATTCGTTTCCCGAAAAAGCACGTCGGCGTTTCTTGTTTTCTACCTTCGTCCAGTTGTCCTCAGTAGCGGTAGCAGTGGTGGTGGTGGTGGAGGTGGTGGTGGTGGTGGAGTTGTTGGAGGTGGTGGCAGTGTTCCTACTTTTCAGGGCTTCATTGAAGGCGCGTAACTGGTCTGCTTTCTCTGTGCGAAGCCTGTCGTAGTTCGGGTCGTCAGGTTGGCGGTTCAGGCGGGGGTCGCGGTTAGGAGGGCGTACGCGCTCCATAACCTGGGTTATTTATTTTTTTTTTTTTATTTTTTTTTTTTTAGATCCTACCTATTCCGGTTGAGTAAAATGCAGAGGAATTACAGCACTCCCCACTGGCTGGTGGTCGTAGAGTGGTTCCTGAGCTTCTCTCCCGGAGCCCCGTTGGGGAAGCCTACTTCCTAGTGTATGTGACTGCTCACTTATAGACGTGAGCTAAGTGTGCCTATTTGGGAAGGATAAGGATTGCTACCCTCTTTCCAGGTGGACCCGCACGATCACGGTTTTCCTGGAAAGACTCGGCTGGGATGGGTTTTGCTCCGACCCCCTTTCGTGTTCACAATCTCCTGGGAGGGAGGTGAACAGTTACAGGGGGGACCGCAGGACGAATACACTTTTGAGGGTGCAGGTCCCTAGGCCAGAGCGAAAAAGGAAAAATAGTAGTAGAAGGAAAAGAGCTCAAACCACGCCGGGAATATCGCGCTATAACTGCTCTCCAGCTGGAGTGTGGGTCACTCACACCACCAGTGGGGAGGGCAAGCTAATGCTCGATAAACCGAGAACGCTCGTGAGTTGTTGTGGACGATGACAGTCGTGGGTGGTCCGGTCCGGGAAGATGGCCAACAATGGTACAAGGGAGAGGGCGGTCTTCACAGTTCCGGGTCCAGCAGGAGGTCTTGTTGAGAGGTCTTCTTGGTTCAGGAGCGATGTGAGAAGTGTGATGAGGACTACAGCAATTAAGGGATTATCCTATGTTGCAAAACTTAAGGTATGCTTTTAGGTGTCGGAAAAAATAGAATACGTACATTAATTAAACAGCAGGCCCGTAATCAAGTAGGCGGCTGGCGTCCCTGAGATTGTAATACAATATGTGCACTTACTTTGTATAATTTTTATTTATGTATTTTTTTTTCATTGCTATTTATATGTTTTCTTTATTGTTGTTTATACGTTTATATGCTTACAGTTTTAAGATTTAGTATTACATCGTACAGTTAATGTTACTTTTAGGTGTGAATCTACATAAATTTATAAATGGTGAGTTGGGCAGGAGAAACGTAGTCGACAACTGATCGGATAAAGAACTTTTGTGGTTTGAGTTAATATTTTGATTATGAAAGATGTATTGTTGTTGCGGTGTTGCCTTTCTAGAAGCTCTCTCTCTCTCTCTTCAGGCAGACACAGGGTGTGAAACTGAAACTGGGAATGTGACTATAATCTTATTTAATCTCTTGTGTATCTCATGTTTTGGTATTAATTTACTCACCAGTATTAAGGGTGAATGTTGGGTGATATTTCCTGAAGGGAAGTAGAGCCATATTATGGAATTCAGGCAGATATGCTATTAAATTAGTTGGGCTGCAGGACCCTGCAGTATTATTATCTGTAGTCTTGCTTTTTGTAAATACATAAAGTGTTACTTGTTACAAGCTGATGTTACTTTGAACCCTGATTACAAGATCCAAGTAATAGTTTCTTTGGATACATGCTCACAATGTAATTGTATGGAATGGAAATGTTCTCTTTAACTGTCAGTTGGAGGTAGCTAATCAAAGCTGATAATTCAGAACGTGAGTCTGATTAATCTGCATAGGAGTTGAAGCACTGCTGGAAGAGGATGATTATTCAGAAATTCATTAAAAAGGAGTGTTGACAGGCTAATAAAGATTTTCTAAATAGGAAATGCTAGGAGATAAAATATTATGCGAGGAGACATAACTGTAGGGAAATGGACAGTAAGATTAAATTAATAAACTTGAAAATTGGAATTAAATTGGGTGGGACGTTTAAAAAAAGTCGTTAAGAGTCTATTTAAGGGAGAAAATGTAAAATAGAGACGAACACAGTATGTAGAGGATTAGAGTATACAATGATAACGATAGAGTGAGGTAAAAACCGAAAAGGAAATAACAATCAATATACAAATTGTGAAAAAAGAAGTTGAGGACGCTGTGAGCAAATTGAAAAATGGTGAGACTTTGGGGATCATCAGCTCTCCGCTGAATTTTTAGAACAAATGGGAATGAATGGGACCAAATGTTTGACTAGAATATGTTGCACTTTACAGTGGTACAGTACTTCACAGGAGACCTTTCCAGTGGTTTCGAAAACTCAATAGTTAGGCTATTACTTAAAAGCCTCAAGTGTGCATTCAGTTTAGATCATCTAGCTTAATAGGGCATGACTAACAGGTTATAATAATCATAATCTTAAATATAATAAAATTTAGAATAGATACTGAGTTATATGAAGATCAAAATGGATTTAGATAAAAAAGGAACTAGAGAATCATTATTATTTTATTTTTTTTAAGTGAGAGGACTTTATAGGTTCCCCAAAATATGTAAAGCTGCAATGTTGATTTTTAGAAAGCCTTTGAAAGAATAAAACATGATAAATGCACTGGCTATTCAGGCATCACCGGTTGAACAGCCTGGTCTATTCAGCCGTGAAACTACGCTTGACAAAACCGGACGTAAACAGACGTTTTGAGAACGAAATGGGTTTGTTTATATTTGTTCTATGGAACTTATATAATATGCTTATATTTACGGTAGGTAGAAATGGAAAATCCGGTAAATTACCTGAACAGTATTACCAACTCTGAAACTGAATTTTTACCAGTTACCAAATCCCATTTATAAATTTCTGTAGATTGACACCTAAAAGTAGAATTAACTGTACGATGTAATACTAAATCTTAAAACTGTAAGCATATAAACATATAAACAACAATAAAGAAAACATATAAATAGCAATGAAAAAAAACATACATTAAAGATTATACAAATTAAGTGTACATATTTTATTACAATCTCAGGGACGCCAGCCGCCTACTCGATTACGGGCCAGCTGTTTAATTAATGTACGTATTCTTTTTTTTCCGACACCTAAAAGCATACCTTAAGTATTGCAACATAGGATAATCCCTTAATTGCCTTATTCCTCTTATTATGTCTGTCACTTCCTGCTAACGCCTGTCTGGCTGTACACCTAACTGACCATGTCAGGTTGAGGGCCAGTTGCAAATAATCCTCTCCTGTTCAAAGATACTCAGATCTACCTATGGCCCATATGGCAATAATCCTGTTGTTATGTATTTGTATGTGTGTTTGCACACACACAGTGGCGTAATGTGTCTAGTGTGGCAGCATTATGTTAGTGTTAAGGTGGGGGAACTGCTTGCTTCCTTCTCGCTTTGAGCTACCGCTGCTGGCTAGCCTTCGTGGTGAACAAGGAAACGATCTCTTATAAATCTTCCCCTGCCAGTACACAGTCTCTTCACTCTCAATACTTCTGCTTTGCCTCGTCGTGGTAACACACGATAATTGGGCGCAGGCCCTGGATAGTCCAGTAGTAGATCTCGGAGCAGCAGTGGGACCCAGAGGGAAGGTGCATAAGCCCACTGATATGTGGGCACGCCCTGGCACCTACCAACCACTGACCAGCTGCCTTTCAAATTAACCTTGTTAGGTATAAGGGTACGGAAGTAAACTCAGAACTAAAAATCTGAAGTGGAACTCTGCATCAGGCAGACATGCTTACAAAGTCCCAGTAAGACCCCAACTGCAGAATAGGCGGAATAGGTGACCCACTTGGGAACCCAACGATTAGACCGGGGGATGAAGGCAATACAAGTGGATAGGCTACTAAGGAAAAAACCCCCAAAAATGGGCGATCGGCAGTCAATTGCAACTCTCCCTATCCCCACTCGTTGCAATTACCTGCACCACAGGAACAGGAATAGGGAGAGGCAAGATGTGTGGTTGCAGTCTGCTGTCTTGCCGCACCACATAAATCAACTCACACATAGCCATCATCCAGCTCATCATACTTCTCATGATCATCAAAATCCCTATACCCCCAAAAATCCTTTAGCGACAGACAAGTGGCGACGGGGACAGTCGGAGGTGACTGCCGGGAGTATCTACAGTAGACACAACTCTGCACATTGGCGGCCTAGATAAAAGTGTCGTATATGCACTAGGATCTAGGCAGTAGTGCAATCCAGTCTCATGTGCGCGAGTCTGGTTATGAGTAAAGGCCGCCAAAAGTCATCTTTTATCTTTTTTTTACAGGGAATAGCCCACGGCACACGTCATCGACCCACAGCACGGCCTAGGGAGACGTAAAATAAGAGTAAAAAGAAATTAAAAATAGAAAAGAAATAGATTATATTATCTACAACACGAAGATGCCGGAAAACCAACTTTTTTAAGTGAGACAGATTGTATGAGCGTGGAAACACAGAAGAAGGCAGAGCATTCCACAATGTGGCTGTGTGAGGAAAGAAGTATGTACTGTAGGGGGCAGGGAAAAAACACTTTTATTTGAGTTGCAGGCTGCACTTTTCAGGCATCGTTTGTATGGCTGTAACAAACACCTGTGCAAAATTTCATGCCATTTCATGCATACTTAGCAAAATTTTCATGCCACCCTCATGCATATTTCATTTCCCTGCCAAAGATCGCGAACGACTTTTTGCTTGAATTTTAGGTATACCAAAATTAGGGTAATACTTAATGTTTTCTATGATAATGATAAATTTTATAGATGGGTGACATCGATTTAATTCACATGTTATTCACAGGTAAAACCGGGAGCAGGAAAATCTTCATTATGTCTATATTGAAATTCTTTGTGCGGAACCTCGGCATCATTCTTCTAAGACACAATCTTTGCCTAAGACATCCATCTCCTCGACCTGCATTCCGTCACCAGTAAGCCCAGTCATCACTTTTTATGCCTTCCCGACTCGCCTGAGTGCCAAGGTTTGCCTACCTGAAGTACCAATAATGGGTCCTTAAGAATGTCATTAACCTGTAGATTCTGACAGAGTAATAAAATGTAAGGAGGCTCAGTCTTGAGTCTATTCCTCTGTTAATCATGGAATGATAGTTTTTGCTTAGTTACTTTTAGTTTCCGGAGTCACCACCTTTCTCATAAGTTGGACTACAGGAGGTACACCTCATTCCCATTCTTCAGACTTTTACCCTCTCATCAGTATAGTTTAACAAATTCTCGTCAACAGCAGCATCAGAATCTTCCTCTCTCTTCAGATCTGCCAGCATTCTTCCCTTGCTGATCTTCCTCTCTAATTTTTCTTATCATTGAGATACTTTTTTTTCTCTAATAGTCATAAAGTCTCTATCCGCACACATACCAAGAAGAAGTTGATCCTGTGTAAGGAAGTATGCATTCCTCTGACAGCTCCTCTTCTACTATCACGTCTCCCTCCTCACTATTCAGGTGTTTCACATATAGTAGGACCGGAATACGTTCCTTGAGCCAAAAGTTACGTAAGGGTGTATCTCCTGATGCAAAACTACATTTGAGCACTAAACTTTATTATTGTAATGACAAATTTTTTTCAACTTCCATGGCTGGTCTTGGGATGTTGCTGGCATACAGCCCAGAGGATTCTACTCCTATATGTGTCTCCACCCTGACATTGTGAGGACCTGCCCAATAGGCAGCTAAGTCATCTCAACAACACCCAGATAATTTTATAAATCCTATACAGGCATTTCTTGATCCTGAGGACAGATTCTTTCCACTTCAATATTAAAATACAGGAAATCAGGGAAACTAATTGGCTGGAAGGAGACTGAAGTTTAGACAAGACTTTGATCTGCTTTCCAATGACTACAATGCCCAGGACCACTTAGTTTAATATCATAGACAAAAAATCAAAAAGGAAAGGCAGTCATTTCGTGAAGCTGATATATGAAATAATGGAGCGGAGAATGGCTAACATTTCAAGATGATGAATGACCTCATTTTCTGATCCTACATTTACATTGGTCCACCACAAACCAACAATACAATGGGCTGTTAATAGATTTTTTCCACCAGAAACTCGTGAATAGTTTTACAATCTGCTTTCCAGTTCAGTCTTGGGAGTCACATGTGGTGAGATATATTCACAGTTCAACCATGATGACATAATGATTTTCTAATGTACTGTAACGGGTTATTCTAGTGTGCCCGACATCCACATAGAAACAGTGGGCACCGCGGACAAGACAGTGTTACGAACCCATGGCCTTCTGCAGTACACAGGATGCCAGATGCACCGAACATTGCCCGTTAAAGAACTTGTAAAAAGAGAGTGAAGCGACAGTGCAGCGAAGAGAAAGGGAAGAAAGATTATCAACTAAAGGAGAGTTAATAAGACGAAATGCCTTTGTTTCAACCCTATCTAATAGTTGGACAGAAGAAGAGCCACCCCAGATAGGAAAACAGTCCCGTTAGGACGAATGAAATTTTTATAAGTTTGAAGCAATCACTGTACGGCATCTGTACAGCATTCCCAGCTGACAGATGTAACTTCCATGACATATTAGAGGAAATGGTAATGCCAAGCATATCTATTTTACAATTTGGCAGTATGATTGCATCCTAAAATGTAATTGTGGGATATCATCTAATTTGGAAAGCGTAACTGGTAAATAATGTGTTATATTACCTTTGAATTTAACCAAGTTTCTACCTCCCCATTCGGAGATGCTGCACACTGTATTGATAGATGAAATGATATGATCTCTAGAAACAGATCTAGTTTGAGAATTAGGGGAAAGAAAAAATGTAGAGTAGAGTAGAATCTTCGCGTAAGAATGGATAGTAGTCGTAGTGTAAAGTAAATCATTGATACAAAAAGGAAGAGAATAGGTGAGAGAACAGAACCCTGTGGGACACCACTATTGGTAGAGGAAGAGCGAGATCAACTCGACAACACCTGCCATTGATCTTTAGCAATACAAAAGCCACTATCTAATTATCTCCTCTACTATAAATTGACCCATCTTTCACTGACACATGCATTAAAGTTTACTAAAATTCGTCAATTTTATTGTCTCATTATATTTAGGAATTCTTATAGTTTTGTCTTCTCATTCTTTACAAAATTTGTCAAAACAGTAACATATGTCACCACCAGCTTATTGTTTCTTGATAGTTGAAAAACAAATATTTGGTCATGTTTTAGTTTCATTATGGGAAAAATTACGTTACAAACACTTTTCTATTCAGGCTTATCTGAAAAAAAAGACTCATAATGATATCCTGACTGACTGGCTGTTGATGTGCCGTGTAGGTTGCTTCCTGTCACGGGCGAGTGACCCGTTTAACACTAAAAGCAACAGAATTATGATTATTGCTAGATTTTAATTTACCAAAGTGGTGAGCGGCATACATGATGTACTACTTGGATATTATTGTCAGAATATTAGAAACCTTAGAAAGCCTTTGTTTGAACTACAGTAGTCCTCCCCATTCTCGTTTCTCTAGGCACATGCGCCAAAAGTCTCTGTACTATCTTTACTGGGTGTTTATTAAATTAATCTTCAGTTGCGTATATGAACATTACTGTTGGTGATGAGAGTGTATAATGTTGGTGGTTTGCATAAATAATTGAATAATGTGGTAATGTATCCTGAACATTAATAAAATATACTACATTGCTGTCACTCAGAAACGAGTATGACGATCATTCAGCTATGATTGACAATAATGAGTTCTTAAGGATGCTATCTTGTTGGTAAACTCTGAGGTGACAGGAGAGTTCGATACGGAACCGGCAAGACGGTCCACAGTTGTTGCAAGTGTGAAGGGCTGCATCTAGTGCGGACCTCTTTTTCGGTATGCAGTCGGATAACTCGAAAATAATGACACGTACTCACGTGGTGCTCCTCCGCGTTATGGTGTGAAGTGATCGTTTCCAGGTGATGGGGTCGATTTGGCACTTTTTCAGGATTGGCTTAAGACAATCTGTATATCTTTTCAGTTGTCAGCAAGTGTTACGTTTACCATTCGTTAGGTGACTGTAAAGTAGCTGCTTTTGTCTACTGTCGTCCATGCAAGTAACGTGGCCAGGCCAACGTAGTTGTTCATGTAAAACGGTAGTCTCGATGCTCTTTGGGGATGGAACATAGACTATGTTGGTGAAACTTTTAAGTGGCTTGAGGTCCCTACAGTATACGTGACCGATATCTCGCTGCCATTCCAGCAGGGTGGGAGGTCCTCTGACCGATAAACGTGTAACTCTGTAGGTAATTCAGCTCCCAACAGCTGAAGACAATGGATACAGAATCTGTCAAAGGTTTGAGATGCACATCTGATTAGATGTTGAATCTCTTCATCATATCCGAGGTGATAGAAAGGTGGAGCCAAGGTACTGAGATTGGGTAATATTAGACAGAGAAGTAGCGTTAAGCTGGATGGATGGTAGAGGTGTGGATCAGCCAGAGGCAGGTTGGAAGACAATCTGAGTCTTATGAGCATTCACCTCAAAGCCGAAGAGTGCATATGCATTTGCTTAGATATTTATGTCTTCTGTTGGTTAGTGTGAGCGACGACGGTGAGGTCGTCTGCATACTGAATTTCAGTGATGGAGCTTGCCGGCACCTTTGTTCATGCCTGGAGTCCTCTTATATTGAAACGTCTCATCATCCGGTACTGGATGTCCATCCCACCAGCTAAATTGGCGAAGGCACGAGTGGTACTAGTACACATCCTTGTTTTACCCCGTTTGGATTGGGGAGTGACACAGACTGGTTGCCATTGTGCAGGACACTGCCGTTCATGCCACATTGGAGTTGCTTCACAATGACAATGCATTCTAGTGGGCAGCCAAACGACTCAAGGCCCGCCAGAGGGCATCCCTGCTGACCTAGTCGAAGGCCTTAGTAAGGTCAAGAAGGCCATGTATAAGAAACGAAGCAGTTTTCTGCACTTTTCTTGTATCTGGCGGGTAGCAAAGATCATGTCAGCAGTGCCACCGGATGGTCTAAAGCCACATTGAGATTCTGGGAAGAAGTTTTCCGCCTTAGGAAGAAGTATATTTTGGAGTCTGGCCGATCGCCCTTGTTCTTAGAAATATTGATGAATGAGGCGTCTTTAACATCTTGGGGATTTCTCCCACAATCTCCTGGAGAGAGTGGAAACGGCTGGTAAGCAGAGGTCCTCCTGCTTTATACACCTCAGCTGGAACTCTATCAAGCCCCGTGGCTTTGAAATGTTTCATATATTTGATAGCAGCTGCCACATTACTTCATCCAGGGATGGAGTATAGCTGAGGTGGGTTATCTGTGGGTGCTGAGGAACCTGCTGGGAAGTCAGAACATCTACATCGGTGTTAAGGTTGGGCAGCGAATGGCCGTGATCTTTCCAGCTGACAGATGCCTTCTTCATCTTTAATTAGAGAGTTCCTTTCGGATGAGTAGAGGAGGGGGAGGCACGCCATGAGTATTTGGACCATATATTGTTTTAACGCAATTTAAAATTTCACGCATCTTGTGTTGATCTGGAATTTTTGAGTTCATACGTTATATTTTCACATCATTCGTTCATTATTTTGCCAAGTTCGCTCTGAGCAGCCCCTTTCTTCTCGTGGAAGGTATCAGCTTTGGTGCACAACTTAAAGTTATTTTGCAAATCAGTGAAAGCAGCATATTTATTAACGAGTACTTTGAATTCCTGGTCGTTTTCATCAAACCAATCCCGGTGTTTTCCTTTGATTTGGCCGAGGGTCCCGTTGCCGGTTTTGTCATGACAGCTTTGATGGGATCCCATTCGGCACTCAGATTTTGGTTGTTTGTTATTGGGTTGTTTATCAGCCCATCATTAAACTGCACTCTGAAAGCATGTGCTACTGCTGGATCCTCCCATTGCTTGGTGTTACAGCCTCTTTTGGAGGCTTGTTTGCCTTTGCTGTTATGGGGAACGTGATGAGGACATCTCGTCAATCTCTTTCTGACAATAATGTAGTCAATGAAATGCCAATGTTTGAATCGTGGGTGCTGCCAAGACTCCTTGAACGTGTCGGCATGCCTAAACAACGAGGAGTAGGCCGTTGGGATTACACTTGCCTACCTGTTTCCCCCTATGGTTCCTTGCCATATGTCAGCATCTCTGCCAACTCTGGCATTGAAGTCACCTAGAGCACAACTTTATCTTTTCTGGGTATAGAGGTTATCACTCTGTCAAAGTCGGTGTAAGAGGCCTCCTTGATGCCATCCCCTGCATCCAGTGTTGTGGCGTATGCACTGATGAGGAAGGCATAACGTGGATGATTCTGTGTACTGGAGTCAATTAGCCTCTGCAGGATGGATTGGCAATTGGCAAAGCCATCTCCGTAAATGCTTCTCTGCAGTAGGATTACCCTTCCAGATGAATGTATAGCTGGATCCGTTCTGTGAGTCCACCTCGCTTGGGAGCTGGGACTCACGAGTGGCTGTTATGTCGATGATATACCTCGACAGCTCTTTTGAATTGAATTGAATTGAAACAGTTTATTTAGCCAGAAAACACAGATACAGAGTGGATAATAATAACAATATTAACATGGCTGAGCCTGTTGAGAACCTGAGCTCTCCTGTAGGCACCTGATATATACTGTACATTTATTTCAAGGAAGTATTATGCAACATTTAGTAACATCTGGAATAGTACACATAGTATGGTGGTAATAAGAACATCTCATAATGTTACCACGGTTATCACTTCAATATATATTGGTAACACTGTTCAGGTAATTTACCCGATTTTCCATTTTACCTACCCAAATACAGGTGTACTATATAATTTCCAAATAACAGATACAAAAACACATTTCGCTCTGAAAACGTCTGTCAAGCGTAGGTTCACGGCTGAATAGCCGGCTGCATAGACCAGGCTAATCAACCGGCGATACCTGAATATCCATTGCATTTATTGTATGCTTTATTCTTTCAAAAGATTTCTAAAAATCAACAATATTTTGGTACCTATAAAGTCCTTTCACTTAAATAACAAAAGATTCCTAGTTTTTTTTTCTAAATCCATTTTGATCTTTAGATAACTCAGTATCTATTTAAATTTTATTTAAGATTATGTTTAATAAAACATTTAGTCATGCCCTATTAAGCTAGTTGATATAAAATTAGTGAACACTTGAGGCATTTAAGTAATAACATAACTATGTAGTTTTCGAAACCACAGGAAGGTCTTCTGAAGCACTGTACACTGTATAGACTTATATAATATAGTCAAAAATTAGGTCCCATTCATTCCCACTTGTTTTATGAATTCTGCGGGGAGCTGATGAACCCCAAGGTCTTACTATTTTTAAATTGCTCACTGCTGCCTCAACTTCTGTTTTCTACAATTGGTAAATTGATTATTTCTTTTCGTTTTTACCTCACTCTATCGTTATCATTGTATAGTCCTCTACATACTCTGTTCGTCTCTACTTTACCCTTTCTCCTCAAATAGACTCTTAAGTACGATTTAATTTCTCGTTTCGAGTTTATTAATTTAACCTTCCTGTCCATTTCCATACAGTTATGTCTCCTCACACAATCTTTTATCTCCTAGCATTTCTTATTTAGAAAATCTAAATTAGCCTACTCCTTTATAATACATCTCTGAATAATCCTCCTGCAATGCTTCAAGCCCTAGGCCCATTAATCAGACGCACGTTCTGAAATAACAGCTTTGATTAGCAGACCAGAATCATGAAGACAAACTTCTGCTTCCTCCAACTGACAGTTAAAAATGAAATTTCCATTCCATACAACTACATTATGGGCATGTGTCCAAGGAAACCATTCCGAATTTTGTAATCAAGGTTCAAAGTAACACCAGCTTGTAACAACTAACAATGTATTTACAATAAGCAAGAGTACAGATAATAATGCTGCAGGTCCTGCAGCCCAACTTATTAATAGCATATCTGCCTGAATTCCATAATATGTCCCCACCTCCCCTTCAGAAATTATCACCCAACATTTACCCTTAATACTGGTGCGCAAATTAATACCAAAACATGAGATACACAAGGGATGAAATAAGATTATATTTACATTCCTGATTTCAGGTTCACACCTTGCATCTGTCTGGAGAGAGAGTTTCTAGAAAGGCATCACCGCGACAACAGTACATCTTTCATAATTAAAATATTAACTCAAAACTTATTGAAAGTACAAATTATTACACGATTACAAAATATTAGGTTACATAGAAGCAAATATTTCAAATCCAATGCAAAAATAATAATTACCACAAAGTATATACATCTTTTATTTATACTTGGTCGGTAAGGTAATGTTCCCTGATTAGCCCACCGGGACAAGGTCAATGACCCACATTTGATTTATTAAATTGACAAATTTAAGGTGCATAATGTAAACAACACATATTTGAACTCTTAAATTTGTATAAATTTTATAACTTTAGGCTGGGGAGACCACGATAAACAGGTGAGAGAACAATGCTCAAATCCTAGCAGAGGCTGAATGTCACTCTATCACGAATGCTGTGGTAATGAGGAAGGTTTCCACTTGTGTCTGACCTCACTCAGTTGTGTTCCGACCTCAGGAGAGGAAAGGTCACGCCAGGCTTAGCTCCTGGGGATTAATTTGTCAGTAATGGCTAGTGCTACTTGTGATCGGGGCTGTGCTACTTAGAACATAAGAATGGAAACTGCAGCGGGCCTATTGGCCCATACTGAGCAGTCCCATTTACACCCAGCCCCTATTGCTCATATATCCATCCAACCTAAGTTTGAAGCTATCCAGCGTGTTCGAGTTAATGATGATATTTGGTACTTGTTCCAGTCGACCACTACTCTATTTCCAAACCAATGTTTACCTATTTCGCGCCTAAATCTAAATTTGTCTAATTTAATGGAAAGTTTGAGTACCTTTGTAATGTCCCTTTGTTTAGCCCTGACCTCCATTTATACACCTCGATCATGTCGCCCCTCACTCTACGTCTCTCGAGGGGTGCAAATGAAGCACAAGTTGATCAATGATTCCCAACATGGCTTCAAAGCAGACGTTCATGTCTAACTAATCTATTAACATTTCATCTATTTTCGAATCAGTGGACAGGGGAACAATTATGATGTGGTATATCTCGACTTTGCAAAGCCTTCGACAGATTCCCCACGGAAGATTAAAGAAGTGGAGGCTCATGGCATTAAAGGAGTTATTCTGAAATGGATTACTGCGTGGTTACAGGACACGAAACAGCGAGTGAGCATTAACGGCACTAAATCCGATTGGAGCCACGTCATTAGTGGGGTTTCCCAAGACGCAGTACTTGGACCATTATTATTTATTGCGTACATAAACGACATACATATCGGCGTAGACAGCAACTTAAGTAAATTTGATGATAACACTAAAATACGGCGTGTAATTAAATCTGTCGAGGACTCGGTAAAACTACAGGAAGATCTAAACAAATTTTTCGAATGGTCTGAAAAAGGGCAGATGAAATTCAATGTGGACAAATATATAGTACTCAGTGTAGGAGATGTAAACAGGAACCAGATACCAGTTGAACAACGATGTTATTGAGAAATCCGACTGTGAGAGATTTAGGAGTAATGATAATTAGGAATCTTAAGCCAAGTAAACAATGTGTATATCTCAAAACAAGGCTAATAACGTACTTGGGTTGATACACAGGAGTGTGAGTTACAAGACTAGCGAGGTCATCCTTAAACTATTTCTTGCGCTTTTGAGACCTCACTTGGATTACGCAGTTCACTAATTCTGGTCACCGTATTACAGAATGGATATAGAATCTTGGAAAGAATTCAGAGGAGAATGACAAGACTAATCTCGTGCATTAGGAACCTTGAGTACAGAGACAGGTTAAAGTATCTTAATTTGCACTACCTCGAGAGACGTAGAGTGGGGGCGATATGATAGAGGTGTATAAATGGAAGTCAGGAGCCGAGGAGGACATTACAAAGGTAATCAAACTATCACCAGGACGTAACAATGGTTTTAAATTAGACAAACTTTGATTTAGGTGCGAAATAGGTAAACATTGGTTTGGAAATAGAGTAGTGGACGACTGGAACAAGTTACCAAATATCATAATTCACTCGAACACGCTGGATAGCTTCAAACTTAGGTTGGATGGATATATGAGCAATAGTGGCTTGTCAGAGAAACTTGCGCGACTCTAGGCGACTACGCTTGGCAGAACTCCATTGCTTTGGGATACGGCTGGCTGTTGTAGGGAAGTACCACTACACTGTGATACTGTGTATTGTACACTCATACCTATTGGAGAAATTGAAATGTCTTCTTTTTTTATCTCTGTTTACTGGGGTTTTAATGGAGATGTGAAATCATATTTTGAATGACCAGACATTTGTTATGATTTTTGTTCCTTTACTTCTTGTGAAACCTAAATTGATTCAACATATTTTTGCTAGAATGTAATATACAATAAACTGTGATACTGTGTATTATATACTCATACTTATTTGGGAATTTTAATCATTCTTATATTTCTCATTTCTTTTGTACTTTAATTACAATTTCAATATAGGTACAGTACAGTACAGGTACAGTATCTAAAATCTTTCAAGAATGATAATTGCTATAACTGTTTTTGCAATTTCAATCCAAGTATGATTACTATTAATTTATATACAACACTGTACAGGTACTGTGATAAATTTGGTTTTGCTGCTTGTTCTTATTTAGAGGAACTATTGTTTGTGGATTTCTCTGACACTTGGAAACTATTTCAGTACAGTATAGTACTTTGAAGCCTTTAAAAATGTGTACATTTATTGTTTCAAGGAAAATGCTAAGCTGTTTGAATGATAAATTTACATATA
>NW_024748502.1:2961581-3021528 GCF_018991925.1 Homarus americanus | reverse complement strand
TCTATATATATATATATATATATATATATATATATATATATATATATATATATATATATATATATATAAATTCTTGAATTGATAAGTGGCAGAGCTGAAGTAAACACTTTGTTGGTTTTGCTTTATTGCAGAAAAATATAGTTTCACAGGTACTGAGTTCAGTTGAGAGTATATTGTGCCTTCTCTACTCAGGGAAGTGTCTTAGTGCACTTGTATAGGAGAATACTTAAGTGAGTTGTTCACTGGGTAACAGGTGATATGATAAGTCTCTCTCTCACACCAGGGAGAGAGGGTGGTCACACAGGCCTCGAAGGAAAGGCGTCAGATATGTTGTTGCTGAGAGGCGCTGACCCAGCTTGACCTCGCTCACTCCCCAGAGAAAGTGTCAACTCACCAATTCATGCATACACATCGGTGAATGACCTGGTGAATATTTTGGTAATATACATTTGGGTAAATATTTATATCAGACAAATGGTGCTGTTACAGGCTTGCATCAGTATAAAGTAAAGCCATTCATTTGTGATATGGCTTCCTGTGATATGGCTTTGTACGTAGGTCTCTCGTCATTTTTTTCGGTTTTCAATTGGAGTGCTCGTTCTTTAAATTTTATGGAAGGTAAATTTTCGGATAATGTTATGTTTTTATTGTATATCACCTGTGTTTTTTAAAAAAATTTCGAAACTTTTTGTTTTCTAGGCTCTGATGATGGAAAATGATTTTTCCGAAACGTTAGTGATTAAAGAAACCCAACTCAGTCAAGATGTTTGTGTTTTCCCTGGTTCTCCTCTTCGTTATATATATATATATATATATATATATATATATATATATATATATATATATATATATATATATATATATATATATATATATATATATATATATATATATATATATATATATATATATATATATATATATATATATATATATGCTGATAACCAGAAGGAAGAAGAAAACACAGTTCCCAAAGCGTATCGTGTAATTCACACTTCGGGGTGAGTATTTCTGAAGATGTGAATTACACGAAAGCGCTTGGGAACTCGTGTTTTCTTCTTTCCTTGTGGTTAGCATATACCTAGATCACGCGCACCTACAGTGATTTGCTTGCATATATATATATATATATATATATATATATATATATATATATATATATATATATATATATATATATATATATATATATATATATATATATATATATATATATATATATATATATATATATATATATATATATATATATATATATATATATATATATATATATATATATATATATATATATATATATATATATACTGTATATGTGTGTGTGTGTTATGGTATTTCCAATAGAATAATAGTGTTGGTATTAACAACATGAAAGGGTAGACTTAACTATTTATTAATTAAGACACACAATACTGGAATGACACATGGCAGCACTTCCACGCCACACAGCAGCACTCCCACGACGCACGGTCGCACTCCCACAGCACGCGGCTCACGGCAGGATTCCCACAGCACGCGGCTCACGGCAGGAATCCCACAGCATACGGTTCACGGCAGGAGTCCTACAGCACGCGGCTCACGGCAGGAGTGTTGATCGGGCCAGGCCAGAAGTCATACTCCCAGAGGTGATTATTTTTTTAAGGATTTGTAGGAATATTACCTACGTGGACCTTAAGCTAAAATGCTGGTCCGTCCACTGCTGGGAAAAAACAACAGCCTCTTTTTAGTTAACTACATCTCCACCACTAGCGTGGGGGTGGATTCTCGGTAAGAAACTGTAGAGTTTCTTGAGAGTGGTTGGTGGTTAGCCTTTTGGCAACCTTCTCTGCTGTGATAGGGGGTTGTATGTTTCTCCTAGCTAATTGTGTTCCAGGGCACTCTATGAAGTAGTGCTGTAGTGAGTTTTCTGCTCCACTGTTGCAGGTCTTACACATACGCTGCTCTGCTGGACCTTGTCAAATGATTTCCCAAATGCATGGGTATCCCAGTCTCAGTTGGTGCAAGATGGCTTCTTCCTTCTTGTTATATCCTTCATGCGTGGTGGTCTCTCATAATTCGTGACCAGATAGTACCACTTGGCCGATCGTGATACTGGTGTTAATCTTCTATGTTTGTTTATTTTCCACTGGGCAGTTCATGTTATTGTGGTCTTCTTTATTTGCTCCTGACTGGGCGGGATGTTCATCTCAATGTTTCGCTGTCCTAACGCAGCCTTGGCAGCAGTATCAGCTCGTTCGTTCCCGGAATTCCGATATGATTGGGCACCCAGTTAATGATAACTTGCCGGTCTTGTTGTCTTAACTCTTCCAGTAGGCCAACAACGAATGTTATGAGATGAATGTTGTTTTTAGGGTCTCTGCAATGTAGTGCTTCAATAGCACATCGTGAGTCAGTGTGTATTACAACGCCTTGTTGACTGTTAATGGAAGCGTGTCTTAGGGCTCCAAGTATGGCAGCTAGCTCAACTTGCAAAGTGGAGCATCCATCTGAGGTTCTCCAAAGAGACATGTTACCTCCTTCCTATGGTGAAGGCTGCTCCTGCCCTCGTACTGGTGGGCTCTACGGAACCGTCTGTGTAATACAATGTACTATTGTGTGGTGTTAGGGCCTTCATGTTTCCTCCCTGCTACCTGTCGGAGCTCATGTGGGTTATAGTCGGCTTTTTTTGTCCCAGTTTGTAGAATGTTGAAGATTGCTGGCGGGTACTCCCACGGTGCTGGGGTGCTGTAAACTGGACTCATTGTATCAGTTCCTTTACTGAGGAGTGTGTCTTTGTAATCCAATCCATTTACAGCATCAGAAGCGTACAATAGCCATATTTTCTTGTTAAAGGCATCTCTTTTAAGATTCAGGGCTCTTAAGAGTCCATTCTTGATGTCACTTTCCCGAGCTCTGGTAATCAGTTTTGCTGCAAAGCACGCTGTTAATCGTTCCGTTCTGGTTTGGAAAGATGTGCGACCTGTCTCCATGTGTAAGTTTTCATTTTTTTTCCACATTTGTGCCTTGACAATGACTCTCATAGCGTTATTCTGGGCAACCTCCAATTTCTCCCACTGCCACTCAGACAGTGTGTTAAGAGCTAATGTCGCATAGTCTGTTAATGATTGAATGGCGTGTATATATATAGCGTCTTCGGACTACATGTCCTGAACCCACCTTGGGTCCTGTCATGGCTCTTATTATGTTGACTCTCTTGCCCATTCGATCTCTTAGATAGTTTATCTCTTTGTCAAATTTGAGGCCCTTGTCAATCCAGATGCCCAGGTATATGTATACATTGACCCATTGTAGGGCAATACCTTGTATTTGCAGTTGTGTCACCGGCTCATTGTGTCCGATCCTCATGGCTTTCGACTTTGGGATTGATATCTTGAGCCCAAGACTCATACATTGTTCACTGATGAGGTCTAGTGCTCTTTGGACTTTGCTGATCTGGTTTCTGCTTTTTACTATCATTGCTAAGTCGTCAGCATAGCATAGCAGTTTGGTACCCTTTTGAAAAGGGAGCCGAAACAATCTTTCCATGAGGAAGTTGAGGAGAGTTGGACTCAGAACTCCTCCTTGTGGTGTGCCATTTTCCAGTCTTTGGTGATCTGAGACTTGTCCTTGACAGGTAACTCTTGCTGTTCTGTTTTTGATATAGTTGGCAATCCAAGCCAGTGTGTAATGTTTATGCAATGCGAACGAGCCGAGCAATTGAACCACTGTGTGGCGTGAATGAGTGAGTGAACCACTGTATGGCGTGAATGAGCGTGTGCACTACGAGTGCTGTCCTCTAGTGGCGTGATTGACGTGTGAAATGAGTGCTGCCACCTAGCGGTGTGAATGAAGCTGGATGTCTTTACGTGTAAAATGAGTGCTGTCTGAGTAGTTAGAAGACATCACACGAGGTTTCGTGATCATGTGTATTACCTTGTGAGACGGATTGTTTCCTGCTGCACCACTGTACAGACCTCTCCCAGTAAACTGGATCTGTGAAGACTGTGTTTCATTGAGCCGTCAGTAACCAAGTAGAACTTGAACATAGCACAGTGAGTAGGATCCAGTGCTCGTCTATCGCGGCTTGTTTCTACGTATTCAAGATGGAGAAGCAACTGGAAAAGCTGACGGCGTTCCTGATGCAGCAGGCAGAGATGGCTAAGCAAGCCCAGCTAGAATCCCAGCCTAGGGAAGAACGCTGGAGCCAAATCCTGGAGCGAGTGGTCTCTCAGCAGGCGCCAAGTCACCATAGCACAACGACTACAAGTGGTGTCGCCGCTGCCAGCAAATGGTGCGCCACGCCAGGCCAAGTTTCCCGTCGGTGCTGCACCCGTCCCGCACCTGTTTTCCTGGGCTTCACTACGGGAGCTTGATGCCTGGCGCCACAAGTTTACGGGGTACGTGACGTTGACGAAGATCTCCTCCCTGCCCCAGCCAATCAGCGAGCAGCACTTGTGTCTGTGCTGGACGACAAGCGGATTCGAATCCTTCGCTACAGAGTTGGTGTAGCTGATGACACAGAGTTGGAGGCGTATCTTCGGGGACAGGGTAACGTCATCGTGGACTGGAGGGACTTCTACTCAAGAGTTCAAGAACTGGGTGAAACGTTTGACGACTTCCTGTGTTCTGAAGGAAATAGCAAATTTCTGTCACTTTTGTGTGTCTTGTATAGACAATCGCCTTAGAGACCGGATTATTATCAGTACTCGTGATGAGGAAACATTGAAACGTTTGCTTAAAGAGAAAGACCTGAAATTGCAAAGTGCTATCAACATATGCCGAGCTTCAGAAAATGTCCCCTGTAATGTGAGCAGAGCAGTGATTCGAGGCTCGGTGAGTCGTACGCTGGCCAAAGTGTCTCGGTACAAGTAAAGCCGGACTTCCAGTGAAAAAGTTAAGACCGGTTTATGTTTTAAGTGTGGCAAAGACTGTCATAGGGACATGCAAGGGTACAAGGCTGTGGATAAAGATTCTTTTAACTGTGGCAAACGAGAACATTTTGCTGTTCTGTGACAGAAACCCGCTCGAATCTCACGTGACAAGGCTTCGAAGCATCCTCCGAAGTAGTTCTCGAAATGAGGCCCCGGGGCTAGGCATGATGATAGAGCCATTCACCGGCTTCTGGCAGGGGTTTACACCAACAGAGTGTCTGTGCGTCCGGCGCCACAAGTGGTAGTCGACGCTACCCACCCTGCAGGGCGCGACACCGTCGTTCGGACACCCTTCTCTGTGGCCGAGGCGACGGTCATGGGGTTCGACATAGTTAAGTCCCTGGTTATTTATCAGTCCATCCTGGACCCCTCAGCCAGTGCAGGTCTCCTCTCAGCGGGTCACCATCTGCTCACCTGCTTGGGAACCTTCCCGTCACACCTGCAGCTGGGAAACAAATGAACCAAGACGGTAGTATCAGTCGTCAAGGAGGTGAAGGGAGCCCTATTGAACTGGTACGACTCCATTGCTTTTGGTATCCTGCCAGAGGATTTTCCTGCTCAGATCCAGCCTGTTAAGCAGAGTAAGTTGACGTCGGATCGAAGCAGCCTACCTCCCGGAGTGATTCGGGCGTCATCGCCAACACTGCTGGTGGTGCTGCCCAGGTGGCAGCACGGACATGACCCCACGCCAGTACAGCGCGCAGAGCACGCCGCCACTACAGTATAGTTGAAGCCTTTCCGATGGTCTTCGGTGCTTCGCAGATGCTGAGGGGAAATGGATGGAGGCCCCATGCGTATCCAGTTCACCAACGATGCTGTCCCTTTGCTGTAACAGCGTCCAGCTCGATTCCCTACAGCTGGCGGGCAGAGATCAAAGCATAGCTGGATGACCTGCTTGCTAAGGACGTCATCGTCGGGGTTGACTACCCGACAACCTGTTACCACCCTATCGTCCCGATAGCGAAGAAACCATCTGGAGTGAAGCTGTGTGTAGACCTCGCGCGCCTTAATCGTTACGTCCAAAGGCCAACGTACCCTGTGCGGTCCCCTCATGATGTTGTAGCTTCCATAGGATCGGGAGCATGTTTGATCACCACCATGGAATCCAAAATGGGGTACTTCCAGGTAAAGATTGAGGACGAGGACCAGGACTTCACATGCTTCATAACGCCCTGGGGCCGCTTCAAGTTTAAGCGCGCTGTCATGGGGATAGTTTCCTCCGGCGACGAGTATAATCGACGTGGCGATCAAGCTCTCGGGGACATCCCTCGAACGATCAACAACGTGGAAGACATCTTGGTATATGACACCTCGTACAAAAACCATCTCACCCACGTTATCTTCATCATACGTTATGACTGGTTTGGCATCACCCTGAATGCTGAAAGTTCATGTATGGAAGGAACAAGGTTGATTTCTGAGGCTACACCATCTCGCCCCATGGTTAAACCGTGGACACTCGGAAGGTCAAGGCAATCGCAGACTTCCCTAGGCCACAGAACATCACGGACCTAAGGTCATTCATGGGGCTCACAAATCAACTGAGGGGTTTCTCCTCGGCGATAGCATATGCCGTGCAGCCTCTTAGAGGCCTCCTGAAGCCCCGAAATGAATGTCACTGGTCCTCACAACATGATGTAGCCTTCGAGAACGTGAAAGGATGATTGGTAGTGCCAGCTGTCCTGTCATTACCAACTACACTGCAGACCGACGCATCCAGGATGTATGGATTCGGCTTCGTTCTCCTCTAGAGACATGGCGAGTTGTGGAAGCTCGTCCAGTGCAGGTCAAGATTCCTCACTGACATGGAGTCACGGTATGCTGTCATTGAGTTGGAACTGGCCGCCGTTCTCTGGGCATGGGCAGACAGAAAATGCAGTACCTACCTCACAGGCCTCCCTCATATTAATATGGTGGTTGATCACTGCCCCTTGGTTCCGATCCTCAACACGAAGTTGCTCAGCGAAATTGAGAATCCTCGCCTTCACAGCACGCTGGCAGAAGGGCACTTCTCATTAAGCTCCTGACGCACTTTCCCGTGCGCTAGTTCAAGATCCTGCGATGACTTGGATCCTCTCCATGCCACTGTGTTGTCTGCCCTCAATGCTGTCTGTGCTGAGGTCAGTCGTTTGGCACCTCTCAAGGACCAGACCTTGGAGAAGGTGCGTGCTGCTGCAACATGGGGCGCGGAGTATGCTGCTCTGAGGGACGTAATCATTACCGGCTTCCCTGAGCACCACTACGAGTTGGAACCACTCTTACGGTTGTACTGGGCCATCTGTAGCCAACTGGCCCTAGACGACGACCTCATTGTGTACGGGCCGCGGCTGCTTATACCCTGCAGCCTTCGACTGGAGACTGTCCCACCTGCATGACGGTCATCAAGGGACCGCACCAAACGTCGGGCTTGGCAGACTACCTACTGGCCAGGGATCTAACAAGAAATCGAGAATGTCGTTTCTAGTTGCTCACGATGCCATCTCCTCCTACCTAAGCAGCAGAACGAGCCCTTGTGGCAGGAAGACGACCCGCCAAGTATACTGTTCGAGTCAGTTTCTGCTGATTACTTCCATGTGGCTGGCCGTACCTATCTAGTGTATGTCGACCGCATGTCCGGGTGGCCTTATGTCATCGTGTCCACAGACAGTGTCACCGGTTCATCTTATCAGTGTCCCATGGTCTGTCTTCGCAGACACGGGGGTGCCCGTCGTCCTGAGGACTGATGGAGGTCCCCAGTTCACGTCGTCTCCTGGCTCGGTGGGGGGTGAAGCACCAGGTGACTTCGCCGTACAACCCTAAGGCCAACGGACACGCAGATGCTGCAGTCAAGATGGTGAAGAAGCTGATAATGTCAACAACACGGAAGGGACACCTGGACAAGGACGAATTTGCCCATGGATTATTGGAGCTGAGGAAGACGCCTCCTGCTGATGGGAGGTCACCAGCGCAAGTACTGTGTGGTCACCCCATGAGGCCGGCAGTACCTGCACACCATCGCTCGTTTGCTCCAGAGTGGCAACGCTCAGCTGATGAATGTGACTCCAGGGCTAAGCACCTCAGAAGAAAGGCGAAATCACGACACGACTCCACGGCGCGACAGCTCCCCTGGCTGCACCTTGGCGTCTACGTCGACGTGCAGGACCACGTGAGCAGTCGATGGGACCTCGTAGGTGTTGTTGTGGGTATAGGATATCGTCGGGACTACCTTGACAAAATAGGTAGTGGCCGCATCCTGTGGAGGAACAGGAAGTTCCTCCGTCCCCATTGTCCATTGGTGCCAGAGAGCGTCTTGGAATCTACATCCGTGGAGCGGGCTCAACAGGAACCAGACAGCATCCAGAGTCCTGTACCTCGCCCACCGCCATGCGTAGGTTCAGAGGAGCATTCAAGCTTGCACTTCCCGCCACGCCGTAGTAGCCGGTAGCGGCGAGGGCCACAGAGACTGGGAATGTGATGGGATTCTCAGATTTACGGCGACGAGATGAAAAGATGAATCAAGACATCGTGGATCCTCAAGTCGTCCCCAATGTCTTGGGGGAGGTGCGTGATGTTTATGTAATGCGAACGAGCCGAGCGAGTGAACCACTGTGTGGCATGAATGAGCGTGTGCACGAGTGCTGTCCTCTAGTGGCATGATTGACGTGTGCATGAGTGCTGCCACCTAGCGGTGTGAATGAAGTTGAATGTCTGAGTAGTTAGATGACATAGCACGAGGTTTCGTGTGCATGTGTATTACCCTGTGAGATGGATTGTTTCCTACTGCACTATCGTACTATCGTGCACCAAAGTCGTGTCCACTACCCATCTACAGTGAGGATTCGAATAGCCTTGAGTCTGAAGTTTCGAAACAGCTGGGGGAAATGCTATGGTTGGCCAACAGATGTCGCCCACTGTAGTGTGTGTGTTGGGGGGGGGGTGGAATAGAGAAGGTGGGGGTTAGTCTAGTAACAGGCTCTGTGTAGGTGGAGCCTAACATCGTGAATTCCGCAATCACTGATAACAATAAGAATGTCATGAAGATAGTTAATATTATTAAGCATGGTGAGAGATGTGTAACGGGTAAATAAAAGCACTACAACGACCATATCTCTGCCGTTCATGGCTACGACGGTGCGACTGATGGGCACACAAGTTGTTACCAAGTTTGGCGCCACCCACACCAGAGGACAGCAGATATTTGTAGAGGTGAAAGAATATGTGATATTGAATTTAAAATCATCTATACACATAAGCATTTTCCGGTTTACTTTAGGCATGAGGTGGGTTGTAAAAATTACGTAGGGCAAAAATTTTGCCATGTAATAATTTATTTTTCTTACCAATTGCAGCCATACTGTGTGCAGTTGTAATCCTTATTGGTGGATTACATAAGGCCTACTAATAGCGTGAAAACCCGTTTGAAGATACTGTAATGTTCGATAACTTGCATTAAACAACATCATACGTTCACGAGTTCGAACTCCGCGCCTAGCCTCGCTTCCCCCCCACCCCCCGTCTCTACCCACCAACTATTAAACCTCATTATTTGAGCATCGTGGGTTACCACACCTAAACACTAATCGACTACTTATTCTCTCCCCACACTCCCCCTCTACCATCCCCCCACTCCACTCCTTCCTCCCCCACCTCTTCCCTTCCATCCCATCACAGTACCTTCCCTTGCATTCCCCAACCCCCCTCCCCCTCTTCTACCCATGGCGACGAATTGGACTACTGTAATGAACACTCACAGAACCGAAGACATGGCTCCTCCCTCTTGCATTTAGAGTTAAAACCTTTACAACAAAGGTCCATCCCACGTAACTTGAGCCGGATTAAGATATATGGGGAAAAAAACTTGCAACACCCATGGCCACCCCCCTACCTCAACCTAAAATCATAACCACCACGTCTCTATCTCCATCTGTTTCCCTCCATCTATAATAAAAAGTGTAACCCTTTTCAGAAAAAATAATGAATGGGCCCTCCAAACAAATTAAAGATGAGGTGCACCCCACCCAAATAGGGATGGGCCCTCCATTTCCTTTCGCCTTCTTTTCTCCACATCCTTTCCGCCCTCCCATCGCCCCAGTCACCCCAACCTACCACCCAATACCCAATACCTAAAAGTCTGTTCTGTTTAACCCACATTCTTTCACTACTAAACCTTCTTCCCCCTTTCCTATATTTCGCTATCGGTATCTCCCGCCTCGACTCCGCCATTTGTAATGGTTGCCTTGCGTAATTTGTAAAATCCACCTCACGGCTAAGAGTAAACCGAAAAATCCACATATGTATAGAAAACGTTTTTATATAACGAACCCTAACGTAATGTAACCTATTACAGTTATATGTAATCTGGGACGAACATGTCATAGCTGAAAATTGTCAAAGAAATATGCAAAGCAGTGGAAAACCATATAATTTGATTATTGGCGAGGCGAACTACCTATAAACAATTAATATTTGACGGTTGGCAAAAGTTCTGTGAAAATGAACCAACAAGTCATAAGCTAAAAATTACCAAATCATTAATTTATCCTTGGTCACCATCAAAACAATCCTCTAGACATCACGAAACTATTCTGAATCATCTAAGAATTGGGCATACGCAATTGACGCATGGCCAACTCATGTCTTCCCCTAATGGAGCCCCACCTATATGCTCCAACTGCCGAACACAAATAACAGTCCAACATATTCTCATTGAATGCCCTATTTATAATCGGTATCGAACAATGTGCTTCACTAACCCTACAATGCAAGATATTTTAGCAGAGACCCCAAAATTCTCCGTAAGTTCAGTTTTCACCTTTTTGAAATGCTGTAATCTCCTCCAAACAATATAACACTAAATTATAGAAACACAAATATATGTTAAAATCCCTTTGGCCAGCCCTAGGAGAGACTCAAATGGGTGTCAGTGGTCTGGTTAAACTAAATCTTGATGATGATGATGATTATCGGCGAATGTTCACTCTACAGTCGCAGGGATGGTGATGGAGGTTTTTGGGGGGGGGGAGGAGGATCAACTTTCAGTTCACTATGAATACATGAAATAGGAAGGGTTTCTTGGGCAGTCGATCCTAAAAGATTTACCAAAACGTTATGTCAGAGTAATAATACTTAACCTAGGTGTTACTAATACCATTAATTTACTCTAGTATATAAAAGCCTGCATCAGTTACCACAACATAATAATACTCTGCCATTTCAGATATGCCTGCAGGACTAGCAAATTCGTCGGCAGTGATTGCTGAGCGAGGCCAAATCATCGGGATGTGGTACTAGCACTATTGCAAAACAAGTCTGCCAAAGCAGTGGCTATTGCGTTAGTTACTCATCTCATCTATTCCTTTTTCTACACCTATAGTGATACTCTCAAATAGAGGGGCAGAATTTAAAACTCAACTCTTAAACGCAATATGTCAACGTTACGACATCACACAAACATCCACAACCACCTACCATCCATCCTCAAATGGGTTGGTCGAGCGTACAAATCGTAAAATTCTTGAGATTCTCCGACACGTGGTAAATCCGTTGAAAAATTACTGCGAAGGACTGGCTTCCACAAGTAACAGCATCCATCAATGGATCTATCAATAGCTTTACAGGCAACTCGCCATTCTACATAATCTATGGTACCGATAAACGCTTGTCCTATGATCAACTAGCAGGAACCCCACAACCTGTGTACAACATGGATAACTATGCCAAGAAGCAAATCAACGTTTTCACAAGCATCTATGGGAAAGCACGAAAACATTTAGCAGTCTCACGTGCTGCAAGAAACATAAAAACGCTAAGCCTATAACTCTAGAAATAGGTGATGCAGTAATGAAAAAGCGCTGGACTGCATATCAAAACTTTCGCCTAAATTCACAGGCCCATACCTGCTAAAAGCGAAAGAGCATGGAAACAAATTCCAAGTAGTTGAGCCAATGACAAACATTACAGGCATAGTGCATGTCGATACAATGAAAAAAGTCAGCAGAGATTTATAGGGAGCCTTAATGTTAATCAGTTAGATCCTACTTCTAGCCCAACAGTTGCTCAACTCGACACGATAATAGACAATATGTATCCTCGTCCCTTTCGGGCATGGCTACTCCTGTTGGCATGAAGCGCTGTAGCAGCAGCCGCATCGCCAGCAGACATCATCAAACCAGTAGTTTTAGTTGCCCCACTGGGCAAAGTACTTTTAGTGAAAGACGTAACTGTCAAATACCAGCTCCATGGATAAGTGCGCATGCCTGTGCACCTGAGGTCAATAGCTGTCTTCATTGAAACAGCTATGCACACTCTGCAAGAACTCGAACAACAGTCTACCTTCTCTACAACACTTCTAAAAACCATCTCACTTCAAAACGCCCGTATAAAGAGTCTACTCAAGCGCGTAATGCACTTCGAGGAAAAGCTACCTACGTCCCCTGAAGACATTGGGAAGAATGTGCACTCTCATAGGCGTCAAAATCGTGGTCTATTTAATCTATTTGGGCTATTAATAACACCCTTTTCTGTACGGCAACCGCAGATGATGTAGCTAATCTAAGAAAATGAATGAATGCAGTTTCAGAAGCGCAATCCTACAAGGCAGTACAGACTCTGAACTCTCAGATGAATGCTATTGTTGATAAAACTAATCAAGTGACACGTATTGATTGTCAATGGACTCACACGGTCAGTGCCTAAACTAAAATGGATACTCCGCTTTACAGAATATATGCATGCAGCTGAAACCTCTGTGCAAGCTCTCACAGTTACCAGTGATAGGCTCATAGCTGATTTAGTGAATGCAGGTTTAGGTCGTATAGATGCACAACTGTTGCCGGTTGGTCAACTTTATTGCCACTTTACTTATAGCTGAAGCTGACTATCATATAACTCCTATCTTTTAAGAGCACGACGTAGAATACTATTACCCCTGAGTGGAGGCATCCTTAGTGCACAAGGAAATACTAATACACATTCCACTATAATCGCAGAAGTTTAAGACATGACTTTTGGAACCATTTCCATTGAAGGCGAATGACGATCTTTTGGTTCTTAACAGACTGTATTAGCTCCTTAGTTTTTATATAAATGTCAGGGCAGTATATTGAGTTTATATAATCATATCACCCCCTCGGTAAGTTCCTTGAAGGAGCGGCCCTAAGAATGTTAGGTCAGCACATAGAAGCCGGCTACTGGAGCACTCTTACTCAACCTCACACACAAGCCGGACGTATTTTAGAAGAGCTATTTAATATAGCCTCCGTCCTCATGCTAACACTCATAGCTACAGTGATTAAGTTACGGTGATATACACTTGGACCTGTATATAATATATTTTATATATAAATACAGAAAGGACAGTTGGGTTTCGCTACTAAAACCCGAATACTTTTACTTTTACATGTTCCAGCCCCACTGACCCGGCAAGAATCAACGGTTAAAGGGCCAGTTCAAGACAAACTGAACTAATTGTGGTTTTGAATGATTTTTCGTCGGTTGCTGTGACTAAGCAAGTAAGCATGAAATCCTAAATCTTTGTAAATCAACATTCTTACTTTTACATGTATTTCCTGCTTATGCTTTCACATTACCCGGATTGTAGAAGCTACTTGTAAACTAGCTATAGTACAAACTAATGCTTCTACAACTCTGCAGCAATTTGAATACACTCCAATACCTCACTGGTTACTGTTTCACGTGCATGTCAATAATGTGCAATGTTTTTATTTCCCAAAGCAAACCAGTGTAATACTCATATGCCAGGGTGTAGGTAAACATTTAGTAGTAGAAGGTTATCATATAGCACAAGTCTTTGTGAGCTCAGCAGTAATGCAATCACAACCTTGTATACTCACCACCATTTTGCATTTGTATCAAATATTACTTCTGAACTAGTACCTATACCATTTTTACTGAATATCAATTTCAGCAGCCTTCATATTGTTTCCTGTATTACAGAATTCTCTTACCTTTTATTTATCTTCCGGAGTAATCCTACCTGGTTTCATCATACCTCTCATTATATTTGCCATTTCCTTGACTGTTATGATATTTTGTTCCAAGAAAATGTCCTCTAGCTACACATTAGTTTCCAAGAAAAATTTCCTAAAGGCATTGAAAAAAGCATGTGCAAGATGCAGCAGTTTACTTAAACCACACTTTCTTGTAACATGGATAGGAATATATAGGACTTAAACTGTGAAGACTCGGTTGGTGGTGGCCGAACGGTGTAACAGCACCATTGCTTTATATAAATACACCTAAATGGATAACACTAAGCCATTCATCAAATTATTCACTAAGTGATTCATCATGTTATTCACGACTAGATCAATTAGGTCGAGCCAGGGTCAGCAGATTTAGGGAACACCAGCTCGCTCCGCTTTGCTCTCTAAACGCCCTAGAGAGTGGCACTTCACTTACATAAGAACATAAGAACATAAGAAAATAACAAAATAAGGAGTCTGCAATAGGCCGGTTGGCCTGTGCATGGCCACTGGACAGGGAAGCCGGGCACTTAACACAAGTGTTATCTCAAAATGATATTCACAACACTTCCCTGGACAGAATTCACATTCTGTGCGCTGTCGGGTGCCCTCCTCATCCTGCGTGAACACCTGAACTCTCTGGCGAATGCATACTGTCCGTGACAGTGGTTGAAGCTGCCCGTAACTACCGGACCACCATTGCTGCACACAACTACCACAGTAACCCCCCATCCATCCTCGGAGAGGAGAAACTTGGCAGTGGAACCCTCTGAGTCTTCCACGACAGGGGAGAGAACACGGCCAGAACATGTTACTGCATGCCTGCTGGAGAACACGTCACCAGGTGGATCTGTCGGAGATACAGGTTGAGTGATTATTATGGAAGGGTTCAGATTGTTGAAAAGCGGAGTGGTCCCACGTACGTCCACCTGTAAGGATGAGGTTTGCACTTCAGTCCTTCCTTAAGGTGGGGATGAAAACGTTCTATCATACCATTTGATTGGGGATGATAAGCAGTGGTCCGCTGACGCGACATCCCCAGAAGTTGAAGGAGCTGTTGCCACAGGATAGACTTGAATTGTGCTCCGCGGTCGGTTATGATCGTGCCAGGTGTACCAATCGAGCCATTTAACCATTAAAAAGCGCCCAGGCTGTCGTCTCTGTGGAGACGTCAGCGATAGGTAAGGCCTCTGCCCACCTAGTAAAGTGATCCACACATGTCAGGTCCCACGATGTCCACATGGACTGTATGAAAACATCCTCTAGGTTATGGAAGGTTACTAAGGAGGGAGATCGAGTACTTATGGACGTTTGATGCCCGACAGTCCACACACTGTCTCGTCCACTCTCTGGCGTCAGCTCTGATCCTTGGCCATAAAACCTTTTGAGCCAAATGTCGTGTGGTTGCATTTGACCCGGGGTGCCTGAGGCTATGGAAGCACTGAAACACTGCTTTACGATAAGGACCAGGTATGAACGACCTCGGCTGATCACAGGCTACATCACACCAGAGCTGAAGGGGTGAGCCAGGAAGGTCAAAAGGCTCTAGGCGGAGAGTCGAATCGCCTTGCCTGAGTGTGTTGCGCTCCTCATCTATACGTTGTGTTTTTGTGAGTTGTTGATAATCAGGAGAAGGGTATTGTGAGAGCACACGTCGATGCTCCATGACAAGGCATCAGCAGGGCCATTGTCCTGACCGCCAATGGGCCTTATATCTAATGTGAACTCTACAATGTACGACAGATGTCTGACGACTCTTGGAGAATGGTGATCAGACTGCCGACAATGAAATGTCGGAAATGTCACTCTGCTAGTAACGCCCTGTCGAAGGCACTATACCTGAGTGCCTGGGTTCCAGGTGTTGGGAGAAAAACGCGACGGGGATTACGCCGCCACCAATTTCCTGCTGAAGCACCTCACCCACTGCGGTTGCAGAGGCATCAGTCGTCAACACTGTAGGTACATTGGGTGCGGGATGCGCCTGCCGGGTAAGCTGAGCAAACTCTTCCTTGATGGCGCAGAAGGTCCTGTCAGCCACCGGGGACAGACAAGTGCGATCTTCGAATCTTTAGTTAGCCCTTTTATTATGTCGTTAAGTGGAGTCAAAACGTCTGCTGCCTGAAGTAGGAAGCGGTGATAATAATTGACCACTCCCAAGAACTCCCGTAATTTCTTTGCCGTAAGTGGCCGTGGGAAGTCCAAGATGGCGCTGACTTTCTATGGGAGTGGTCTGAGTCCCTCAGTGGAGACCATTGCCCCAAGAAATCAACTGCTTCCGCCCCCAGATACACTTGGCTGGATGAATCTTAATTCCATACTCCTGCAGGAATTGAAAAAGCTGCCGCAGGTGGCACTTATGTTCCTTGTGATCCCTGGAGGCAACTGCAGCATCATCGATATACACTAACAAATTTTAATTCCCTGAGTGCATGATTAATAAGTCGTTTGAATGTCTGAGCAGCGTTCCTCAAACCGAAGGGCATCTCAACAAATTCGAATAGACAAAATGGTGTAATAATGGCGGTCTTGAGAACATCCTCAGGTGCAACCAGGATCTATTGGAATGCTCGAATAAGATCGATCTTTGAGAAAACTTGTGATCCATGCAGGATGGAATGAAAGTCTTGAATGTGAGGAATCGGGTAAATCTGGTCTCGTAATAATGTTAAGAGCCCTGTAGTCACAACATGCCCGCCATTCTCCTGGTGTTTGCTTCGGGACCATATGGAGAGGGGATGCCCAGGGGCTGTAGGACGGCCTGATGGTTCCCTCCCTCAGGAGCTCCCCGTATTCTTCCTTCGCCACCTTCAGTCGCTCCGGAGGTAGCTGACGGGGGCAAGAGAAGACAGGTGGACCAGTGGTAACGATGTGATGCTGGATGCCATGGCCCGCCCCGGCAGTTGCCGATTCAGGGAAGGTGAGGCCGGGGTATTCCCGGAGAAGGCGCTGATACTTTGCTGCAGGGGACACGTGTGCGATGTCAGGGCGAGGTTCAACTCTCCCCCACACCCTGAACAATGCCCTTTGTGGGATGATTTCTGAGACAATAACGCCGAAAATCCACGATGAGGTCATGATGACTGAGACTATCGTACCCAAAGATTGGTTGGGTGAAATCTGCAACCACGAAAGCCCACTTGAATAACTGGTAAAGTCCATGGTTAAGGGCAAGCACCCACGTGCCGTAGGTAGTCATAGGCGAGATGTCAGCCTTAGAGATAATACTGGTATAATATTAACGGATGCCCCTGTGTCTACCAAGAACTTATGCCAGATGTCCGATCAGTAATGTGGAGTTGAGTAGCCTTTTGAAAAGCTTGAGCGACGGCTGTTACCAACTCCCGCCCCTCATGTTTCCCTCCATTTGGCATTGTGGCCTACACTTGCAGGCGTTGTTTCTAAATGTCGCATGATACCAACACAGGTTGCCAGCAGGGACTGAAAAATATGTACTACTCCCCTGGGCCTGATTGACAATACGCTCTAGCTCTGCAAGATGGCCGAGAACCTTTTCCATAATTTCTCCTGCCACCTCTCGGGCTCCACTTTGGCTTGGAATCCGATTTGACGCATACACTAACCGATACATTCCAGAGGTTTAAAAGCTAACAGGTATTTTCCTATCGCGATTATTACAACATAAAAAAAATAGGATCACCAGGCTTAGAACTACCAATACTTGGGGAATCATGCCTAAACGGCAATTGTAGCTACACTAGATTGGAGTAGATCACTGTACGACACTGAACTTGGCATATTAGAGAACACTCACAACACCGTCATTAAAGTTGTTCTTCTCTGTCGGGGGAACGGACACATGTGAGTCATGCAACTGGCCCATACCCATTCCAGCCACTGCAACCGCAGCCACCTGTGCACACTGCACATCCTTGTTGATACGAATATTATCTTCAAACGTTTAATCCATTTCGGGTAATTAATCCAGTCGTATGTAACCGATGCCAAACAGACTTCTTTCTAAAGACGTTGATTTCATGCAACACAAACTGCTGTTTTAATTCTCTGTGGGATTAAGCAGAATCATCGGTTCACTCCTACCTGTAGTAAGTGTGTGTGTGTGTCTTTGCCAGTGTGTGCCTTTGCTTGTCTGTAAAAACAGTTGTATAAATGAAACAGTTTTATGAAGTTTATTTAATTAAATTATTTATTTTACATTCCCTGTGAGGCATTGGAAATATAAATCTATATATAATGTTTTATTTGTTCTTCTATTTATTTATGTTTCAATTATATGTCATAAATGGATACTATACAGTAGTGAACCAGTTTAAAAACAAGGTTTTTTGCGGGCATTAAATCAATCAATAATTACTGGTCAACAGCCAAAATGGTTCACATATGAGATCATGCTCACACAACTAATTTCATATTGCTGAATTCGAATCTGATATTTGTTTTGTTCTATCAGACCAGGTTTTATAAAAAAATCAATAGGTACAAATATTTAATATTCCATCACATGTCGTGCAAAAGATGAGATTATCTCATGTGACTGTGCTTTCATGACTAATTTCATATTAATGAATATTAATTGGATGTTTCATTCTACCATCTGACCTACTTTCTTAAAGAATAAAAAAAATAGTAAATATAGTAACATTATCGCGTCATGCAAGATACAATTTTAAACCTATCACAGATAAGCTCATAAAAAATTGTACCAAAAAACATAAGTTCAAATCCTTTATAATGACAAAATATGAAGTTCTAAAAGTGCTTCTGAACTTTACTCTTTCTCTTGTACAGCTTGCTCTCTTCTCGTTGCAGTGTCCAGCAATAGTCGCCCATCATGTTAGGACTGAATTGTCCCTGATATCTGCTCTCCATTATGGCGATATCTTGATGAAATCTTTCGCCGTGTACATCACTAACGTCTCCAAGGTTACCTGGGAAAAATTCAATATGAGAGTGGAAAAAATGCAATTTCAAGGACATCCTTGCTCCCAATGCATGATAATTCTGAAGCATGGTTGTTACGATTTCTTTGTAGTTGTCAGCACGATAGTTTCCAAGAAAATTCTTTGACACATTGATTCCCATGCTTTTTTCTCCAGTGGGTTCAATGTTTTGGTGAATTCGCTACCATTAACTAGTATACGAATTTGTGGTCCATTCAAGACACCTGTTTTCAACTTGGCTTCGGAAACCACACCACCTAGTTTTGGAGATAAGTATAGAGTCCCAGCACCGAATTGATCCATAGCTTTGATGAAATTTTTAGCCAAACCGAGCTTTAGATGCAGTGGAGGCAAAAATATCTTTTCTGGATCTACAAGCGGATTGTGAGCACAGTTAAACCTTCCAGGCGCATCTCTTGGTCTTGTCGGCCAATCCTTTCTCACATAGTGCTCTGCATCAGCTCTGCTGTTCCACAAGCACAAAAAGCACATGTGCTTTGTGTAGCCACTCTGAAGGCCCAGTAGTAAACTGATGACTTTGAGATCGCCACATATCTTCCACTGGTGTTTCTCATACTCTATAGCGGCCAACAGAATTTTCATTGTTTCATAGCTCTCAGTCATTTTTGTTGCGTGTGCTATTGGGACAGATGGAAGCCGATTGCCATTGTGTAAAAGAACAGCTTTCAGAGAGTCTTTTCCTGAGTCTATAAACAGCCTCCAATCCTCTGTCTTGTATGTTTCAGACTTGCAGAGTTGTTGCATGAGAGATACTGCGTCCTCGCAATAACAAAGGTTGTTTGCCATCTTGAAAAATGCAGACAGCTGTCTATGTCGGTAACGCGCTGTAGTGATATGCACTCCATCTTCTAGCAGGTTACGCTGCTTTAGTCTGGATCCCAAAACTTCAGTCTTTTCTTTTGACAAGTTTAGGTCCCTGATGAGATAATGAAGCGCTTCTTGAGTAAATAGTTTAGGCCTGGTATTTTCAGAGTCATCCTGGTAGTCGTTTTCCATTGAGGTAGAGATAGAATCGGAATCACTCAATTCTTGTTCAGTCGGTGGATTTGGGACTGGAAGTTCAGCACTGTGCGGTACTGGTCGGATTGCAGAAGCAATATTGGGGTACTGTACCTTGCCTCGTGTCTTGATTTTTATTCCCTTAATATTTGTGAGACAGAAGTAGCAGTCACTACTGTGGTCTTTAGGTTCACGCCATATCATTGGTACAGCAAACGGCATTCCTGAACTTCGTTTACCACACATCCACTCGCTCAGGTGGTTAACACAAGACTTACAGGCTACATGAGGTGCCCATTTCTTGTCTTGGTCACCCAAATGACATTTGAAGTAACTTTTGTAGTTCAGTCGAACAGCTTTTGTGATTGGTTTCTTGAGGCTACCAGGAGTGAAGGCACCACATATGTAGCAAAAACTGTCAGCACCGTTCACACACTTGCGACGTTCCATGTTTTGTTAATTTCAGAGTAATTACAAATCATGCAGGTGTAGATATGCAATATCATAAATCAGCAAACTGAAACAAACAAAAAAGCACAAATCAGGACAAAATAATTGCATAAGTGGAGCCAATGAGCATATAAATTACTGTATGAATAGCATGGTACACTAAATATATAGATATGCTGGTTCTGGAAAACTGAGCCTGATACAGCTATACGAATGTCATAATTGAGTTCAGCGCATACAATTACACTAGAATCAGACTGTTTTGATCCAGAACCATGAGAATTTTTTTTTATGTTGACCAGTGTATCGAAAGAAATGTAATTTGAAATATATAATAAGCTAAGTCTACTCAGATGACAATCATAATGACAGTTGAAAGGTCTACAGCGATACAATACATATGCTACCGTATTAGCTATACCTTCAGTACGAGATTTCACTAATTAATGTAACAGTTTTTTATAATTAATAAAAACGGCAAGGGACCCCGTTGAAATCGTCTTGCTTTACGAGTGCATATGTTTCCATGCAAGTGTGCGTGAGTGTTGGAACATTATTGTAAGTTATGAAATATTGTGAGGTAACGTTGTAACATAGTTTGGTATTTTGGCAAGGATTTTTCCCCTTTTCTTATATATGAATGGAGAGAAAAATATATACAAATACAATTATTACAGTAAACGTTTTCCAAGAATACAGTACATAAATATGTTGTGAACAGCATGACATGAACTTATTTAATATGAGATTATGAGATTGAAATATGATATATCAATTTCCTCGTCACAAGTGACTTGAACAGCCGGATCGGACCATTACAAACAGCATTGCATGAATTGTGTCGTTATGCAGTTGTTTGCAGTTGTTTCTTTGTCTCCGTCTCCCTCTCTGATTTTGTCCATGGTATATATGGTAATTATTTCACATGCAATATATTTATCCTATATGATACTGTACTCTTTCATAATAATTATAAGTATAATGTTATGATTTGTTTGACTTAAATCACCCTGAATATATACAGCCTAAGTGAGGATAATAGAAGAGGATTGTTTTCTTTACATTTATTATACAATTGGATATATATTCATGAAAATTATATTTATTTCAGTTAACATGGAAAAATAGTAATATCGATGTGCATTCAGTATGTGGCGTTGATTATACAGGGAAGTTATTTATGACACATTAATATTTAGTCCAGCCACCTTCATTCTCGATTACTTGCTGCAGCCTGTTGGGAACGGAGGCGACGTGATTGTGCGGTTTCCGCCTCAGGAGCTCTCGCTCATGGTGTGTATGCTCCTGTAGCTGCACCCTGGTTCTCTCTTCACTCTCACACGTTCACAATATTGCCTCAAGCGTTCTCTATAGGGTTCATGTCACAACCTTTATTTGGCCAGTCTAAAGCTTGGAAATTTCTTTGTTCTGCAAACCACCGCGTTACAATCCGTGCGGTATGGATAGGACATCTATCGTGCATGAAAATTATGTTTTCGGGAAACGGGAAAACATTTGCACGTACCGAGGGAAGCATAACTTCTTCGAGTATTCTTTCTAAATACTATTCAGCTGTGAATCTTCCTTCTATGTCAGTCAGCTCTCCAACTCCGTGCAAATATTTCCTTCCCCAAACAATGCAAGTCACATGGCTACTCCTTGCTTCCTCATAAATATGCTGTCTAGATATTGGGTGTTGTTCCTCCTCCAGCAATGCAACCTTCCGTGAGAGGTAGACGAAAGTTTTTTCGTCAGTGAATATTACTCTTCCCCAGAAATCTGGGCCTTCTTCAGCATACTGTCGAGCAAACTGCAACCTGCCCTCGTGATGTCGCTAATTTAACTCCTTGTTGGCGGGAGTTCTATGGTGAATGCCTCCTCGTGAAGTCTTCGCCTGATTGTTAAAGGGGAAATATTTAATTGGAGATCCTCTCTTATTGAAAATGAAGTGTTGAAGGGGTTGGCCTCGGCGAAATTCCGGATGGCTTCAACTTGTGCAGGTGTTGTTCTGCGCGGCATTCCCGTCCTGTGGTGGTCCTTTAAACTTTCTTCCTCTTCCCATCGTTCAATAATACACAGTTGACCGAGAAACCCCCCATTTTCGGGGAATTTTAGTGGGTGAAAACCCAGCTTCCTTCATGCCGATTATTCTTCCACGTTTAGTGATTTTCTGCGAGTGGTATTTAATGTTGGCAGGAGCCTTCTACAATTGAGGGAGTGGAAGGGTAGTCAGCACTGACAACACCTCTGTCTCCTTCACCTTCCCGCCAATAACGTCAGCATTATATTTATATTTTATTAGGCATTTATAAAAAATAAATGATTGAATAAATAAATAAATAAATAAGATACAAATTTATAATACATCATACACATATTTGACAACATAAAATTTTTTTGTTTTAAAAGTCACCAGACTAAAGGAGACGTAATCCATGCAAGCCAGAAACAAGGATTTGGTGGGGGGGTGGGGGGGGTGGTGCAAATAGTCACTCAACGAAAAAAAAACATTTGCTGTTTACAATATTCAGAGCCTAGGAATGACAATGATATTGCTAGATAAAGGCTTGTAAAAGTATTAGGCATATGCTACCGCACTAATTCACACCATCAGACGGAGGGTTCGTAAGATACATTACCACCACCTTCAATTGAACAATGTCATTATTAAATAAAGACAGGTTGACACACACACGCACACACACACACACACACACTCCACATGCAAACGCACACACTCCACATGCGCACACACACACTCCACATGCGCGCACACACACACACACACACACACATACACTTACTACAGGTAGGAGTGAACCCATGATTCTGCTTAATCCCACAGCGAATTAAAACAGCAGTTTGTGTTGTATGAAATCAGCGTCTTTATAAAGAAGTCTGTTTGGCATCGGTTACATACGACTGGATTAATTACCCGAAATGGATTAAACGTTTGAAAATAATATTCGTATAAATTAATGATAAACAGGCAACCTCATAAACAGCCTTCACACAGCTGTGCCCGATGCATGATGTTCTTTAACATACTTACCGATTTTTATTTATGTTTAATTGTCTAAACATGAATTCATATAGGTTGGCCCATTGCTCTATCCATTTTAAAATCAAATTAACAGTACATACCAGCAGAAAGGTATTACATAATACGAAACAACAAAGCCCAACCATAAATTAAGCAACGGGGAACTAAGTAACCAATCACTGATCACTTTTACATTCATTCATTATTTTTACTACGTTGTATTGTAAACAAACAGCCGTGAGTTGCCAGCTGTCTCCAGCAGTGTTCGAAGAATCTTGAACGAGACTGTATTGTACATATGATCAGGCCTCTTGTAACGACTAATAAGGGTGATTAAATGCCCCCTCTGTTGGAGGCCTCACGACTGCTTCCTGGACCTTGAGGGAAGTGCAAAGACTAGAGCGTAGTGCTTCTGACGTTAGCTAAACGTGGTAACCGACAGGATTGCCTCGACGTGTGTTAACCACCCCTCCACTTCCGTGGTAAATGAGGGTAGTCTGATCTTACCCACCATGCCTCGCTTATAGTCAATCCGGGGTCACCAATGTGAGAGTTTTTCCACGAGATGTAAATGACAGGCAGGATCTAGGTTTTCTTGTGCGGGGCACTTTATTAATTTAAAACACAAAAATGACAAGTTGAAAAAGGAAATTACAGCACACATAAACTTCACTAAAGGTGAGAACATCAATGTTCAATTAATAAAATAAATCGTAAGAGGCTAGGAGGGGACTTGTCTCCACGGTGCAGGTTGTCAGATTGCTCCACACGACGGACTCGAGAGGCAAGACGTCCGTGTTGAGTCGAAGGTGGTGTCGCCGTGTTGCTGGCTGTGAACTGTCTGCTGCCCACCTCATCCTGTTCCAACACCTGAACCCTCTGCCGCGATGTTACAGTCCGCGGCGGTGGTTGAGGCTGCCCGTAACTACCGGACCACCATTGCAACACACAACCACTACAATTACACCTGTTATTACACCAGGGAGCTACACTAAGGAGCTACATCACGGGAAATACACCAAGGAGCTACACCCAGGAGCTAGTCTGAAGTTACAGTAGAGTTCTACACAACTACATTAGGGATCTACACCAGGAAGGAACACCAGGTAGCTACACCAGGAGCGTACACCAGGGGAGCTACACAAGAAAGCTACACCAATTAGTTATACCAGGAAAATACACTAAAGAGCTATATCAGAGAACTATACCAGGAAGCTAAATTAAGGATCTACACCAGGAAGCTACAGTTAGAAGCTACACCAGATAGGTACACCATGGAGCTACACTAAGGAGCTACACCAGGGAGCTATGCCAGGGTGCTTCACTCAGGATGCAAACCAGGAAGCTAAACTAAGGAGCTACACCGGGGAGCTACATAACTTTATACATAATCGCCGAGTAAAACTAGCGTGAAGGTAATAATTTCTTTAAAGTCGTGTACAAAATTAAAGAGACGATATTCACAGAATAATTTAGATGTCCAACGAAGGCGACATACAAAAACTATTAATATTTTTAACTCTTAGCCTTTGCTCACGAGTAACTCGAATCACATACGAAACATAATCAGCAAAAATTGTGATAAATTAAAAAATTATTCTGCGACAAGTAAAAGCTGAGCAACAAAATTCCCTGTGATCTAAAGTAATTTATTCTCTCGAATCGGGCGATGAGGTCGATCTACCTAGGTTACCTCTTCCGTTTAAACAGTTTGAAATATGATATGACATACTACACCACTCAACACAGATAATGCAGGGTACTGACCCACAAATCGGCGTACCTCGACAAGCTACGAGAGACAATACTCACTCTGTACCTTTAATGAACGCATTCCCTAGAATATCTCCCACGAACAAACAGCAGTTGGATAATGAGTGGAGAGCCATTGTCAACATAAAATTTCCAGACTATATGAAAAATCAAAGAAATGCAGAGCTAATCTACAAGGAAACGTCAAGTATGAAAGATGATTTTGGTGAACCATATTTCCGTGAGCTCCCATACTTTGCTCTGAAGATATTGTCTTTACCCACATCAAATGTTGATGCAGAAAGAATCTTTTCCAAGGTGAATTTGACCAAAACTAAGCCAAGAAATAATCTTTCTTCGCAGACTTTAACATCTCTAATCATTTCATCTGAAATGGTTCACAAATGTAGAGGATGTGTTTCATACGAGCCAAGTGAAAATTTGATTCGGTTTGTAAAAAATCCTAATGATTAATTGTAAATACCATGTATATGTTTTGTTTATTACCTTTGTATTTCATTACAAAATGGGGAAATATATGAACCTTTTGTTACATTTTTTTTTAAACCTTATTACGACTTCATTTTTATCCCATACCAAAATAAAACGTATTTCAATATCAATAAATATCGTCTTTGGATGTTTTATATTTATTTCCTGTTTAATTCAGTTACTCAATAAATGTACACGTTTTCTCTTATGTGACGTATGGCAACTGGCCGGTGTGAACTAAGCGGCAAAACTGTACAGTGGAGCTGGGAGGTGGAAAATCTGGTGTGCTCCAGAGTCAGTTACGGAGTATAGGCTGTGAAGTCAACATCTGGTCTCTTGTCTCCTAAACCATAAGTATTGAGTGTTAGTGTACTCTTTTTGCTCCAGAGCCCAGAGTTATTATATTTTATATGGTGGTGATTGGGATTTAGTGATTATATATTATAGTGTGATGGTTAGGATTTAATGTTCATTTATTATGACTTGGGTTTTCTGATTTCTTTTGTTGTATATAGTTTTTTTATGAAATTCCGTCATCAGCTTAAGTTATTTTTGTAAATAAATAGTAAGTGTAAACTTTTAAGGTAATTTTCCTTATTAAACAGGTTGAAGAATTTATGGGAGGGGCTGGTTAAAAACTCGCTTTGTATCTTAACATGTGGGGAGCTGAAGACAATTTTTCATGAGCTTTATACAAAATAGGTTTAGAATTGTGAATAGCGAGTTTTGCTGAAGTTTAACAGATTGTTTTCTTTCTCTGTACTGTAGTATTGCATGTAAATTGTGTAACGATGGAATTTGAGCTAGAAACATTTGCTGATGATCCTAGTGTAGAGTACTTGACAGGTGCATTTGAGGAAAGAGGATTGGATTAAATTGGCTCGTGAGTATAGGGCCCAAATTAAACATCATTGAAGAAAGTCTGAAGTGAAAAATGCTGTTTTACGTCATCTTGTAAACATAGGGGTACTTGACGAATTCGCTTTATCATTGTGCGAGTTAGAGAATGATTTTAAGAATCATGCTGTTAGGATAATGGAACTGGAGTTACAGAGGGAAAAGTTGAAAGCAGAGAGGGAAGCAGAGAAGGAAGAGTTGGAAGCAGATAGAGAGAAAAGAGCTCATGAGTTGCTTATGAAGGAAAAGGAAAGGGAACGAAATTAGGCGAGCAAAAATTTCAGCTTGGATTAGAAGAAAAGAAAGCCCAGCATAGAACAAGAAGACATTCGAATAATTAAATTATGACCCCATTGTTTGATGTGTCTAAACAGTCGAGGTTAGTTCCTAGGTTTGATGAAGATGATCCTAAAGAATTTTTCTTACAATATTGGCCTGTATTACTACAGTCAGTGTTGAGTAGAAGAGCTAGAGGTGGCACAAGTAAAGACTATAAGATAGTTAAGGAAACTATACTTAAAGCTTACCAACTGACCTCTGAATTTTATTGCCAGCAGTATAGAAATATGAGGAAACAAGATAATGAAAGCTATATTGAACTAGCACATAAGGTTAGGAAGTTTGGGCTGACATCGTTTAAGGCTGCCCGAGCTGTGTCTTATGAGACATTAGTAGAATTAATATTACTGGAGCAGTTTAAGAGGGCAGTAACATTGGATATTAGGGCATACTTGGAGGAGAGAGATGTAGAGTGTTTGACTCTGGCTGCTGCCTTATGTGAAAATTACTCTTTTTAACTCATAGAGGTTTTTTTCGCAGCTCCCAGGCTCATACTGTACCGAGTAGAGGGGTGACTCGGTGTAAGGATGGAAAGTCTGGTGGAGTCGGTGAGTTAGGCACAGCTCCATATGGCCCTGTGGAAAGGACTGGAAGTGGTGCCTCGTGCATGGCTAGGTCTTCTGGACTCTCTGGTGAGGAAGGACCAGTGTGTTACTATTGGTCATTTTAGACGTCATTGTCCCAGGTTATCATTAAAGCTGGATAAAGTGAAACAAAGTGTGATGTCTTGTAGTCCTGTGGTTGGTAACCCCAGAAATAGCAGTGAGAAAAGGTTAAGAGATTTGTTTGACCTCTTGTGTTTACAGGATCAGTTGGTATTGGAATTGACTGAGAGTACTCCTGTGCGTGTGTTGAAGGATACTGCATCTGCCTGTAGTTTGGTACTGAGGAGTAGTGTTCCTCTTCTGAAGAAGGTTTTGACAGGGGATAGTATTCTCTTGCAGGGAGTTAACCATGAGCAGCCTAATTTCCCCTTTGTAGGTTATACCTGAAGACTGACCTTGTGAGCGAGTTTGTCACTGTAGGGGTGAAGGATACTATGCCTGTAAGAGGAGTGTCGTTCGTGATGGGAAATGACATTGCTGGTAAGAAGGTTGTACCAGAACCTACAGTATTGTGACTGAAAAGCCTGTATTTGTTAGAGACACTTGAGGAATTAAAGAGAATTCCGGGTTTGTTTCCTTCCTGCGCTGTTACCAAGAGTCAAACGAGTATGCAGAGAGACTGGTGATTTGGTTTAAGTTGAGGGTACTTATAGTTCCGAAACTTGCAGCCTGTTAGAAGATGGTGTGGACTTAGGAGGATTGTTCGAGAATAGCTCGAGTGTCGGTTTTGGGGAGTCTCATGAAGAGGTTGTGCCGCCTGATGTCACTATTCCTGATCTCGGAGAAGATCCTTTGGTGATGGAAAATGTACTAATGGACAGGGATATGTTGATTGAAGCTCAACAAGATGACCAAAAATCAGCGACGATGCTACTAAGAGCATTGGATGTGAAGGATTCACATCAAACCCCTGTTTGTTACTATGTTGATGAGGGAGTTCTTATGCTTAAGTTCAGACCTGATGATGTTTCTGGAGATGAAACATGGGAAGAAGTCTATTGTAAGGGCTGCAACGAGCGGGTAGGTTGTCCGCCGCTCGCTTGCTTGTTCACTGCCCCGCTAGGGGCAGACACGATCCAGCCATCACCACAGCTGTTACTTCACCTCGTTGTTCTATTCTAACTCTGGTTGTGTACTCATCTGAGGCTCCTGGAGCTCGTGGGCTGATTCCCCAGTCCTTCACTATTTGGCTGTCAAACTCCGGTCACCTACTACAACTACTGCCATGGCTGCCACGTGATAGCCACTTCCTCCACGCCCTATCCACCGTCCGTGCCCTGGCGTCTCTCCTGTATGGCAAGACATCGCCCACTAACGCCGGCTCCAAGTGAGGAAGCTGCCCTGGACCTTTCCCCCGAGAGTGGATCACAGCGTTGCCAGAATATTCCACCGTGGTGGTTAAAAGGAAGATTCATCTGCACCCGTAGAAAATACCTGTTCTTTGTTGTATTGATTGTTTTGTTTTAAGTAATTGTTTGACATCAGTGCTGTTTATTTGATATTTGTGTGAGTGGTGTCAGAGTTAAATTATTGTGATTATTTTCTTAGTAAAGATATGTATATCTCTAACGGTTGTTTAAGACCCCTTGGAAACCCATGGTTCTTGACTTTCCTTTTTATAAGATCCTGATTAGGCTGGCAAGGAATTTATATCCCAAAGGCCAGGCCCTTAACATCTATCAAATTGTAGTTTCGCCTTGTTACCGGAAGGATATCTTGAGCTTAGCACATGATTTTGTTGTAGGGCATCTGGGGGTTAACAAGACTGGCAAGAAAATTATACCTAACTACTTTTGGCCTCGGCTAAGGAAGGGTGTATCTGATTACTGTAAAACTTGACATGTGTGCCAGGTAGCTGGAAAACCTAACCAGTTGATTAAGCCAGCACAGTTGAAACCCATGTAATAGTCCCTTAGTCTTTATACAAATGTCAGGGCAGTACATTGGGTTTATATAATCATATCACCCCCTGTAACTTTCCACTGGCTATGAGGTGACACGGTCACATCACGTGATGGGTAGGTTCCTTGAGGCGCGACTCTAAGACTGTTAAGGACAGCATTTAACAGCCGGTTGCCTGGAGCATTGTCACTCGACACCACACACCAGTCGGACGTATTTAGAAGAGCTCTTTAATAGAGCCTCCGTCCTCATCTTAAAACTCATAGCTACAGTGAATAAGTTACTGTGATATACACTTGGAACTGTATCTGACATAGTTCCACAATAAATAGATAACAGACAATTGGGTTTCGCAACTAAAACCGTATATAATATACATGTTCCAGCCTCATTAACCCAGATGGAATCAACGGTTAAAGGACCAGAACATAAGGTGGCAGCAAAGTGGTAACGGATAACGACATTCTTGTCTAGATACACATTCTACGTAACAAGTCGTTAGTGTTTTACCAAATCTGAAAAACAAGAAACAGTGACGTGTACTCTGTTCCAAAGTGTATTAGGGTATCCCAAAGTGAGATGTTATACGTTGATTTTTATTTTGTCATCCAAAGAGGTGTGAAATTTTTTGTCAATGACCAATTCCGAGTTATTGAAGACTTTCTATCTAATGGAAAGTTGGCAACAAGGCATGACTGTGAGGAATTCATGAGGTCAGCATTCAGCATCCTGTGGGTGGATCTTAGTGTTGCCACATACCTACGAGCTTCGAGGTCTTGCAGCACGTGGACCTTACACCATTGAGTAAAATTACGGACCTGGTCACCACGCGGTATCACGTGAAAAATGTTTGCGGGGTTAGTAGACATATCAGTGCTAGAAGCAGCCATGCTATTTAACTTACCCCTAACTGAGGGATCTTTTAATGGGGGAGGTAATAAAAAGTTTTCTGACACACTGTCTTCCTGCGGAGGAGAAAGAAGAACCTGCCCGTAATCAGGAGACGTATTATACTTGTTACCTGACCCTAGGGTTTGACGGTTTAAATCGTCAAATGATTGGTCTATAATATTATCACTACTCCTGACAGAAATGTCGAGCCTTGATTGCGCCTGTGTTTCGTGCTCATCCACTGAATCTATCTCTCCAGTAGTGACTTTAACCTCATCTGCAATATGTGAATCGCTAATATAATGCTCTGCCAACTCAGCAATATCCCAAGATGATGACTTCGAAAAACTGTTCATTAATATGGAAATGGATCACATCAAAAGTTAAACAAATAAAATTATTCTTGCCTCTCATTTACAGTAAATTTATATAAATTATATTTAAAATAATTAAAATATCAATAGCTGAACAGGTGAAAAATAAATACTGGAAATTATACTATGTCAGTATATATTAAGATAAGAAGGGCACTTATAATAATTGATATAACCTACACGATGTCTATCTGTGTGAAGTTATGTCATTGAATATGTTAATGTGGGTATATATATATATAATGTATAGCTAGATACCTATTTACGGAGGTCTTGGTCGTCTTAGAAAACGGATGCCGACAGACGCAGCCGTCCCTCCCACTGGCACAGCTGATTCAAGGTCGAGTTGAGTGGGTCAATGGCCGCCGCGCTGTCAGGTGCTTATCTTCGTTGCGTAGCAACTGAATGATGCTTCAGGATGGCGACAGGCGAGTCCACTTCAACACCGGGAGTCCACTATCCACCAAAATTGCTGACCACTGGTCGTGAACTCGCTGGATACGTCCACCACTGACGAGATGTCGCTCCTTCTGTGTGTCAAACCTTTGGAAGCCCTGTATATATAGGACTTGCTGGGGACACACGGGGAGTAAACAATTTGCAGTCACGAACAGCCAAAACAGTCTGTTTAAACAATGGATACCATTCGAAATGTTCAGATTACTACAGATCAGGCGAAGAAGTCGTTCGTTTGCTCTCATATCCCGCAAGAGAGTTTTGCGAGTGAGCATCTGGATGCGAGCGGATTGGCGGACCCGAGGTATGAATATTTCAGAAGGGCTTTAATTGGTATTTTTGAGTCTGGTTCCCAGCTAGGACATTTACATTGATTGTTTCGATGGCTTGATCGTTTGACACCTGTGGTTCACGCTGAAACTCCGATAAAGGGTGTCGCCATTGCTGATAATGTCAAACAAGACATGCGTGCTACTTTTAGTGGATCACCATAGTATGATGATGATGGCAAGATGTCTCAGGAGAATGTTGAGAATTTAGTGGAGCTGAATAGTTTTTTGGTGGCTGTTCGCGACCCTATATATTGTCGTGCCCAGGAAATTGAGTTTGTACCGACTGATTTGATCATAGATTACGCAAATAAACTTGCTCCCAAGTCACCTCGTACTCCACCAGCCCGTATTCCAACAGCTAGGACACCTACACCTCTGGCACCAATGCAACAGCGAGTTCCTAACAACCCAGGTAACAAACCTCGACAATCTTTAGTATGTACCCATTGTAAGAAGAGAGGTCATACAGTAGATGATTGTTACCAGCTTCAGGGTGGTGGTGGTATCAAGAATAAGGAAAACAGACATCCCCCCACCGGCCCACGGCAAAGACATGGATCACCCAAAACATACTCAGCCGCGGCAAAAACGACGTCTATGGCAGGCCATAAAGTAGATATGTGGTGTAAGTTCCATCAGTCGGCCTCTCACAACACGGATGAGTGTGCTATGATGCAAAGAGCTAGGAGCGTAGACGCAGGAACACCCCAGGTAACACAGCAGCTTAGAGCGCGTCGTTATCATTATAAGAAGTCAGGGAAAGACCAGCGCCAGTCCAGGAACGAGGAAGGATAGGTACATCAGTACCAACGCCCAACAGCACTTCTGTGGCCAGCCTCTTTAATAGCGGCGCTCAACAAAGCGGAAGTGTTGTCCATTCCGGCGAGAGTTGGGGTTATCAGATTGGCTCTGGATATTGACACGGGTGTATGCGCAAATGTATTAACTTTGGCATCTTATCAAGAGTTACAACGTAGATTCCTTCACCGAGATTTTTCATTTAGACCTACTGACGCCAATGTCGAAGGAGTATCCGGGACGCAGCTGAACATTGCAGGGAAGGTGACTTAAACACTACGATTCTCTAGACGTGGTATTCCCTTTTATACAGATTTTTATGTAGTCCAGCAATTTAATTTGCCTCCTGACGGGTTGATAGGTCTACCGACACTTAGAACGAATTTTGTTGATGTTCGTCCACGTAATAATACTATTACGTTTAAGGGTGTTTCCTACAGCGCTATGCGTAATTCTGCGCCGTTGCTCTCCGCAAGGTTGAAAGTGTTATCCACCATTCCCATTAGGAGGAAGGCAGATACCGAGTCAAAGCGAGCTCAAGACCTCACACACTCACTTTCCCAGAGTGATTATAGCAGCAAAAGTTGGAGGATTGTACCTCCAGTATTAACGGGTAGTCTCCACTATCAGAATGAGGAAATCACCATGGCCACTGTAGTTTTACCTGACGTGTACACGGGGACTGATGTAGTATGTCTACCGTGAGAATCGACATTGAGCACGATTAGACCTGGTGGCTTAACAGACGTTCTAGTTCTTAATAGAACAGGCGCTCTTAGAATATTGAAAGAAGGATGTTATTTGTGTGATTTTCTGGTGTATCATAACAATGTTGTATCACAGCCTACGCAATTCCCAATTGGTTGTATTTTTTTTCAATCTAAAAAAACTGGGCAGGAGAGGATAGATCAAATATCACCACATGTGAAGGTGATTGATCATCCTCAAGTCAAGACAGGACCCTTAGAGCTGCTTGCCGACTACAGAAACATTGTAGCTTTGCCAGGGGAACAGTTAGGGCACACAAATTTAACATCACATCACATATCCTTAAAAGAAGGCACGAATCCAATCTACATACCAGCTTACCGACTCCCACATAGCCAGCGTGCTGTAGTTCAGGATATGGTTCAGGATATGTTGGATGAGAAGGTTACCACACATTCTAAATCTCCTTTCAATAGCCCTTTGTTCTTAGGCGTGTCAATGAAAATACGATCCCAGATAGGTACCTTATGCCTGTCTCGAGTGATATTTTACAGTCCTTAGGCAAGGATAACGCTGCGTTTATCAATTTAGATTTGCTTCGCGGGCATTGGCAAATACCACTCAATGAGAAATCCCAAGAGGTTACTGCTTTTAGTACTCCTTTGGGCCATTTTGAATTTCTGTGAATGCCTTTTGGTCTCATAAATGACCCACTGACGTTTCAAAGGATGACCTGTTTGCCGGATTGATAGGTACCACAGTCTGTGCTTACTTGGATGATCTCATAGTAGTCATTAAGGATATCGATACCCATCTTGTCAAACAGCATGAAGTGTTACAAAAACCTTCCACAGCAGGTCTTAAAATTAAACTTTCTAAATGTGAGTTTTTAAAATCCAAAATCCATTTCCTTGGTCATATAGTTGACGGTGACGGCATTCATACAGTTGATGATAAAGTTAAAGCTGTAGCTCAGTTTCCACGTCCTACATCGGTTGATAAGGTGCGTAGTTTCTGGGTTTATCTAGATATTATCCTTCTTTTATTAAGAACTATGCGACATTGGCGTCACCCTTAACTAAGTTACTGAAGAAAGATGCAATATTTGCTGAACACGAAGATGGTTTTGTGGCATTGAAGATGGCACTTACCAATGCCACTGTTTTAGCATTTCCTGATTACTCTCAAGATTTCACTCTGTGTACCGACGCTTCTTGACTAGGAATCGGAGCTGTACTCATGCAGTTAGACTCAAGAGGAAAATTTAGAGTGATTACTTTTGCAACTCGTAAACTTAATGATGCCGAAACACGTTATTCAGTAAAGTATTTAGAGACGTTAGCTGTTGTTTGGGCACTGAAAAAGTTTAAAGACATCATCTTTGGTGATAACATAACTGTTTTTACGGATCATGCGGCAGTAACAGAACTGTTCCATGGCAGAAATCTATCAAGCAGATTAGCACGCTGGCATCTGACAATTCAGAAATTCGACCCCAAGTTTAGATATTTACCGGGAAGAGCGAATGAATCGGCTGCTTGTCCAATTAACCAGTCCGTTCACACATATTTATATTTGGGTTTTAAGTAACGAAACCCAAACGGTAGTTCCTTTGTTTTATTATAAAAGGTTGTAGATATAATTCCTGAGTGTATATCAACCGTAAGTCTCACTGTCTAGGAGTGAATGAGAAAGGGACGGCGGTATGATAAACGTTAGGCGTTTATGTATGATAAACGTTAGGTCACGTCCTTACGATATGAGTTGGGGTGAGCTACTGAAGCTTAGGGGCATCGCAGTGCGTGCTTACAGAAATGCTGAGCTATGGGTCTCGCCCTCTTGGGTGAGTTGCCCGCTCACGTGTCCATCTCATGTCTTACTCATAGACAGTGGAAAGTTACAGGGTGGTGAATCTGAATATAATATCAGATGTATTGACCCATTTATATAATACGTTCTGTTGATGAGACAGGGGCCTATTACATCGCTCGGTCACCTACCAGCCGAGCTCCGTGAGGCCTAAATAACTCAGAGTACAGTACATCCTAGACAACCCTAACCATGTTATAAACAGATATGTAGACACTAAGCTGGGGATATTACTGTAGGGGTATTCTCTACTACAGGGGACCTAGACTTTTGTGTCGTACGGGTTAGTATGTTATGAACAATGTTGAATTTGGATGATACTGCCCGGTAATAACAGAACAGGAACATTATTGCCAGAATTAACAGAATAGAGGGAATCGTAAGACTTGGTAGTGCAAATTCCCGTGACAGATAAAATGGCAAGTTATTATTAAAATCAGCAAAATGTGTCTCGTTCAAGAAAGCTAACACTTTTAATTTCTCTGATACTATTTGAATATCCTTGATAGTGAAATTCATTATAGGAAGTGGAATTAAAGCAGACTTGAGTTTTCGATTTAACGCAAAATGCTGATGAGTAGGCAAGGTCCGTAATGTACTACAAGTGATTTCACAGTAATCAGGAGCCTTGTAATGCCCTTTCACAACTAGCTGCTTAACACCATTTTGGCATTTTAAAATTACAGTAGTGAGATTTGGAAAGAACAATTACTGCACATTGTGAAGGTGAGCGTGGAACACAGTCTTTAGAATAATTGGCCTATAACTGCATTGCGCTAACGCTGTGCGTACATTTGGTTGTATGACTGCCAATTCACATATTCCCTCTGCAGCAGGAATAAATGCAAGCAATGTAGGCTGGACATACGTGTAGGTGTAGATAAGACGACTTACACCGTGACAGTACCTCTGAATCCTCTATTGATAACAATGAATATTCTTCATCTACTAAGAAAAGTTCTTTTGGCCTATCTAGGGTATACAGTGTGTCGTTCACAAACCAGGGAAAGGGTTCTAAATGCCATGCATTAAACTCATGTTGCCCTCGCATAGGAATGTGGATCAGAATTGCATTGTGCGTGAGGGTTGACTCCAACAGTGGGTAATGATATTGAACCTCATTGTCATTGAAAATCGGGGTTAAATGATACTGCAACTTGGCTATTTTTAAAGCTTCAAGAAGCGTCTGCACAGGCACAAGCTTCGCGTCCACACGTCCTATCCCGGCATCTACAATGCTGTCTATTAGTTCATTTTTAGAGGTTACAATTTTATGAACTGAAATTTCAGCAGCATGCAAATATTCTGTGAAGTAAAGGAGCCATTCTAACGTCGGGATTGCTTTCTGTAACCTAGTAACAATCCTCGAAACTTGGTTAGACTCCATTATGATTGCATTAACCTTTGATTCTAGAGCAGTAATCGCGTGAAAGGTTTGAGAAATAACACGATTCTGTTGAGATACAGCTTGAACGACAACGTTCATGAAACTATTGTCGAATTCATCGAAGCTGTGCTGAGACCATGAAGAATGTCCAATGTTGATTGTAGTTGGTCGTCGACGTTTTCCATCTGACGCGAAAGTACGAGTTAACTTCTACTCGCAGAACGTAGTTTCATACAATAGTCATTTGGGACATTTTGCTTCTGAACAGTCTGTAAGGATGTATCAATCACATTATCATCAACTGGAGGTAAGACATTTATCTGGGTCTTCTTCAGACGATCCGCGTGCACGACATCTGCGATCTGTGCATTAGGCTTCCATATTTTGAATTTGTTGCCTGCTTCTTTTGAGATTATGCGGAATGGACCAGAAAATTTCGCCGAAAGTTTGGAGTTCCTTTCAGGTTCCTGTAACATAACAGCGTCCCCAACGTTCAGTGCGATAGGTTTAGCATGTTTATGTTGTTTGATGATCATTTCGGCGCGTGACGCCGCTAGCTGTGATCGTACTTGGTTATGAATTTCTGTAAAGACATGAATTTGTTTTGCCGCAAAATCATCCGTATTATATACCGGGTATGGCGCCTCTGTAAGGATGTCGTAAGGCAGACGTTTATCTGTACCATAGACAATATAGTAGGGTGTTTGGCCCTTAGAGCTATTAACTGACCCATTTATCGACGCTGCAACCTGCGGTAACCAATCCTCCCATGCGTATTGAAAACCACTAACAATTGGACGCAGTATTTCTAGGATTTTACGATTGGTTCTTTCAACAAGGCCATTAGCCTGTGGATGATAACCTGTCACAAAAGTTTGTTTAATTCCATATTGTGCACATATATGCTCTATTAGCTCATTCTTGAACTCTGTTCCATTATCAGAGAGTAGAACTTTAGGCGTAGTATATGGACATATGAGATTCATCACTAATGCATAGGCTACTGCTTCGGCCGTTTTGCTTTTTAGTGGGACCAAGACCACGAACCTGGAAAAATGATCCACACACACTAAGACGTATCCTGATCCCTGATGACTCATTGGGAGTTGTAACACATCAACAGCGACTGTGTCAAACGGACGGTCTGGTGTAGGATATTGTAGAATCGAGGCAGGTGATCCTGTTGATCCTTTATGTTGAGCACATGCCAAACAATTAGCTATGTGTAATTCTATGTCGTTCTTCATAGTGTTCCAGAAATACTTCTTTCGTAAATCCGCTAAGCATTTATCACGACCTTGGTGACCTGCTTGTGGGACATCGTGGAACAATGTCATTACTGCTTTGCGCAACGTGTCAGGTACGACTATTTGAGACACATTACCCTCAGGAGATTTTCTCGTCCTATTGAGTATGTTATGTCGTAATTCAAACTGACTTAAGGGAAGAAACAACTTGGGGAGTTTAACATCCTCGCCCGATTCGAGAGCATAAATAACAGCTGACCAATATGGGTCGCGTCGTTGCTCATCTTCCAGCTGCGAAAGAGTGAATGTTGGTACAGGCATAACTGGTGCTATATTTCTTGACAGAGCGTCGGCGACAACATTCGCCCTCCCAGGTAAATACCTAAATTCGGGGTCAAACTCTTGAATTGTCAGATACCAGCGTGCTAATCTGCCTGATAAGTTTCTGCCATGGAACAGTTCGGTGACTGCCGCATGATCAGTAAAAACAGTTATCTTGTAGCCAAAGATAATGTCTTTGAACTTCTTAAGTGCCCACACAACGGCTAACGTTTCTAAATGCGTCACCGAATAATGTGTTTCAGCATCGATTAGTTTGCGACTTGCAAATGCTATCACTCTAAACTTCCCACGCGTGTCCTCTTGCATGAGCACTGCTCCGACTCCAATTCCAGGAGCGTCAGTACAGAGAGTGAAAGGTTGAGTGTAGTCTGGGAATGCTAGAACCGGGGCATTGGTTAGCGCTGTCTTCAATGCCGCAAAACTTTCCTCGTGTTCAGCATCCTATATAAACACTGCATCTTTTTTTTGAGCAACCTCGTTCGGGGCGATGCTAATGTTGCATAGTCCTTGATAAAGGAACGATAATAACCAGATAATCCGAGAAGGCTACGCACATGATCATTTGAGGTAGGATGATCGATCACCTTAACATGTGGCGCTATTTGATCTATCCTGGCCAGTCGAGTCTGTTGGCAATTCGCAACAATACCTCGAATTAGGAATTTATTTGGTTGCACTTCGACATTGTTGTGATATCTAGAAAATCACACACATAACATCCTTTCTTTAATTTCTTGATAATGTGAAATTGCTCCCGTAATCCCGTAGACTTGTGTGTGTGTGTCCCACAGTAGACACAGCTGATTCGAAGGTCCGGTGATTGGGTCAATGCTCACAAAAATCCTGAGTACAGCAAACCGCCGCTAATTATCACACAACGTCATCCACAACACCATACCTCAGAATGCTGAGACCATCTCTCAGACCGGATGTGTCATCATCACTAGGGTGGGTGCTGGGTGCTGGTAACTGGGGGTTGTTCACGCCATACGAAATAATTTTGTTGACAGGATGTTGATTGATGAGTAGTCTCAACAACTGCAGTCACGTCCTGTCACACCCTGGGCAGTGAACGAATCATTTGCAGAAACTAATGTTCACTTCAGCTCACAGGATTTTTGCGTTGGTGAATTCCTCATTCTGGTAATGGAGAGTACTCTTCAACATTGCAGGTACTATCTTCCAACTCTTGCTGCTGTAACCACGCTGGGAAGGTGTGTGGTTGAGGTCGAGAGATATCTCTGACGCAAGATCCGCCTTCCTCTTAATAGGATTGGTAGACAACACTTTCGTCCTAGCAGTGAGCATAGGTTCAGAATGACTCATTGCTGTGTAGGAAACACCTTTAAACGTAACACTATTATTACGTGGATGAACATCTATCATGTTCTTTCGAAGAGTTGGTAGACCAAGTAACCCGTCAGCTGGCAAATTGAACTGCTGAACTATATAAAAGTCCGCGTAGAAGGGCGTACCACGTCTTGAGAATCTGAGTGGTAACGTCACCATTCCTTTGATGCTCAGCTGAGTACCTGAAACTCCTTCGAGCTCAGCGTTACTAGGCCTCCATTTGAATTTGCGGTGAGGGAATTTACGTTGTAACTCGTGATATGATGTCAAGGCCAATACATTAGCGCAAGCACCTGTGTATATATCAAGAGCCAATCTGGTATTATCCACTCTCACCGGCACTGACAACACTTCCACTTTTCTAAGCGCCGCTATTAATGAGGCCGCTATAGAAGTGCTGTGAGGAGGGGCGGGAATTACCCTATCTATCCCTCTCCTTGCTGTAGTGTGCGCTGGTCTTTCCCCGATGATTGTCCTGGGGACGTTTCTGCTTGCGCCTATACGGCACCTCCGTTTCACTTAGGTCCACTCCCCTAGCCTTTATTAATATATCGCACTCATGTGAACTATGAGATGTCGATTTGTGAAGAGCGCACCATTTGCGCGCTGTCTGGGTAGGAGGAGGAGGAGGAGGAGGTGCTGCTTTGGCTACCTCTCTGTTTGACCTTGAGAATGGCTTTGCACCGGGTGTGGCCTTAAAATTAGCACTATTACCTCGGAGCTGAAAACAATCTTCCATTACGTGGCCACGTTTATTACAATGTGCGCATCGTAACGATGTTTTCTGTTTATATGTTAGGCGGGGAGGAGCGATCGGAGCTAAGTGTGTCGAATAAGGAGTCTGAGAGTGAGGCATCTGAGACGGCTGGGGTTGTGGTGACGTCACTGAGGGCTGCGCCAGTAAGGGGCCCGTAGCCTGGGGACAGAGCTTGTTTGCGTATTCCACCATATCCAAGGGTGGTTCATACTGTACTTCCTGTGCCCGGCTATATAAGGGAACACGGACGGAAAGAAGAAAACTTATTAGTTCTATCAATGTTTCCACATTGTCCCGTGGCATATCACCCCGTGAGTTGTACCAGCCTGATGACCGGAAGGTCGCTTGCATGTCCTGGCGAACCTGGCCCGCGATGTCAACAGCGTCAACGGGTGTTTCGTTTCGTATACCTGGAATACAGCGATCCAACCATCTGAAGATCCATTGCAGTTGGCCCAGCTGTGACCTACCCCCAAAAATCCCAATTAGCGTTCGCTTGAACTTTTCATAGTCAGGGCTTTGTAGACCAAACGCATATAAACGACTGCCTGCATAGGAACCCTGCGTTATATGGGAACGTACATATGCTTTCTTTTCTTCGTCAGTCGTTATGTGACTATTGCGCATGCTATCTTCACATGCACGAATAATCGTCTTGTCCCGTGAAATTTCGAACATAATCACCGCGCTGCATGATATTAATAACATTATCAGCTTTAGGTGTGGTAGTAGTACTGGTGTGAGGTTTAGAAGATGCCATTTTAGTGTTAGTATTAAGCAAATTAGTATTCTTACTCTTAACAGAAGGCTGGGTTAATAAGGTTGTTACCGATTTAGCAACAGACACACTATCACCTGTAACAGGGGTAACTGCTTTAGTATACTTAGGTGAGGTACTATAGTGATTACCAGACCGTAGGGTACGACGGTTTAAGTCGTCAAATGATTCGTCTATAACTTTCTCACTACTTCCTACCGACTCATTTAACTGTGTTCCATACTCAAAATCTATGTCAGTCTGGGCTTGATCATTGATGAGTTGGTTATCAGCAAACAGTTGCGCTAGGCGTTCGATTTCATCTACATTAGACATGGGAAACTTAGAAATTATCTATTAGCCCCCTTGGGTCAATGAATACTTAACAGTAAGTAGATCACTTGCCTCTCATTTACAAGACAAATGAATATGTTTTGTAGTTAATTATTAAACTATCAATAAGTAGACAGACACTTACAAACTACTGTAAATTATAGGATTTCAATACATTAATCTTACATTCGACACTTTATCATTGAAATAATCCTATCCGACGAACCTATCGGTGTGAAGATATCTCTCGAACGTGTTCATGTGTGTAGAACTATGTAATTTAAATACCTATTTATACAGAGTAGTACGTCTGTATAGAAAATGTGATCCTTCAAGAGTTCTGAGTGGAGCGGTGGGTGGAGTGAGGGCGGGGCCTCTTCCTAGGATGCGTACGCTGCTGCTGGTTTCCTTGGCAACAGGAGACGCTTCTGCTTTGGTAAGAGACGAGTCCACTTGAATACCTGTAGGTGAGTTCCTCCTCCGGCGATCAGAAAACTGATGATTGGTTATCACACTGGTCGTGCTGGTTCGGTGGCGGAAACTGCTGTGTGCCAATTCTTCACAGTCCACGTATATATGGAGATCTGTATGATGACACCGGAATTCGTAATTCGCGCTGACGACACAACAATACTGCTCAGCTGCTAGTGAAATACCAATTGAATCCCAGGTTACGAAACTGTTGTTCAACACTGCAACACTGTAATGTCTAGGGAATGCTGAGTGGAGTCTATCTCAACCGGCTCAATCTGGATATGTACCAACAGGCTGTAATATTTGTATATTACGAATTCTGCAACTATTTGTATGTGACAGAGATAAGGAGCGCTCACTACATATCGTCTCAATACGGGATATAGTTTTAAACACTCGGATTATGTAACGCGTCACTGCTGTGTGGTTTCTTGTTTTTCACAAGACACAGACGGATGATACGACTACCAGTTTGAAGAATCCGTATCCCACCGCTTGCCACCTATATGAATCGGCTGCTTGTCCAATTAACCAGTCCGTTCACACATATTTATATTTGGGTTTTAAGTAACGAAACCCAAACGGTAGTTCCTTTGTTTTATTATAAAAGGTTGTAGATATAATTCCTGAGTGTATATCAACCGTAAGTCTCACTGTCTAGGAGTGAATGAGAAAGGGACGGCGTTTATGTATGATAAACATTAGGTCACGTCCTTACGATATGAGTTGGGGTGAGCTACTGAAGCTTAGGGGCATCGCAGTGCGTGCTTACAGAAATGCTGAGCTATGGGTCTCGCCCTCTTGGGTGAGTTGCCCGCTCACGTGTCCACCTCATGTCTTACTCATAGACAGTGGAAAGTTACAGGGTGGTGAATCTGAATATAATATCAGATGTATTGACCCATTTATATAATACGTTCTGTTGATGAGACAGGGGCCTATTACACGAATGTGGTCGCCGACGCTTTGTCTAGAAATATTGCACCAGTGATGCCTGTATCTACGTTCACTCTTTCACAATTAGAGGATGAACAACGACGAGATCCTTTGTGGTCTACAGTCATTTTGTCTTTTAAGTCGGGAGAGAAAGTAAAGCTTCCTAAATTGATTCTTCCGCTCAGTCAGTTTGAATTGCGACTTAACATACTCCATCGATCAAAGAAGACGTCTGAGGGTATAGTTACACAAATAGTAGTCTGACAAATTGTGTGAAACGATTATATCGTTGTTCCACGATGTTCCTCAAGCAGGTCACCAAGGACGTGACAAATGCCTTGCGGAAAATATATATATATATATATATTTTTTTTAAAACTATGAAGAAAGACATAGAATTACATTTTGATAAGTGTTTGTCATGTGCTCAACTTAAAGGTACTACTACAAGGTCACCGGCTCCAATTCTACAATTTCCTACAACAGAACGTCCGTTTGACACAGTCGCGATAGACTTGTTACAACTTCCGAGGAGTCATCAGGGATCCTCGTACGTCCAAGTGTGTGTGTGTGGATCATTTTTCTAGATTTGTGATTTTAGTCCCACTGAAGGATAAAACAGCCGAATCTGTGGCCTATGCCTTAGTGATGAATCTAATATGTCCTTTTACTACGCCCAAGGTACTTCTGTTCGACAATGGATTAGAGTTCAAGAATCAGCTAGTAGCACAAATTTGTGTACAATATGGAATATAACAAAGTTTTGTTACAGCCTATCATCCACAGGCAAATGGCCTTGTCGAGAGAGCCAATCGCAAGATCCTAGAGATTCTTCGCCCGATTGTGTGTGATATGCAATACACATGGGAGGATTGGTTACCACAAGTTGCAGCGTCTATTAATGGGTCGATTAATAGCACTACCGGCAAATCACCCTACTACATTGTCTGTGGCATAGACAAACGTCTGCCTTATGATGTACTTACAGACAAGCCAGGCCCTCTTTATAATATGGATGATTTCGCGACAAAACAGATCACCGTTTTTACAGATTTTTCATGGCCCAGTACATCCTTGACCACCGAAGGGTCGAGACGTGCCTGGCGCTCCTCTCGGAGCAGCCAGGTCAACTGTTGTGTTGGCCCATACCAGCCCCCTCCCCTGACCCCTCCTCCCCACCGGAATATCAACATGTTCTCGCCAGAAGTTGCTGTTTCATTTAGGAAAGGAATGGAACCAGTGTTAAACAGAGGTGAACAGTGGTGAACGGTGCTTAAGTCAGTGAGAACAACTCAACAGTAACAGTCGTACCCGGGTTGACCTTCACACACTGTGTGAATCACACAGTGAGGTCCCAGGTACCCAGTGATAGTGGCCCGTGAGACCCAACAACCAGCGATGTGTTAATCCGTCTACGATAGGAAGGCCTGGGACCACACCTCACTCATATAACACCATCTGTGAGGGAAATACTACACCACGTCAGGCCCCTCATAACACTATATGTGAAGGAGTTACTACACCACGTGAGGCCCCTCATAACACCATCTGTGAGGGAATTACTACACCACGTGAGGCCCCTCATAACACCATCTGTGAGGGATTTACTACACCACGTGAGGTCCCTCCTAACACCATCTGGGAGGGAACTACTACACCACGTGAGGTCCCTCCTAACACCATCTGGGAGGGAACTACTACACCACGTGAGGCCCCTCATAACATCATCTGTGAGGGAATTACTACACCACGTCAGGTCCCTCATAACACCATCTGTGAGGGAACTACTACACCACGTGAGGTCCCTCCTAACACCATCTGGGAGCGAGTTACTACACTACGATACGATACGAAGTCTTTAGTTAAGAGGTGAAAGAAGATTATTAGGAGTTGAAGGAAAAGTGGTGAAACTGAAATACAGTAGGAGTAGAAAGAATCTGGGCTCAACCAGATCGCTTCATCTTTCTTATTGGTGTTTTGTCTTTGTTCTGCTCCCTTGGGTCGTCAGACCTTTGTATTAATATTGGTTTATTTATATAATGCTGCTTACTATTATTATTTGTTATTGTTGGAGTTAGTGAGCCCGCCCAGGTCCTTGTGTAACTGGGAGGGTAGTCAAATTTTTTTTTTTTTGAGGTGTTAGTTAAGTGTTAGTTGTGTTAGTCTAAAGGTACACTGTATGGAGAGGCCTGCCAGGTTCTTAGTGGAGCTGGTTGGTCACTCTCATCTTTATTCCTCTAGTAATGTTTTATGTGTAAATGTGTATATTGGGGCAGGAGGTGGTTCAATTACTTCTTCCTAGCTGATGTAGCTGGGAGGGTAATCACATTATTATTATTATTATATTATTTTTTACTAAGATGTTAGTTCAATGTTAAATGTTAAATGTTAAATATTAGTTATGTTAGTCTAAAGGTACACTGTATGGAGAGGCCTGCCAGGTTCTTGTGGAGCTGGTAGGTCACTCTCATCTTTTATTCTCTCTATTAATGTTTTATGTGTATATTGGGGCAGGAGATGGTTCAATTACTTTCTTCCTGGCTGATTTAAACCAACTGTGTTCTTGGAATTCTTCGTTGTCTATATTATTTATCCAGTTTTGATATGTTTCTGTGTTAAGTTCAGTCACTTTTTTCCAAATATTTGCAGCTTTGTTGTGTATTTCTACATTGATTGCTAAGAGGTTTGCTCTCTTGTGTAGCTGTTCATTATTGATGTGGTCTGTATATTTTATGTTATATATAAATCTGAGGGCTATATTTTGTACTGTTTGTAACCTTTTAATGCACATTTTACTAAGGGTGTTCAATGGGATGGGTGGGTAGTCCATAATTGATTTGACAAGGGCAATATAAATCTTTCTTTTGTTATTAATGCTAAGGTTCTTAAAGCGTTTTATTTTTGATAATCTTATTCTTGCCTGTCGTTCTTTATCTTTTAAGTATGTTATATATCCTCTTTTTGTTAGTTTTAATCCAAGCATCCTGCCTTCAGTGTCGTATGGGTATAGTTCCTGGTCGACTATTACTGGACTTGTTTTAATCTTGGCTATTGGTATTATCTTGAATTTGTTCTTATTTGTCCTGATTTTCCATTTTTTCTCAAAATCATTTATGTTTTTTATCGCTCTTACCGTGTAGAGTGCCATAAATTGAGTTGATTTTCCTGGGTATGATACTATTTGAGTAATATCATCAGCAAACATTACATATTCGCTAAAGGGGGTAGGTTGAGGTGTGTCTGAAGTATAAATTGTATATAGTGTTGGAGAAAGGCATCCTCCTTGAGGTACTCCACTCTCAAGATTAAACATAGTTCCCAAAAAGTTTCCAATTTGAATTTGTGCTCTCCTATCATCTAAATAGTTACACAATATTCTTAGCAAGTATTCGTTAAGTCCCAGTTTTAATATTTTATATTTCAAGCCTAAATGCCAAACTTTATCAAAAGCCTTAGAAACATCCCTTAAAATTATATTGATCTGGTTACCCTTGCTTTTTTCTATTGCAATTATTTCCGTTATTGTAGCTATTGCAGTTAGGGTATTTCTATTGGGCATAAATCCATGTTGTCTGTTGTTAGTTTTCCCATGTTGTGTTAAAAAGGCTATAAGTCTTGAATTTAATATTTTTTCCAATAGTTTCCCGGTAATTTCTAATAAAGATATTGGCCTGTAGTTTATTATTTCCTTATTGTCCTTACCCTCCTTAGGAATAAATATCATTTTAGCATATTTTAGTTTGTCTGGAAAGTAACCAGTTATTACATGCGTTATAAATGTTTAATAGTGTATTTAAAATGTTTTCAGGTAGATTCATGATCATATTTCGTGTATGTACCTGTGAGCCCAGGGCTTTTTCCTTAAATTCCTCAGACAGTGCATCATTTCCTATGGTTATTATTTGATTATTAGGTAATAAGTTATAGTCTATAATTGCCTTGGGGTGATTCTATGTATTTGTCTTCCCATTTCTTCTTCTATCCTTTCTTCGTGTTCACTATCAAAATCTTCATTTTCCTCATCTGATATTTTAAAACTTTACCCATTCCCTTTTGAATGCTGACTCTTGTTCATTTTCCTCGTGCAATTTTGTTCCATTTTGGTCTTTAATGTATGGTGTTTTTTGCTTGTTGTGCCCCATCATCTTGTTTATGGAAGTCCAAAATGTTTTTGTGTCTTTAGTCATGTCAGCCGCCATTATAATATCATTCCATTTTTTATTGTTTGCTTCCTTACATGCGTCTCTTAATTTTATCTGTAGTGCTGTCTGTGTCGTATATAGCCATCTGTTACTGCCGTGTCTTTCCATATACCTGTTTATTTCATTGTAATAGGTCTGGATTAATTTAACTTCTTCTGGTAGTCTGTTGTTGGGTAATGTTCTAAAGTGTGAAGTAGGAGTGTGTTTGGTTATAGATGTTTTTATTGCTGAGTGCAGTCTGTCCATTTCTGAGTCTATATCTTCTGTTGTTTTCCCTTGTAGGTTAATCGAGTGGTGATTACTTAAGTCGTCTTTGAAGCTGTCCCAGTCTGTTTTACTCATTTTCAGTCTCTTTTTTATTGGTATCTGTATGGGGCTTGTTGACAGTGTTAGTATAATTGGCAGATGGTCACTGCCTGTAAGAGGTCCCTGTATTATATGGTAATTGAAAAAGGCTTTGTTGTTGGTAAAAATTTTGTCTGGTGTCGATTGTGTATTGTGATTTCTCCAGGTTGGAAAGTTAGGACCCAGATGATTGATTTTCCCTTAATTTATTAATTGATTAAGGGCGTTTCCCACGACGTTATTATTTGTATTGTCAAAAATCCTGTGTCTGGCGTTAAAGTCTCCTAAGATGTACATCGGATGACTATTGTTAGCCAATTTTAATAGGTCTTCTATAGGTAAGTAGGGTCGTCTCGGTGGGAGATAAGTAGTAGCAATAATTACGTCTCCTTGAGTTGTATTTATTTTTATTGCTAGAAATTCATCCTGGAAGTCATCAATTAGTTTAAATTTTAAGTTTCTTTTAACCGCTATCGCTACTCCGTCATTTTTCTCGCCCGATTTATTTCTTTGGTTTACATAATAGTTAAAGAGTTTTATGTTATTGTTTTCTGTCTCACCGTGACTGTTTATTAGTATAATGTCAGGGTCAATTTCTTGATATATATTACTTAGGTTAATTCTCTCGGTCTTCCAGTTTCTTACGTTGTGTTGTATTATTCTTAAAGTTCTTACTGTTTGTCTATTGTCCATTATTTCTTATACTTGGATTGTGACTGTTGAAGTGGAGACCTATCATCCTGTTTCCCGCTTCTGACTCTTCTAAACTCTGACGGGTCTACTATTTTAAAGTCTTTGGTCGTAATCTTTAGTTTGTCCGTAGTAATTAGTGACCAGACATAATCTTCACTGAGGGATTTTTCTTGATATGTCCACTTGTATATCCCTCCTTCACAGTTTTTTACTATTGTCCCTCCTGTTGGTCTCGATGTTGGGATTCCATGTTTTGTTGTAGTGATAACTTTTAATCCAATTTCTTCAGCAGATTCAGGTTGTATATTGTGATCAGTTTCCATCTTATCTTCTCTCCTCCTACTCCTTTGTCTTATAGTCTGTCCTTTTGTTATTTCTATCTTCTCTTTGTCACTTCTAGTCATTTGTCTGGGATCTCTATCAGTCGCTTGTGTTCCTTGTGTATCAGCTGTTGCTCCTTGCTCAAACCTTTGTTCGTCTAGATGTAGTCTTTCTCTCAGTTCGCTTGCATATGTTGCCTGAAATAGTTTTTCGGATTGTGGATTCTCTGGAAATATCATCTCTGGTAGGTTATTCAATTTAAACATTTTCCTTAATTCCTCATTGTATGATCCGGGTGCAATGATATTGTGCAAATGTGCATGGATCATACTTATCATTACCTTATCATGTATTGGCTCACTTAGGTTTAATATGGTGGATTCTGGTCTATGAGCCTCTTGGACCGCTCTCTTGGCTATTTCGACGTATGTCGTATCCTTCTTGTCTTGTTCCTTTTTCCTTGTTTCTTGTTCCTTGTACTTTATCATGTGTTTTTTTATTGGGCATGCCATTGCTAACGTCCTATGTCCTATATATACATTCTCGTTTCTCTTACAGTTGAGACAGCCAACATGTGTATTCTTACATTCAGTGTAGGTATGGTCGTCGCCTGCACAATCTGAGCAGTACTTTTTTTCTTTTTCCGGACAGTCTCTCGTTGTGTGTTCTTCATATTTGTAGCAGGAGAAGCAAGTTTGCAGACTGATGAATGTCTCCTTCTTTATTTGATGTGGTGTGACTGACATGTTGAATATTAGAAAGCCCTGTTGTAAAACTTTTTCAGCCATTGACACTTCTTCAAAAGTAATCTTAAAAACATGAGTATAGTCCTTTATCTTAATGACTTCTTCAATCTTCATCCACCTATTTTGGCGTTCCAGTTCATCTTTCAGGTCTTCCGATGTCTTCCTCCCGATCTCTTGGTCGACTTGACGAACAAAAACTGATCTTTTTGCTTTTTGTTCTGGTGGCCTTCATTGTAAAATATATCTCTTGCTTCTTTTGAAAGGATTTTATCTGAATCAAAGTCATCTTTACAGATTACTTTAAAACCTTCATTGGTGCTGAATATTCTTGTTAGTGGGACTTGCAGTTTGTTGTAAGTGATTTCTGCCACTTTTCCCCTTCCAATAGAGTGTCCCTTATCTCTGTTTTATTCTAATGCTAGTTGTCATCTTCTTGATTACATCTAATCCTACCTATAGCACAGGGCTCCTGCCTGGGAGCAGTGACCCCGCCCCCCCCTCTTGGACGGGCGTCGGGCTCGTAGGGTTCTGCACCCAGGTTACCTGTGACTATAGTTATATCTAAGAAAGTTGCCACCTACCGGTGACCCCCGGACAAGGGGTGCCCTGCACTATCACAGGTTCCCTTGCCGGATCGACCGTATCGCTTAGTCCCGCCTCCTGTTCAAAGAACGGAGTGCATGAGGGGGACGAAAAAAGGAAAGAAGAGGACTTAGAGAGTAGAAACAGCCTACCTACCACGCCACGTTCGGTTAGCCAATCAGAGCACCGCAGTAAACGTGCATGTATCACGCCACCGTGGGGCACCACTGATTGGCCAATCCAGGATGTAGACGCACGGGTAGTAGTCAAAATTTGGGGAGCCCAAATATTTGTTTTTTCCAAAAGTTGGAATTTCCCGTACAATCTGTGATGGTAATTACACCGTCACTATGTTGAGTAAGTACAATCACTAGGATTGAGTGTCTTATCACAACAAAGTTGCAGACTGCTCAAACATGCAGCAAAAGAGGCAGGTCTTCGCAGCTCCGGGTCCAGCAGTCCACTACGTTTTTGCTGTTCAACACCTACATTAATCTGTATGTTCACTGTATGTTCCTTTACCTTTCTCTAATGAAGGCTTTTGTTAAACCACCAATGTATGTTACAAGTCATTTATGTCCAATGTATATTTTCAGCCTTCGGGCTGCAGAACTTTTTCAATAAACCGTCAATTATTATTATTATTATTATTAAAACATTTAGCAGCGTCACGCGCTGAAATGATTTTTAAACAACATAAACAAGCTAAGCCTGTCATGTTAGAAATAGGCGATGCTGTTATGGTGAGAGAACTCAAAGCTTTCGGCCAAATTTTCTGGTCCATTCCGCATTATCGCCAAAGAAGCGGGCAACAAGTTTAAAATTTGGAAGCCTAATGCACAGACAGCAGATGTAGTGCATGCGGATCGTCTTTAAAAGGGCCATGAGGATTTACTACCCAAAGATGGTAATGATGTAATCGACACATCTTTTCAGACGAATGTTAATGATGTCATAGACACATCTTTTCAAACAGTACACAAGCAGAGTGTGCCTAATGAGTATTGTTTGAAACTTCGTTCTGCAAACAAATATTAAAATACGTTAAAACTTTTACAGAATGGCTTGGATCATCAGTGTGCTGGTCCTACTGCTTCGTGCCACCTTTGTGTGTGAGGGGCGCTTGTGGTAAAAGCGGTACCGCTCTTGCCTCGCAAGCAAGATGTCACGGGTTCGATTTACAGGCAGGAGGAAGTTGTTTGGACACTCTTCCTAGCCCTCTTTGTCCCTGTTCACCTAGCAGTAAGTAGGTACCTGTTGTAAATCGAAAGTTGCGAATTCGTTTGAGTAAAGCTTGCATGGTGGTTCAAGAAAACTTAGTAGAGACCCAAAGACAAATGAAGGACAGGTATGATTCATAAGCGGAATTTTGAGCCTGGTGACTCTGTTCTTGTTTATCTGCCTCTGTATGCCAAGCCATAGCTAGGAAAATTGGTGATATTTATTATGTAATACATACTCCGAGTAGAAGAAATAAAGAAACGAAGGTTTATATTAATCTAATTAAACCGTACCTTGATAGAGCTCAGCATAGTGTTACATTGAATGTTAATGATAGTCCTAATGAAGCCAAGCGCTTTTAATTTTAGAATTATATGTGTAATAGTGATATCCTGAATAATCCTCTAAAGAAGTTTTCCCACCTTTCGCAGTCAGAAGTGGATGACTTGTGCAATCTGCTTAAAGAATTTCCTCAGATATTTGGAGACGTGCCGAAGCCGTGCTAAAGGAATGGAGCATGATATTGAACTGGTGGATGGTGCTCGTCCGATAAAGCAGTCTCCTTATAGAATGAGTCTTCATCAGAAGGCGCTCATAAGGAAGGAGTAGACTACTTACTACAGCATGGACTGGTGGAGCCAAGCGACAGTGAGTTTTCGTCCCCTATTTTGTTGGTGTCCAAGCCTGACTCCAGCAAAAGGTTGTGCACGGATTATCGCATAGTCAATGCAATCACCCGGACGGACTCAAATCCTCTACCCAGGATTGATGACAGCATCGACGACATCGGAAACGCCAAGTACATCACCACCCTTGGCTTGCTGATGAAGTGATTTGGTGTATTCCCTTGATGTAGCGTCGTGGTGTAGCCCATTGTTTTAATTCCCTGTTGTAGCGTCTTGGTGCAGCCCCCTGGTTTAACTTCCTGGTGTAGCGTCTTATGTAATTCCTTTGTGTAAGCCCCTTTTGTAGCGACTTGGTATAATCGCTTGTTGTAGCTCCATGTTGTAGTGTCTTGGTGTGGCCCATGGTATAAGGCCTTGGTGTAGCCCCGTGGTATAGCCCCCTGTTGTGGTGTCTTGGTATAACCCCTTGTGTTTCCCCCTGATATAGCATCTTGGTGTAAACCCCTCGTATACATTTCTTGGTGTGTAACTCCTTGGTATACCTTCTTTGGTATAGTTTCTAGGTGTAGCTCCTGGTGTAGACCTTTGGTGTATAATCACCTGTTGTTGAAAATTTCTGGTGTAGTGTCTTGGTGTAGTCCCTTTGGTGTAGCCCCCTGGTGAAGCGTCTTGGTGTAGTCCCCTGGTGTAGTCTAGGTGTAGAACCCTGATGAAGCGTCTTGGTGTATCGCCTGGTGTAGTCTCCTGATATAGCATCCTGGTGGTATACCCCTGGTATGTAGCTCCCTTGTGTAATTTCTTGATGTAGTCTCCTCATATAGCATCCTGGTGGTATACCCCTGGTATGTAGCTCCTTTGTGTAATTTCTTGATGTAGCTCCTAAGTGTAGCGTCTTGGTGTAGCCCCTTTGGTGTAGCCTGTTGGTGTAGGCCCTTAGTATAGCGTCTTGTATAACCCCCTGGTATAATTACCTGGTGTAGCTTCCTGGTGTTATGTTTGGGTGTAGCCTCGTGGCAAAGCGTCATGGTGTAGCCTCCTGGTGTAGCGAGTTCGTGTATCGTTGTTTGTCATCCATTTCACTCTTACTGCAATTATCAATCATCCTTTACGAGTATTCTTGCTCCTTAAAGAGGTAATTGGAAGTGTAAAAAGCTTGTAACGAGGTCATTACGCAGACCCTGTCGAGATAATATTACCCTGGCTGGTGAAATATTGCCACCACAGCATCATATCCTGGCGTGATTGGGTGTTATAATCTCTCTTGGCAGGTTGTAACAAACATTGCAATTATACTTTCATTGCTGACTAAGTGGGTCGTCTTCCTTTAATAATAATAATGATAATAATAATAATAATAATAATAATAATAATAATAATAATAATAATAATAATAATAATAATAATAATAATAATAATAATAGAACACAAATTTCAGGTAGGTTTGATATTTTTGTGTGATGATTACAAACAATATATGCCTTTTGAATTCTATCACTTCAGCTGGGTGACATCTCACTCACAGTATTGAAAATAGCAATACTGTACTCACGGGTTTACGGTGTATGAAGGTGTGTGTAATTGCCTTGTCACTTCCTGTGTCTGGAAGAGCATTTATGTTTGATATTGCCTTAATACAACAATCAGATGCAGTTTGGAGTCTCCGACCTTTTCATTAAACTGTACACTGAGTGAATATCAGTACATGCAGACATTTTATAACACTGACAGTTTAAAAAAGCGAGGACCATTTACTTTTTGGAGCATTAAGTATCTGCTTGAAGATGTCATTCTCATAGACCTTGCGCTTATTTAACCAGAGTTCATTACGGCGCAGGGAGGAGTGGTAGACTAAAAAATATTGAAGTCTGACATGTATTAAAATAAAAATGACTCTCCTTACCTACTTAATAACATCAGCATCGTAAACTACTGTGGTTAGTTATAATATAACCAACACAGGTAAAGTTCTCCACAAAGTTGTGAAAGTAGGTGGTAAGCTTGAAAGATTTGATGTTATTAACTAAGACGTTCTTTGCTATGATAATTATTAAGTGTGTTTCGATTTAATCATATAAGATATGATTGCATACATCACATCTGTTCATCAAGTTCAGCTGGGAAGAATGAGCAATGGCCATGTCATATGCGCAGTTTAAGCTAGTAGTTTTTAATCTTTATTAGCTTATTACCCATTTGCCGCTTTCTTCAGGTCATTGCTACCCTGGCTAGTGAAACATTGCTGCTCTTGAATCAGGTGTAATAAAATGAGGTCAGAGCAGAGACTGATTTTCCCTGTTCCTGTACCTAGGACAATTGTCGTTTTCAGCCTTCAAAAATTTTAAAACATTATGATCTACTGAATATTTTTGCATACCGTTGTCTTATCTGTTAAAACAGGTGTTGGATGTGTAATATCATAAGAACATAAGAACATAAGAAAATAATGAGTCTGCAATAGGCCGGTTGGCCTGTGCATGGCAGCTCCTGTCGAGAGTTACTACCACTCTCTATCATCCATGAATCTATCTAGCCTCCTTTTGAAACTTTCCAGAGTTCCCGCACTTACTACAAAGTTGCTAAGCCTGTTCCACTCGTCCACCACCCTATTTGTGAACCAGTTTCTTCCTATCTCCCTCCTAAACCTAAACTTATCCAACTTGAATCCGTTGCTCCGAGTCCTATCCTGCTCGGATATTATAAGAACTTTATCTATATCCCTTTATTGATTCCTTTCACCCACTTAAATACTTCTATCATATCTCCCCGCACTCTTCGTCTTTCTAGGGAATGCAAGTTAAGTTTCTTTAACCTATCCTGATATGGAAGGTTTCTAAGTCCCGGAATCATTTTTGTCATTCTTCGCTGCACCGACTCTAGTGAATTTATATCCATTCTATAATAGGGGCACCAGAACTGAACCGCATAATCGAGGTGCGGCCTGACTAGCGCAAGATATAGTTGCAATAAGACCTCTGCACTCTTGTTACTTACACTTCTAGATATAAAACCCAATACTCTGTTTGCCTTATTTCGAACATTAACGCACTGTTTTCTAGGCCGTAGGTCCGGGCTTACAAGTACCCCTAGGTCTCTTTTCACAAGTCGACTTCTCTAGGTTGATGTTGTTAAGGCTGTATACATTATAAGTATTTGTTCTTCCAATATTAAGTACGCTGCACTTGCTGGTGTTGAATTTCATTTGCCATTTTTCAGACCACCCCTGCAGTTTATTTAGATCCTCCTGTAATGCATTTGCATCCTGCCCTGAATTAATTTGCCGCCCTATTTTGGTGTCATCCGCAAACTTGCTTATGTCACTGCTGATCCCAGTATCTAAATCAAGACTTCTTTCCTTAATATGGAAATGTGGTTCAAAGTAGCTTTGGAACAGATATAGTTCTAGAAGAAATATGATGTTCAGTTGGGAACAAATGAACCAGCTACATGCCCAGCAACTTGGTAACCCTGGCGTAGTATGGTGTGAAATTTTATGAATGAACTCATCCATTTGTAACAGTAATTGTAATTTGTTAACATATGTTACCCGTATATATGTAAGTAAATCCAATTTATAGTGAATTAAGTATTATGCAAATTGTCATGGGTTAGGCCAGGCCTGGTGGGGATGGCCCAATTCAGCGCCGCCAATTCAGCGCCGCCGTTTCAGCGCCGCCGTTTCCGCGCCAGCCCATTTCAGCGCCGAGACCTTTCAGCGCCTGTGCGTTCGGAACTATGTCTTTCATTAACGTGGTATAATACTGTATACTACACTAGATTTATATTATGTTGTATTCAACTTATTATTATTTGCTGTAATGAATGAGAGAGAAAGAGTGAGTGAGTGAGAGTGAGAATGAGTGAGATTGATTTTGATACTTCTGTCTAGTTGAATCTGAAATTGCAGCTCTTGCAACCATGAAAGACTGCTTTCCCGATGTAGAAATCAGAGGCTGTCTGTTCCATTTATCGCAAAATTTACTAAAACAGATAAAAAGTATGGGTCTCATGGGTTCACATAATAGCAATCCCGACTTTGCTTTACATGCTAAAATGGAAACGGCACTTTCTTTTGTACCAAATGATGACATTGACCGTCACATGGATGCTCTTGCAACGGACTTGTCTGGGGTATTGGTTCCGCTTTTAAATTGGTTTGAAGACAATTATATTGGTCGTCCATACTGGAGAGGAACTGGGAGAAGTCAACCATTGTTTCCGACAGAGATGTGGAACATATACCAACGAACTTTACAAGGAGAAGATAGAACCAATAACCATGCTGAAGCTGCAAACAGACGACTACGAGGCGAACTGGGAATGTTGCATCCAACCATATGGAACTTCATCCATGCTCTTAAACAAGTCCCAAAAGGACGGGATGGATATTTCGAGAAGCTTTCTGCTGGGCATGAACCTCAACCCAAATAACTGAAATACAGAAAAGCAGATGAAAGAATATTAAAAATTGTTTCTGAATGTGGAAACAGAAATGAAGTAGAATACCTGTGTGTAATTGCGTACAATTTATCACACTAAAGATAAAGCTAACCCTTTCTTTTAAAAGACTTTAATCGTGTTTTTTAATCATTTTTAATTAAATAAACCAATCTCATAAATATGTATGATTCTTTGAATAAATTATTGATTTTGTGGCGCTGAAACGGTGGCGCTGAAACAGTGGCGCTGAAATGGGCTGGCGCTGAAATGGCGGTGCTGAAACATCGGCGCTGGAATGGCAGCGCTGAATCATACCCTACCCGGCCTGGTAGTCCTGCCTCAAGCAACCTTACTCCAATATTTGTTTTACTGGAGATAAGACACCAGGTGAACTGTAATTCCGTCATCACTATTTCATCAGTGGGTATGTGAGCCAGGCTATGGAGGGAAGGGGGGGATAGCGATTGAAACAGTGTTGTATTAGGGTGTGTCATAGGAGGGAAGATCAGCTAAAACTAATGGCCCATCACTTTTTTGGTAGATTTTAGTGTATATAAACAGAAAATAATTTCAGTTTCAATATTTTGCAACCTTTTGCTAGGTAAATTTTAGCGTGAAATTTATCGAAAATCTAACGTACAGCTGCATTAGTGCATTACAATTAAATAGTGAACATTGCTTTCTGACTTCATTCTTTAACAACCCAACTAACAATATTTTTTCTGTTTCAGATTCTGATGCATTTATAAGTTGATAATATTTGCGATGGCTGCTTGTGTCAGGACGAGGAACCAAAAATCCAGCCATCTCAGTCACTATCTTGGGTCTGGGAGAGAGCTCCTGAAGTCGGAGTTGCCTACATTGAGAGATGCTTTGAGATACGGTGTTTTAATCAGGCAAATCAGTGAAAGAACCAAAGAACTTACACAAACAAAGACATTGCCAGTGATATGACCAAAGCTGTCTTGGCACAGTACACTCTGGCTAACGCTCAGTTCAAACCTCCAGTCATAACAAGTCAGAAGAAGATTAGTGAGACTGCTAGCCAGTTGGGAAAAGGCAAGAGATATCTCTCTTGGGAGAGGAAAACTTGCAGTTAAGGACAGCTTTGCCAAGCAACTGGACCAGTTATTTGACATAATTACTTTTGCGCCTAAATTGTTCTCTGTCCTGAGTTTGGATGCGTGATCGTGACTGTAAATCCGAGGCCCACATCTCCTGTATTTGCAAGCGTGAACTGAAGATTCCTGTGATCGAACTGGCATTTGTCAAAGCACAGAGAGAGAAGACTGGCAGTATAGGGGCTCATGATTTCTAGCCAAGATATTCCGGAGTCCAAGAGACAGGAGGCTGCCACAGAGAGACAGAAGAGGAGAAGAGTTGCCGAGGAAAAGAGACTTGAGAATGCCCAGGGTGAGGTAAAAAAGGCCGATGATTGGAGTCAAGCTGATTCAGAGTTTAATGACTTCCCCATGGCTGATCCGAGTGCTGACCAGGAGAATGGTGACTTTGTCCCTAACCCAGAAAATAATGATCCCAAACCTTCCAGGCACAGATTCAAAGAAAGATATCCCGAGCATAGCTCTGCCAGCATGCGACACCACACTGGTCTCAGAGAAACCCGCTGCAGAGATAGCAAATAGCTGCCTGATTGACGGTGGTTTGATAACACCTGATGATGTCTACCTGGTGATAGAGATCATAACAAAGCAAGGAGAGCCCAGGAGAAACTTCTGTCAGTAACTCCAGAAGAGGAGTTTGATAAGGATAAGAGAAAAATGGGAATCAATGGGTTTGTTCTTCGATGGAGAAGGATGACACTCAAAGTGTTCAAGTGAAAGTTGAGATTCCTGGACAAGTTGTTCCCCGTCATGGTGAAGGAGGAACACTACTCCTGCTGCAGTGAACCAGGAAGGGAAGTATTTGTGGCATTTCACTCCAGAGAAAAGATGACATCAGGAAACCAGCTGAGATAGTGGCAGATAACATTGTGAACTGGCTCAGAGAGAGGAACATAGACCAGACCCTGCAGGCCATTGGAGGGGACAGCACCAACACGAACACAGGGTGGCAAGGGGGGTCATACAGTGGATAGAGCGGAAGATTGGGAGGAAGCTGGTCTGGATTGTTTGTGACCTCCACACCAACGAGTTGCCACTCAGACATCTGATCCAGGAGCTGGATGGCAAGAGTCTTTCAAACAACAGATGGTCTGGTCCTCTTGGCAAGATGCTGGACTCTGCCACTGAGTTAGAAATAAATCCGAGCTTTGAAAAAAATCACAGTTGGCCCTCCACTCGTTGAGCTTGCACATACTGTCATTGACGACCTGAGTACTGACCAGTACTATGGTTACATGATTTGCAGTGCCATCAAAACTGGGGTCATGCCTGATAGACTTGCTTACCTGCAGATAGGTCCAGTCTCACATTCTAGGTGGCTCACAACGGCTCTCAGGTTCTGCAGAATTTGGGTCGCTCATAAACTGAAAGGGAACCAGCTTCACAACCTGAGACTTATTGTCCAATTCATCGCGAGTGTCTACTTGCCAAATTGGTTCCAACACCAAGGTCAGTCATCGTTCTCCGAAGGTCCGAGGCATGTTCTCTTCCAGCTTGAGCTCTGAGGAGTTAGCCAAGGAAGGTTGTTCAGATTGTGGAGCAGACTGTGAGGAGATCTTCCTGGTATGCTCATCCCGAGGCAGTTCTGCAGACAATGCTCTGCAGTAAGGATGAGGAGGAGAGAAGAGTGGCAGTCAAAAACATCTTGGATATGAGACTTATGAGAGGATCTGGGCATGACGAATCAGTTGGTGACGATTCCTTCAGGGTCAGGAAGACTCCTGAAGTCAATCTAGGTGCCAAGACCCTCACTGATCTCATAGATCTGGATAACATCCAGGCTGGCAGTGAGCTCCCTCTTACCTGCAGCCTCACCAATGTTCAAGTCAGAGCTTTCCTGGACAACCCCATGCATGTCCCTGCCTGGCCCTCGCACCCAGAGTATAGAGCGTTGTGTACAGCAAGTGAGCGAGGCCAGCAGTCACGTGTACAGCCAGGAGAGGAGGGAAGGCTACATCCGAGCTCAGGTGGTCAGCAGGGAGGTGATGAGTAGAAACAGAAGCAAGAAAGACATGTTCTCTATGGTGTGCAGCAACACCGGGTCGTAGTAGTAAAACCGGTTTTGTATTTGATGATTTTGTTTTCTAAAGGAATATTAAATTTAATAAATGTGTCAAGATCATTCGTTTCACTATTCTGGATCATTTTCATCCTAATAAATTAACCTGATACATTTACTTTACTTTAAATAAGCTATTTAGTGGTGTTGGTAAAAGGGTGGGAATACTGAATTTTCATAAGATTTCAAGTTAAAATTTACCTAGCAAAAAATTAAAACTTTTCAAATCTGAAGATATCACATGATTCTGCACATAGAACTACATCATTAATACCATGGGCTGATTTTTCAAACTCCAAAATAAAAAATTCGCCTCCGTATGACACACCCTAGTGTTGTATAGTTCATCGTGTCTCACGGCCGCCAAAACCAAATTTTTTGTTAGTAGGCCTTAGATCATGGGTTAGTGAAGACCTCCTCCTCCCTGGCCTTAAAGGAACGGAATGCTACACCATCCTGAAAAGTGTCACTAAAAAGAGACTGTGTTGCCAACCCTAAGTCACCTTATTAGTTCTTCTGTGCAACACCGTCTACATGATTATCAGTGACATGAGACTAGGAGTGCCAATCCCAAGGCTTTGTTATTCCCTGTGGAAAGAAGATCACGTGTGAAGGCATGATTGCAATAAGAACGATCCAGGCTGGCCTAGTGAACCTAAGTGGTTATATTCCCCAGTAAAGTGAATGTATCACTCGAGGAATTCAGGTTCTGTTAAGTCATACCAAAGTTGTGTAATTAAATATGTAGTCCTCAGGTTGAAAATTCCCTCTTTACCAAATTACTTTTATTATGGCGTGAATGTGAGTGACTCGTATATCCATGCCAATTGTAAATCAGTGTATGGCACGTTGCCAAATAAATGTAAGCGCAATTATCTGCTCTTAACTGTGATTCCTGTCGTATTATTACTAAAGGTAATGACTGATTGGTTATGACATGGTATATCCAATAACTTAGATGGATGTTGGAAATTAATGGAATTCGTTAAATCATCATTTATCAGATATAAATCACATGGAATGTCGGGTGGTGAAGTGAATTTCTACATAGTGATACACCATAATCTCCTGGGTGAGGAGGCCGAAGGCTGTAGTGCACTGGAGACGAAGGTTAGATCTAGCCTTCCTCACCCTAGTGTGGGTGGGTTCTCCGGTGTTCAGGAGGCAGATCTCGGGTGTATCTTGAAAGGTGGTGTATAGGTGTAGGCCGTCTTCATTTGTGGGGCTTACCGAGCTTAGGAAGGGATGATGTGCGTTGAAATCCCCTCCTATGAGTGTGGCGTGGTCCGCG
>NW_024748502.1:2945958-2961481 GCF_018991925.1 Homarus americanus | reverse complement strand
TTGTGCAAACAATGGTTGGGCATTCAGTGATAACTGGCAACGATTCTATGGCAACGACTACCTGTACTGTCGCGACGGAGTACACTAGTCTCGTGAGGGGGTAAAGGCGTTGTCTGCATCCCTGGAGCGTGAAATTGTCACTCCGAAGGGGGGTTTCGCCAGTAGAGAGGGGTCGGGGAAAGTGGGAGTCAAAAAACAAGCAGGTCCTGGGAAGTAAAATTAGTTGCTCAGGACAAGGGGTAAAACAGGACCAGGGAAGAGTAGGTTTAAATGTATACTATACAAACAGTAGGAGCGTTAGAAATAAAATAGACATGCTGAGAGCGGTTGTATGTACCGAGAATGTAGACGTCATAGCAATCACCGAAACTTGGATGAATCTGGCGAGCAAAATTTTTTTATCAGAGTACCACATAAAAGGGTACAACCTTTTTCACAAGGACAGGGAAGGTAGGAAGGAGGGAGGGGTCGCACTCTTCGTCAAGGATACATTAAAATGTTGTACTAATAATTCAATAAAGGGTGAAATAGGAACCGAGTCTGTATGGGTAGAAATCACGGAAGGAAGAGAAAAACTAATTATGGGAGTGATTTATAGGCCTCCAAGTCTTGGCAAAGAAGCAGCTCAGCCCATATGGCAGGAAATGAGTAGGGCAACAAAAATAACAACCTATGCATTATGGGGGATTTCAACTTCAGAAATATTGACTGGGACAACTTTGTAGGCGACTATGAATCTGAAGACTTCCTAGACGCAGTACAGGACAATTTTTTGAAACAACTAATTACAGAACCTACTAGAGGTGACAATATATTAGACCTAATATTAACAAATAAAGAAAATATTATCAGAGATATCACAGTAGGGGAAGAACTAGGTAACAGTGATCACAGAGAAATCAGGTTCACCCTAAATTGGGAAACGAAAAACAATGACAATATGGTCCCAAACTTTCGGTTGGCGGATTATCAGGGGTTAAGAAGGTACCTAGGTGAGGTCACCTGGGAACAGTCACGTCAGTTCCCAGTAGGAAGTAGTGAGTCATAGATGACACAACAATTAGTCACTGACTATAATATATTCACCAGTATGCCATAAAGCACAGAACAAATATACCATACAGAAAAATTAGGTCAAATAAGAATGAGCCAAGGTGGATGACCAAGAAAACTTAAACATGACATAGGAATAAAGAAAGGAATATATAAGAAATTAAAGGGAGGGGATGAGCAGCTCAGAAACAGGTATAATGAACTATCTAGGAAAGTTAAGAAAAATGTAAGGAAAGCAAAGAGAGACTATGAAATCAAAATAGCAAGAGAATCCAAGGCGAATCCCAAGGGATTTTTCCAGGTATATAGGACAAAGGTCAAGGACAAAGTTGGGCCTTTAAAGTCAGGGAGGGGAGAATTGATAAATGGCAGTGAAGACATGAGCAAAGCGTTGAACAGCTACTTCTTATCAGTTTTCACAGAAGAAATTTGCGATGAAATTCCGGAGGTGGAACTGATATTTAAGGGAAAGGAAGAAGAGAAATTAAAGAATATCACCATCAGAAAAGAGGATGTTCTTAAGAAGATAAATAAACAAAAGAACACAAAATCCCCAGGGCCGGATGAAATTTTTCCTCGAGTCTTAAAAGAGTGTAGGGAACAGATTAGCGGACCCCTCGTAAATTTATTTACAAAATCATTAGACACTGGAGTTGTGCCAGAGTTGTGGAAACAGGCGAATGTAGTACCCATATTTAAAAAGGGAGATACGATACAGGAGTCTTCAGTTAAGAGGTGAAAGAAGATTATTAGGAGTTGAAGGAAAAGTGGTGAAACTGAAATACAGTAGGAGTAGAAAGAATCTGGGCTCAACCAGATCGCTTCATCTTTCTTATTGGTGTTTTGTCTTTGTTCTGCTCCCTTGGGTCGTCAGACCTTTGTATTAATATTAGTTTATTTATATAATGCTGCTTATTATTATTATTTTTATTATTGTTGGAGTTAGTGAGCCCGCCCAGGTCCTTGTGTAACTGGGAGGAGTAGTCACATTATTTTTTTTTTTTTTTCTTTTTGAGTGTTAGATTAGGTGTTAGTTGTGTTAGTCTAAAGGTACACTGTATGGAGAGGCCTGCCAGGTTCTTAGTGGAGCTGGTTGGTCACTCTCATCTTTATTCCTCTAGTAATGTTTTATGTAGAAATGTGTATGTTGAGGCAGGAGGTGGTTCAATTACTTCTTCCTGGCTGATATAGCTGGGAGGGTAATCACATTATTATTATTAATATTATTATTATTATTATTATTTATTTTTTTTTTTGAGTTAGTGAGCCCGCCCAGGTCCTTGTGTAGCTGGGAGGGTAGTCACTTTTTTTTTTTTTTTTTTTTACTAAGATGTTAGTTCAATGTTAAATGTTAGTTATGTTAGTCTAAAGGTACACTGTATGGAGAGGCCTGCCAGGTTCTTAGTGGAGCTGGTAGGTCAATCTCATCTTTTATTCTCTCTATTAATGTTTTATATGTATATTGGGGCAGGAGATGGTTCAATTGCTTTCTTCCTGGCTGATTTAAACCAACTGTGTTCTTGGAATTCTTCGTTGTCTATATTATTTATCCAGTTTTGGTATGTTTCTGTGTTAAGTTCAGTCACTTTTTTCCAAATATTTGCAGCTTTGTTGTGTATTTCTACATTGATTGCTAGGAGATTTGCTCTCTTGTGTAGCTGTTCATTACTGATGTGGTCTGTATATTTTATGTTATATATAAATCTGAGGGCTATATCTTGTACTGTTTGTAACCTTTTAATGCTCGTTTTACTAAGAGTGTTCAATGGGATGGGTGGGTAGTCCATAATTGATTTAACAAGGGCAATATAAATCTTTCTTTTGTTATTAATGCTAAGGTTCTTAAAGCGTTTTATTTTGATAATCTTATTCTTGCCTGTCGTTCTTTATCTTTTAAGTATGTTATATATCCTCTTTTTGTTAGTTTTAGTCCAAGCATCCTGCCTTCAGTGTCGTATGGGTATAGTTCCTAGTCGACTATTACTGGACTTGTTTTGATCTTGGCTATTGGTATTATCTTGAATTTGTTTTTATTTGTCCTGATTTTCCATTTTTTCTCAAAATCATTTATGTTTTTTTATCGCTCTTACCGTGTAGAGTGCCATAAATTGAGTTGATTTTCCTGGGTATGATACTATTTGAGTAATATCATCCTTAAACGTACATATTCGCTAAAGGGGGTAGGTTGAGGTGTGTCTGAAGTATAAATTGTATATAGTGTTGGAGAAAGGCATCCTCCTTGAGGTACTCCACTCTCAAGATTAAACATAGTTCCCAAAAAGTTCCCAATTTGAATTTGTGCTCTCCTATCATCTAAATAGTTACACAATATTCTTAGCAAGTATTCGTTAAGTCCCAGTTTTAATATTTTATATTTCAAGCCTAAATGCCAAACTTTATCAAAAGCCTTAGAAACATCCCTTAAAATTATATTGATCTGGTTACCCTTGCTTTTTTCTATTGCAATTATTTCCGTTATTGTAGCTATTGCAGATAGGGTATTTCTATTGGGCATAAATCCATGTTGTCTGTTGTTAGTTTTCCCATGTTGTGTTAAAAAGGCTATAAGTCTTGAATTTAATATTTTTTCCAATAGTTCCCGGTAATTTCTAATAAAGATATTGGCCTATAGTTTAATATTTCCTTATTGTCCTTACCCTCCTTAGGAATAAATATCATTTTAGCATATTTTAGTTTGTCTGGAAAGTAACCAGTTATTAAGCATGCGTTTTAAATGTTTAATAGTGTATTTAAAATGTTTTCAGGTAGATTCATGATCATATTTCGTGTAATACCTGTGAGCCCAGGGGCTTTTTCATAGAATTTCCTCAGACAGTGCATCATTTCTCCCATGGTTATTATTTGATTATTAGGTAATAAGTTATAGTCTATATATATTGTGCCTTGGGGTGGTTCTGTGTATTGTCTTCCCATTTCTTCTTCTATCCTTTCTTCGTGTTCCACTATCAAAATCTTCATTTTCCTCATCTGATATTTTTAAAAACTTTTACCCATTCCTTTTGAATGCTGACTCTTGTTCATTTTCCTCGTGCAGTTTTGTCCCATTTTGGTCTTTAATGTATGGTGTTTTTTGCTTGTTGTGCCCCATCATCTTGTTTATGGAAGTCCAAAATGTTTTTGTGTCTTTAGTCATGTCAGCCGCCATTCCTTTTTTTTTTTTTTGCTTCCTTACATGCGTCTCTTAATTTTATCTGTAGTGCTATCTGTGTCGTATATAGCCATCTGTTACTGCCGTGTCTTTCCATATACCTGTTTATTTCATTGTAATGGGTTTGGATTAATTTAACTTCTTCTGTTAGCCTGTTGTTGGGTAATGTTCTAAAGTGTGAAGTAGGAGTGTGTTTGGTTGTAGATGTTTTTTATTGCTGAGTGCAGTCTGTCAATTTCTGAGTCTATGTCTTCTGTTGTTTTCCCTTGTAGGTTAATCAGTGGTGATTACTTAAGTCTCGTCTTTGAAGCTGTCCCAGTCTGTTGTTTTACTCATTTTCAGTCTCTTTTTTATTGAGCTCTGTGTATGGGGCTTTGTTGACAGGAGTGTTAGTATAATTGGCAGATGGTCACTGCCTGTAAGAGGTCCCTGTATTATATGGTAATTGAAAAAGGCTTTGTTGTTGGTAAAAATTTTGTCTGGTGTCGATTGTGTATTGTGATTTCTCCAGGTTGGAAAGTTAGGACCCAGATGATTGATTTTCCCTAAATTTATTAATTGATTAAGGGCGTTTCCCACGACGTTATTATTTGTATTGTCCAAAATCCTATGTCTGGCGTTAAAGTCATATAGATGTACATCGGATGACTATTGTTATGTAATTTTAATAAGGTCTTCTATAGGTAGAAGTAGGGGTCGTCTCGGTAGGAGATAGAAGTAGTAGCAATAATTACGTCTCCTTGAGTTGTATTTATTTTTATTGCTAGAAATTTATCCTGGAAGTCATCAATTAGTTTAAATTTTAAGTTTCTTTTAACCGCTATCGCTACTCCGTCAATTTTCTCGCCCGATTTATTTCTTTGGTTTACATAATAGTTAAAGAGTTTTATGTTGTTGTTTTCTGTCTCACCGTGACTGTTTATTAGTATAATGTCAGGGTCAATTTCTTGATATATATTACTTAGGTTAATTCTCTCGGTCTTCCAGTTTCTTACGTTGTGTTGTATTATTCTTAAAGTTCTTACTATTTGTCTATTGTCCATTATTTCTTATACTTGGATTGTGACTGTTGAAGTGGAGACCTATCATCCTGTTTCCCGCTTCTGACTCTTCTAAACTCTGACGGGTCTACTATTTTAAAGTCTTTGGTCGTAATCTTTAGTTTGTCCGTAGTAATTAGTGACCAGACATAATCTTCACTTAGGGATTTTTCTTGATATGTCCACTTGTATATCCCTCCTTCACAGTTTTTTGCTATTGTCCCTCCTGTTGGTCTCGATGTTGGGATTCCATGTTTTGTTGTAGTGATAACTTTTAATCCAATTTCTTCAGCATATTCAGGTTGTATATTGTGATCAGTTTCCATCTTATCTTCTCTCCTCCTACTCCTTTGTCTTATAGTCTGTCCTTTTGTTATTTCTATCTTCTCTTTGTCACTTCTAGTAATTTGTCTGGGATCTCTATCTGTCGCTTGTGTTCCTTGTGTATCAGCTGTTGCTCCTTGCTCAAACCTTTGTTCGTCTAGATGTAGTCTTTCTCTCAGTTCGCTTGCATATGTTGCCTGAAATAGTTTTTCGGATTGTGGATTCTCTGGAAATATCATCTCTGGTAGGTTATTCAATTTAAACAAATTACCGGCCGATCAGTTTGACGTCAGTAGTGGGGAAATTTCTTGAATCAATTATAGCAGATAGCATCCGATCGCATCTAGAGAAAAGCTAATTAATCTACGACTCTCAACATGGGTTTACAAAGGGAAAATCTTGTCTAACAAAGCTGCTAACGTTTTTTAGGAAAGTCTTCGAGGTAGTACATAATGACGAAAATTACGATGTTATTTACTTAGACTTTAGCAAAGCATTTGACAGAGTACCGCATCAGAGGCTTCTGAGAAAAATTAAGGCTCATGGTATCGAGGGGAAAGTTTTAAATTGGATAAAATCATGGCTCACCGATAGAGCGCAGAGGGTCAGCGTAGATGGTGTTAAATCTGAGTGGGGCCGTGTAACCAGTGGGGTTCCCCAGGGGTCAGTACTAGGCCCACTCTTGTTCATAATCTACATAAACGATTTAGATACTGGGATTAGCAGTGACATAAGCAAGTTTGCGGATGACACCAAAATAGAGCGGCAAATTAATTCAGGGCAGGATGCAAATGCATTACAGGAGGATCTAAATAAACTGCAGGGGTGGTCTGAAAAATGGCAAATGAAATTCAACACCAGCAAGTGCAGCGTACTTAATATTGGAAGAACAAATACTTATAATGTATACAGCCTGAACAACATCAACCTAGAAAAGTCGACTTGTGAAAGAGACCTAGGGGTACTTGTAAGCCCGGACCTACGGCCTAGAAAACAGTGCGTTAATGTTCGAAATAATGCAAACAGAGTATTGGGTTTTATATCTAGAAGTGTAAGTAACAAGAGTGCAGAGATCTTATTGCAACTATATCTTGCGCTAGTTAGGCCGCACCTCGATTATGCGGTTCAGTTCTGGCGCCCCTATTATAGAATGGATATAAATTCACTAGAGTCGGTGCAGCGAAGAATGACAAAAATGATTCAGGGACATAGAAACCTTCCATATCAGGATAGGTTAAAGAAACTTAACTTGCATTCCCTAGAAAGACGAAGAGTGCGGGGAGATATGATAGAAGTATTTAAGTGGGTGAAAGGAATCAATAAAGGGGATATAGATAAAGTTCTTATAATATCCGAGCAGGATAGGACTCGGAGCAACGGATTCAAGTTGGATAAGTTTAGGTTTAGGAGGGAGATAGGAAGAAACTGGTTCACAAATAGGGTGGTGGACGAGTGGAATAAGCTTAGCAACTTTGTAGTAAGTGCGGTAACTCTGGAAAGTTTCAAAAGGAGGCTAGATAGATTCATGGATGATAGAGAGTGGTAGTAACTCTCGACAGGAGCTGTCATGCACAGGCCAACCGGCCTATTGCAGACTCCTTATTTTCTTATGTTCTTATGTTCTTATGTTCATAAATGCAATGCCTGCCTCGCCTCTGGAACTTCCCTTAGATGTTCAAAATCGCTGTTATCTGCCTCATACCAAAAGCAGGGAAGCCTCCAAACAAAGTCGGAAGCTTTCGATCAATATCGTTGCTAGAGGTACCTGCCAAAATCTTCGAAAAAAAATAGTAATCAAGTGGTTACCGATGTATTTGGAGGACGAAGACGTGCATAATCCTCGCCAGTTCGGCTTCCGCCAGTACCGAGGCACATCCACCGCCATAGCCCAGGCCTACGAGCAGATCGCCAACGCCATGACTGGCCGCCTGCAGCGCAACGTTGTACTGAGGGACGTCAGCAAGGCGTTTGACAAAGTTTGGCACGCGGGGCTGCAGTATAAGATCATACAACTTGGGCTACCCGAAAACCTGACGCGCCTGCTGTGCAACTTCATTACGGACCGCAGAGCCAAAATCAAGATGAAAGAACGTTGTGGAGAGGAATTCTCACTCTCGAGCGGTTTGCCTCAGGGTACTTGTCTCTCACCAACCCTTTACATGCTCTACACGGCTGACCTGCCACCCTCAATCGTCGGCAGCGAGTAGGTCATGTTTGCCGACGATGTAACACAGATCGTCACCTGCCCAGGAAGGTCCACGGCAAGGATGGCACGACTCACTACTCGGGCAACAGAGGAGATCTCGGGGTATGAACATAAATGGAAAATAAAAACAAACAAAACGAAATTCGAGGTCATACCCATGGCCAAATTCAAGCCGGCGCCATTGATGATCGACGACGAAGAGATTGAGTGCTCTAAACAAGGCAGGTTGCTCAGCCTCATCATCTCTCGGACGGGCATCTTTTCCCACGTGAAGGACAGACTGAAGAAAGTCAAAGTCTCTGCAGCCAAATTAAAACGTTTTAAATTGATGCCTCAGACGATACAAGTTGACATTTACAAGGCGTTGGTGAGGCCTGTGTTGGAGTACCCACATATACCACTCGCCACACTCGGGAAGACTAGACTACAACAACTACAGAGCTTCCAAAACAAGTGTTTGCTGTCAGCCAGTGGCCAAGTGCCACCCTACCAGGAGACAGTGGAAACCATCCACCTAAGAAATAAAACAGAGGCCCTCAACGTCAGGTTCCATCGCCCAGGGAAGAATGTTCGGGACAAGCTCCTGGACGACCGTCACAGCCCAATTCACCTACGCGGGGAAGACATCAACGGAGAGTGACCTCACGCCTGGTGGCCACGGAATCTGCCCGCACTACAACAACTCAACCCGCGACCCATCTATGTCCGCCACAGTAATCCACCTTAGATTAAAACTTAGATGATATAAGTTTACATTTAACAAGTCACAATCTAGTGAGTCCATAACGTAATACAGTATAAGATTTTTAATAAACATGTAATAGTAAAATCAAACCAGTCATTGTCTACCAAAGTAACGATTGTACAACCTCATCCTAAATCCTAGGTTAGCTTAGTTAGCCAGCAAACTCTGCAATATGTAAAATAAGGGGTGTCTTCCCCCTGTTTAACTCATTAAACATTTTTTCCAGCCTTTCTCCCACCACTACTATGTGTCGTGACTTCTCTACCCTTCATGTCTGGCTGTGCCTTGATCCCCAACATGTCTTCCATCCTTTCCCCACCTTAAACTAAAATACAAAAACAAAAAAACAACAACAAAGACGGCAGCGTCAGCTGACCTGAGCACTGATATTACCAATTCGATAATTGCTCAATGGGAACCGCAGGGTGTTGCAGTTCTTTCACAGGCCACCAAAGGAGTCTTCACGACAGGGGGATTAACAACATTGATTATAACCCCTCATCTACCACTGCCTCATCTCAGCCTGTGTTCCATGAAACTAACAGCAGCAGCATCTTGCAGGACTTCTCATCGAATCAGGAGGAGAAACACCAGGAAGCCATCTTGAACGCAGCAGAAATGGGCCAAAAGACTGTGTGGCCAGTGGCCACTCCCAGTGTCATACACAACGATGGAGGATGTCTCCTTGCCTAAGGATGAGATTGCTCATGTTACACCATTGCATCACATCAACAGCCACCCAGTCCCTGTATTCAGATCACTGCAGCAGTTCCTCCAAGTGGTTCGATTATGTGGGTTACCGTCTGGAGAACCAACTGGCAAGGGACCACTGGATTTCTTGGGCTGCCAACTATGCAGTGCGTTCAGGTCCTCCCTCATTTATGACAAAGTCCTGTATGCTTCCGCTGTTGATCGAGTCGGCAAACAGTCCAGTAACTATGCTGCACAACATGGAGACCATCATACGTGCCACTGAGTACCCGAACCCAGAAAAGACGCCAGTCATGGTGGATGATCAGCCCCTATGCACACTTGCAAAGTGCCTGCAGTGGAAATTTGCAGATACAGACATTGATGAAGACAAGTACCTGGTCATGCTTGGGCCATACACACTGAAAAGATGTTGTGGGTAGTCTCGGGTGACTGGCTGGAGTGCAGTGGGTGGACCACAGCTATAACGAACAGTGGTGGGGCTACTAGTGGGACAGCACAGTCCTTCATTGGTGTGTCCGGCATCTACAGGGCCCGATATGTGCACCAGGTGTCAGTCACAGCTCTCTACACTCTAATGAAGAAGGCCTATGCCAAATATGTTGAGTCGACGCAAGTTGCTGCTGCTGCCTCTCCTGATGCTCCAGTTGCTGCTGCTCCTCAATCCTTCAAATAGTGGATCAAGCAGAAGTGTATTTCCCAGCCCCAGGCAGACTTCTGGTTAAAGTCCATCGAACTTGATCTCCTCATCCTGCAGGTAGGCCTAGAAATATAGAAAGGTCATATAACTTATCATTTACTTAATATGTACTTATAGTCACTCAGCTCATTTCTATTTGATATATTTTGAACTCGTCTAACTTTCAATCCAATGGCTGCAATTTTGTGATGTAATGTAAATCTTTTAATCCTCTTAGTATGAGCTATTCTTTTCCAGTTTGGCAAGTCCTGCAGGACTGTAGACTTTGCGCTTTACTGCGAGACCCTGGATCTGCTAATACCTTGGATGATGGTGATGGGCCATGTGCACTACTCGCGGAACCTATCCGTCGATCTCCGAGACATGGCAACCTTGGAGGAGCGTCATCCTGCCCTTTTTGTTGAGTTCAACAGTGACGAATTGCTGATATGTTAGTGGTGTTTTAATAATTCATTTATTGTATCTTGAGGTACATTCCAGCTCATGAAATTGCACGCAATCTTGGGTCTTCCAAGTCGGTGGCATTTCATGCACTCACTGGTTGCGACACCGTATCAACGTTTTATGGCAAAGGCAAGAAGTCTGCATGGTCGGCGTGGCAGTCTCTCCCAGAACTCACCCTTCCGCTCCAAATGATGTCCTGTTCCAACCCAACATTGGAGCGGCACACCCCTGTCTTCCATCACTTTGTAATGCAGCTCTATGGTGTTGTGGATAAGGACATAACAACAGTGGATGCTGTGCGCTCTCATCTCTTCTTCCACAAGGGTCGGGACTTTGATCATATGCCTCCCCAGCATTACACCAGCACATCCTCAGAGCTTCCTATCAGGTATAAGTGCTCAATAATGAAAATCTTTAGAGCCATGTATTTATTGATTACTATGATTTCGTTTATTAGATTTAAGAGATTTAAAATCTGTAGCTACTGAAAGTTACTAGTGTGCCCTGAAGAATGCAGTGATGGCTAGGGAAACACTGAGTAACACTGAGTCCGTTTATTATGGATGAGAGAAATACAAGTGGTGACTCGCGTGTGCCATGCGCGGCTCACACAGTCAGACTGAGGCGCCTTGCCATATGGCAGCCTCGGGGCAATGTTGCCACATAACACGTGCAGTGTTGCCACGTGATTATATATATATAAATGCTACTCGGCACAGTAGCTTATTTACAAGGTTGCTACTCGGCACAGTAGCTTAGATGCATAACCTACATCTCCCTCCCCCCTCACGCTCATAGTCTTTGTCTTGAGCGGACTTCTTAGTCCTAAGTCGCTCCGAGCGTCGAGGTGCACTGTGGGGCGGACCCTCGTGAGGTGTAGGTGACTCGTCCTTGGTCAGGGGGCCAGCAGCAGGGGTTGGGGCTGGCCGGAGGAAGCGGCGGTTCCTCCACCAGATACGGCCACTCGGCATCCTGACCTTGTAGTCCCGCGACCGGCCGACGCCCATCACTATGCCCACCTTGTCCCAACGTGTCGTCGTCGGGTCCTGGATGCGGACAAGGGCACCAATCTCCAGTGGCTGAAGAGGGCGGGCACGGTCGTCATACCGAGCCTTGGCGTCCTGGGCACGTGAAGCGGCGCGGCGGTCGCAGCTCTCGGCTCTGGTCTGCCAGTCCTTCGCAAAGGCCTTGGCGTGTGCAGGAACGCAAGAGCGGAGAGGGTGACCATACAGGATCTGGGCAGGGGTAGCCCTGGGGCGTGTGGTCGATTCCACCCTCCTGATGTGACTCCGCTGCTGCGTGGGGCTGCTTGGGCCATCTGGAGGGGGCTGCGTGTGAACCACTCCGAGGGAAGTGCGCTGCTGTCCTCCTCGTCTCGGGCTTTTGGGCTTGGGTTGGCGGCAGCACTTGTCGTAGTGTCCATAGCGACCAAAGGCCTGACACTTGCGGCCTCGTGCAGGGCACCTGTCTGTGTTAGACCAGTGGCCCTTACGGTCACATCCACGACACAGTGCGTCGGCGGCCGGGCAAGTCTTGGGGCTGTGCTGCTTTCCACAGCTGCCACAGGAAGCACTAGGCGGAGGCGTGGAAGAACGTGTGGCAGCCTTCGCGTTGTTGGCCGCCTTCTTATCCTTCTTGTATTGTGAGATAGCTCTCACAGCAGGTGGGGCCCGTAAGGCAGAGGTGGCGGACTTGGTGGCCTCGTATGACCGACATTCAGTCACTACCACCTGGAGTGTGGAGGAAGCGTCCAGGGGGATGAGTCGCTGCATCAACTCTTCGTGCCTGACACCTGTCAAGATCCCGTGCTTGATCCAGGCTTCCTCACATTCCCGGCTGTGCGCCTTGCAGACGTCGATCTCCTCTGACAAACTCTTCAAACGTACAAAAAAGTCGTCAAAGGATTCGTTCTCCGCCTGCTTGCAGCTGGTAAAGGCACGGCGACGCAAAGCCTCGTTGTTCCGACCCTTAACGTGCTCCTGTAAAAGGTCGAGCACATCCGTCACTGAAGGTGGAGAATCGGGAGGCACTTGCAACGTGTGCCCCAAAACTCTCTGGGTCTCCAGCGACAAACACAACCGCAGTTGGATGAGCTGCTTGTTTGGAGGCATGCTGTCAAGGTTCACCATCGTGGAGTAATCTGTCCAACGCCGCCTCCACTCACGAAAAAGCTGAAACGTGACGTCTGGTGAGAGGGCGGGTGGGGGTTGAACAGATGCCTTGGGAGCTGTTGGGGTAGCAAGAGTACCTGGAGGACGCTGGTGTGGTGGAGGAGGGAGTGTACTGGCGCCTTGAAGCGCGCTACCTGCAAGTGAGGGAGGGTGGGTTAGCGCCAGGGTCGCCAATAGCGCCTCAAAACGCAACTTTTCCTCCTCTCTTCGTGTCTCCTCCCTCTCAAGTTCCATCTCTCTGCGTCTCTCATCCCAGTCGTCCATCCACTTCAGAATTGTGGTGATGTCCGTCACTGGAGGTGGAGGATGAGAGTCTGCGCCCGGTGGAGGGGAAGGTGGTGGGGAGTCGTGTCTCCCATCTTGACGTTGTCCCTTCTTACCTCCCATCTTTGTGTGTGCGTGGACTGCACTGTTTAATATATAAAGTGGCGCCTCAACAGCTCGAACCACATATATATGACATAAACAGCGCAGAAATCACGCATATGGTCCAGGTCCACTGTTCTGTCCGTGAGTGAGTGCGTGCGTGCGTGTGTGTGTCTGAGAGAGCGGAGGGAGCGTGGTCCGGCAAGACCGTCAGTGTCCCCCGGATGTCGCACGAGAAGGGTGTGCGCCTGCGTGCTCCGTGGGTACCACAAAAAACAGGCCAATGCTCAACTCTCAGCTCTAGACACACACTAATACACTGACACTAACACTGACACCGTCACTAAAACGCACTGTGACGGCGCAACACTGCACATCGCGGCGAAACACAGCGCAACACAACACACTATGAGTCGACGCGCATCACCGGCAGACGTAACTGTCGGCATTGTTCACACACTTTGTAAGTCCACAGATCCTAGGCACTGTGCCATGATAGTTACTAGTGTGCCCTGAAGAATGCAGTGATGGCTAGGGAAACACTGAGTAACACTGAGTCCGTTTATTATGGATGAGAGAAATACAAGTGGTGACTCGCGTGTGCCATGCACGGCTCACACAGTCAGACTAAGGCTGCCTTGCCATATGGCAGCCTCGGGGCAATGTTGCCACATAACACGTGCAGTGTTGCCACGCTTGCCACGTGATTATATTTATAAATGCTACTCGGCACAGTAGCTTATGTACAGGGTTGCTACTCGGCACAGTAGCTTAGATACATAACCTACATAGCGTTCAACAAATTTCAAATGGCAATAAACTAGTTTTAAGTGGAGTTAAACTGACTATACATGGAATTAACCTAACTTCATATGCCGTTACACTAACATCAAATGGCGTTAAACGCTCTTCATATGGCGTTAAACTAACTCCAAATGGTGTTAAACTAACTCCAAATGGTGTTAAACTAACTTCAAATGGTGTTAAACTAACTTCAAATGGCGTTAAACTAACTTCAAGTGGTGTTAAACTAACTTTAAATGGCGATCAACTAACTTTAAATGGCGTTAAACCAACTTTAAATGTCATTAAACTAACTTTAACTGGCATTAAACTAACATTAAATGGCGTTAAAAGCACTTCAAATGGTGTTAAACTAAGTTCAAATGGCGTTAAACTAACTTTAAATGGCGTTAAACTTACTTAAAATGGCGTTAAACTAACTTTAAATGGCGTTAAACGCGCTTCAAATTACGTTCAACTAACTTTAAATGGCGTTAAACTAACTATAAATGGCGTTAACTAACTTCAAATGGCGTTAAACTAAATTTAAACGGCGTTAAAGTAATTTTATATAGCATTAAACGAAATTTATATGGAGTTAAACTCACTTTAAATGGCGTTAAACTAACTTTAAATCGATTTCAACTCACTTTAAAGGGCGTTAAAATAACTTTAAATGGCATTCAACTAACTTTAAATGCCATTACACTAATATCAAATGGCGTTAAATGCGCTTTATATGGCGTTAAACTTACTTTAAATGGAGGCAAAATAATTTTAAATGGAGTTAAATTAATTTTAAATAGCATTAAACTAACTTTAAATGATGGTAAACTAAATTTAAATGGTATTAAACTAACATTAAATGACATTAAACTCACTTAAAATGGCCTTTAAACTCGCTTCAAATGGCGTTAAACTAAATATAAACGGCGTTCAACTAACTTTAAATATCATAAAACTATCTTTAAATGGCGTTAAATGAGCTTCAAATAGTGTTAAACTATCTTCAAATGGCATTAAACTAACTTTAAATGGCGTTAAACTAACTTCATATGGCGATAAACTAACTTTAAATGGCATTATATGCACTTTAAATGGCGTAAAACTAACTTTAAATAGCGTTAAACTAACTTCAAATGGCGTTAAACTAACTTTAAATGGCATTAAACTAACTTTAAAACACATTAAACTAACTTTAAGTGGCATACAACTAACTTTAAATGGTATTCAACTAATTTCAAATGATGTTAAACTATCTTTAAATGGCATTAAACTGACTTCAAATGGCATTAAACTAACTTCAAATGACATTAAACTAACTTCAAATGGCATTAAACTAATTTCAAATGGCGTTAAACTAACTTTAAATGGCGTTAAACTTACTTAAAATGGCGTTAAACTAACTTCAAATGGTGTTAAAATCGCTTCAAATGGTGTTAAACTAACTTTAAAGGGCATTAAATTAACTTTAAATGGCGTTAAACGCGCTTCATATGGCATTAAACTAATTTTAAATGGCATAACACTAACTTTAAATGGCGTTAAATACGATTCAAATAGCGTTAAATTAACTTTAAATGGCGTTAAACTAATTTTAATTGGCGAAAACTAACATCAAATAGCGTTAAACTAACTTTAAATGGTGTTAAACTAACTTTAAATGAAGTTCAACTAACATTAAATGAAGTTCAACTAACTTTAAATGGCATTAAACTCACCTTTTATGGCGTTAAACTAACTTTAAATGGCATCAAACTAACTTTAAATGGCATTAAACAACTTCAAATGGCATTAAACTAACTTCAAAT
>NW_024748502.1:2778927-2945858 GCF_018991925.1 Homarus americanus | reverse complement strand
TGCGCTCTGCAACGCATGGTACTGGGTGCATCACAGTACTAGGCTAGACCAGCAGGGGATCTGGGAGCAGCATTGGGTCCCAGAGGGACGGCGAATAAGCCCACCTGCCTGTGGATGCACCCTACTGCCTACCAAACACTGGCCCACTGCCTTGTGGATTAACCTTGGTAGGTATAAGGCCACGGGAGTAAACCCCTAACGAGAAATCTGAGGTGGTGTTCCGCATCAGGCAGACATCCTTACAGACCTCCAGTAAGACCCTGGAATAGGCCTATTGCCTTGGTTTTAAGTAGCAAATGTCAGAAATGTAAGCTGTGTTCAATAGAATATCGCATCTATATGTCTGTTTCTATCACCTACTTGTGTGTGTCATTTGAGGCCAAATCGTAGTTGTCTTTACAACTTCCTTCTGATGTTAATAATTTATTGGTAATATATATATTGAATACAAATAATAGGGATATATTATTATAAAATAAACCCTTTAAATATATTTTACTATAATCATCATCACCTGTTAACTATTCCTTACAGCGGGAAAGACAAAGACAAGAAGGTTAGTTTGGGTTGGTATCCGCCATGCAACTCACGAGAGGCCAGAACAATACTTCCTCCAAAACCACCCACAATAGCATGAATAGATTATTAATATATATATTTTTCCCTCTACATATTATGTATAAATTCTAGTCTGCGTATTATTGGTTACCAATGTCTAAATGACACCTTTGAGCACCAACTCCTCATGTCTACGATTCATGTTGGCTTAGTGAAGATTCTGATCTCTCGCATCAGCGGCAAGTAACAACAAAACCTTGGTGGAACACACACAATCAGATGCACAACCCACCTTCAATGTATTCATTACTTGAAGTTTTCTGTATAATACTCTATCTACATTATATACAGGGTGATTCAGCAAAGAGTACATTAAATTAGGGGATGAAATCCTTGGATAATTTTAAACCACAATGTCTCTATGGTAAAAATGTCAGATTCTGCATAGTTTCCATGTTACAATACATTTAAGATGTTGTATTAATGAATGTGAATTTGATGTGAAGCTCCCTAGGTTTTTGTAATCATTTGTCCACAGATGTCTTATGTACAGCATTACAGCATGATACAAATAGGTGACACAGGTGCAATGAGACAGTGACCTCGTACGACCGAATGAGATAAAGGCAGTTACAGGGGGAGAGATTTTCATTTCAAATTCACTCCCATTAATACAACATCTTAAATGTATTGTAACATAGAAACTATGCTGAATTTGAGATTTTACTTTAGAGACATTGTGGTTTAGAATTACCCAAGGACTTCATCCTCTAATTTAATGTACTCTTTGCTGAATCACCCTGTATATAATATAGCTAGAGTATTATACAGAAAACTTCAAGTAATGAATGTGCCATATACCACAGGTGTGTACATCACTAGGTCGACCAAGATGTTCCAATTCCTCACTGAGAATTACCTCTTCCGACAAATATTTAGATCCCAGAGTGCGAATCTCGTCTTTCCTTTGTGTAGACTAAATCTTCATGCCATAGTCGGTGGCTAGCTGACCCCATTGGGTTTTAGTAAATCAGCAAGAGCCTCCACTGATAAATGAACTACAAAATCTTCATGACTGAACATGTTTGCAATGGGAAGAGAGATGTATAACACAGTAATGGAGAGAACATAATATCTCTACCTTTACCGACTGCGTATCTGTTGGGTGACTGTTACCGTTGTATAACAACTTGTGAATCTGTCATATATGTAACAACCTTCCTGGGTTGTCACCACTTGTAACAATCACTTGTGAAGCATGTTACCTTATATTCTAGACGAAACTCAAACATAGATCAAAGTTTATTGGGTCTTCAGTAACGAAATCCAATAGGTTCCTTTTATGTATTAATTATAAAAGGTTTCTATGTACACTTTCAAAAAGGATTATCACCGTAACTTAATCACTATATCTATGAGTGTTAAATGAGGACGGAGGCTATCTTATAGTAGCTCTACTAAATACGTCAGATTGATGTGAGAGTGGGAGTGATCTTGAGTACGGACCCCTCGAGGGAGAACGGAATATATCCGACGTCCTCTCTCGAGGAAAGACGGAGCACATCAAAGAAGGCTCTAAATAACGTCTTCCTCTAGTGAGTGATATCTGTATAGATATGTAAATACCAAGATATGTGAACACGCCTGACGGCAAGACTCTGTTACCATTCATTGCACCATTTATTCACATGTCTGTATTACTACATATTATTATAGCATGTCTGATATCTATGCTTATGTCTAATGCCTATGTTCACTTACTATGTCCCGATGTACTATGTCTGTACCGTGCTAGTCAAGTAACTAGAAGACCTCATTTATTGTCCTAGTAATGTCTAGCAACTCTCCTTGCCTAGCTAGCTAACTTCCCTCAGATCGGCTTCGGCCTGGCTACGACACGGAGTCCCTTGTGCTCGCTCCTGCTTCTGTATCGGTCGGCTATCCTGCCAAGTCTTGTACTACTTATGGAATATATCTACTGCTCGTACCCTGGAGTTTCAAGAACCTTGTCTAGGATATACATCCCACCACATGGCGCAGTTGAGTAGCTCCAACACGACAGTTTACAAGTCTCAAGAGCCTGCCTCGTCTGTTTCCCGCTCCTCGTCTGTTTCCCGCCCAGAAGATGTACTCTACAGTGCCCCTGGATTTAAAGTGCTTTGTGACCTTGTGAAGTGCCCTAAGTGAAGTGCAGTGCCTTTGATGTCTGTTTTGCTGTTTCTGGGGCCCTACAGGTAGCAGAAACCCTTTCAACCCAGTTTCCAAGACAGCACTTCAGGCATACATCCTCCGTCTGCGCCGGCCCGCAAGCCACTGCCACTGTCCGCCCCCCTCGACTGAGTCATCACCGACATCTCGCCCGGGTGCTTGCGAAGTAATACAGAGACCAGTATCACCGCCGCCAGCCGCCTCTACCCAATTTCACAAATATTACAGTCAATACTCTTTTACTTGCCCGCCAGTTCCTGCACTTAGGCAAGTACATTGACGTAAACATAGCACTTCAACTTATTCTCCTTGTCTTTCCCATCGCAACCATACCAAACACGAGATGTCCGACTACGACGATTTGCTGGGGAATTAAAATGAGGATTATGAGGAAGACGAAGCCTCCCAGACCCTCCCACCCACCTCACGCCTCATACGCCGGGCGCGCCAAATTCAAAGGATGGGAGCCAGGATATATGTCAGTTAATTCACTTCCTACAAGTTTCCCAAGAGAAGGAAGCCCAAAGACGTCAATTAGAGGAGGAAAAACGACGTCAAGAGGAATTGTCAAGACAGTCAGAGGAATCAGCTTACCGTCTTCAACTCCAACAACAGCACCAAGCTGATAACCGCAAATTCCTGGACTATTGGAATTGCTGGCAACGAGGACGACTTCACCAGCTGCCACAACCAATTCGCCAGCTACAGCCTCTTCATCTACCCTTCAGACAACGCCTCCTCACACGTCACCTATCCCTCTTGGGTATGCCTCAGTGCCTTCTCAACCACCTACTCCAGTCTCAACTCTCGTCGACCTCTCCGTGCCTCCTCCATTACCTGCCGTCTCGAGTACACCCCTGCACAGCAAGTCTTCAGTTCCCAGCCCCCCACCTCTTCAATCTGATGCAACATATCAAGTATACCGTCAATGGCGACGTCGTTTCGAAGACTTTGCTGTTATGTCTGACCTCAACCGAATGCCCCATCATAAACAACTCATCCAATTAAGATCGTGCATTTCCCTCGATGTTCAACGCCTCCTAGAGCACATGCTAGCCATTTCCCCTAACTCCCCCATGTCAGTGACAGAGGTTTTAAACGCCTTGCAGAGTCATTTCCGAGGCCTCCGCAATGAAGCTTTGCGTCGTAGGGAACTGCTATCCTGCAAACAAGCTTCTGGGGAATCATTCTCAGACTTCTACGCACGACTTAAGGACCTAGCAGCCGAGGTGGACCTATGTACAGGCGATCCTGTAACCTGTGCTGAGATCCAGCTCAAGATGATCTTGCTGATGGGTGTACGTGATGAGGACCTGCTTCAGAAACTCCTCACCCTCGATCGCCGCCTCCTCCCTTACCGACTTCGTCACCAGATGCAGACGGCGTCCTCTCCACAGCCCCCGTCACAGTCACCAGTTTCTTCTCCCGAATCCTGCAGAAACTGTCAGCGCCAGCACGGTCCAGGAAAGTGCCCTGCGGTTGATAGTAAATGTCGAAACTGCGGGTTTCAAGGCCATTGGCCCCGCACAACTCGATGTCCTGCCAACAAGGTCGCATGCAACGCCTGCAACAAGCAAGGACACTTCGCCAAGTGTTGCAGGTCCACCAAGAAGCCTCCATCCCCAGGTCAAAACGTCTCTTCACAGCCCGACAGAACGTCCACACCACCATCTCCCAAGAACAACAAAGGATGCCGACGCGTGGATGACGCCTCGAGTGACAGGTCCCCCAAGCCCGTCAATGTTCGTCTGTCCTACGGTGCCAACTCTTCCAACCTCCTGATGATACCTGACACGGGCGCGGACATCACGGTGATTGGACCAACACACCTGGACGCCCTCAACATTCCCAGGAGTAACCTGTCACCCACAGCCATGAACGACGTGCTCACAGCGGACGGGTCCCCGATGTCTCCAGCTTTGGGTTGCTTCAAGGCAACATTACAGCTCGATCCCACAGTCCACGTCCATGAGGGCATCCAAACCCCTCTCTTGTCATGTGGCCATTGTCAGGACTTGGCCATCGTCTCATCCGAGTTCCCAAAGCCCATCCTCGCCGTGACACACTTCAACAGGTGTGCAGAGATACCTGTTTCAGCCATGACCACACCTGCTGCCGCCCGGGAGTTTTTTCTTCGTCAGTTCAGCGACGTCCTTGTCTCCAAATCCGACCTCCAGAAGACGCCGCTCAAGAAGATGACAGGCCCCCCGATGAGAATCTACCTCAAGCCGGGCGCGACGCCTTTCGCCATCCACACACCCGGGCCTATCCCCTTTGCCATACGGGACAAGGTGAAGGCTGAGCTCGATTCTCTGGTGCAGCAGGGGATCATCAGACACGCCGGTGAGGAGCCCTCCGAGTGGTGCCACCCTATGGTCTTGGCACCCAAGCCTGTAGGTGTTCGCATCACAGTGGACCTCACCCATCTCAACTTGCAGGTCTCCCGTCCCGCCCATCCATCGCCTACGCCCATTCAAGCAGTCCGCAGCGTCACCCCGTCTGCAAAGTTCTTTACCACGGCGGATGCACTACATAGGTACTGGCGAGTCGACCTGGCGGAAGATCGTCACCTCACTACATTCATCACGCCCCACGGCCGCTTCCAACACTGCAGCGGACCCATGGGCTTTGCAGCAACGGGGGATGCGTACTGCCTCCGTGGGGATATGGCTCTGCAGGGTGTCACCAACTGCGTGAAGGTCGTAGATGACATCCTGCTCTTCGACGATGATCTCCCGGCCCACTTGAACCGAGTTCATCTGATGCTCACAAGATGTCGTGCCCATGGTATCACCCTGAAATAAGATAAATTTGTGGTCGCCGTCTCCCAAGTTAACTACTGCGGCTACAACATCTCGCCAGAGGGGATCTCAGCTAAAAATCAGCTGGCCGACTTCTCCCCTAAAATCGCCACATCAGCCCAACCTCTACGCCCCCTCATGAGCCCCAAGCGCTCTTTCCTCTGGACTCCTGACCACGACCTAGCGTTCAGGAATGTTAAGAAGGCGTTGCTGTCACCACCAGTCTTGGCACCCTTCGACCCGTCCTTACCAGTGGTCCTCCAGACCGACGCCTCCCGTCTATACAGCCTCGGATATGCCCTCCTTCAAGATCACGGCCTGGGTAGACTCCGCTTAGTTCAGTGTGGCTCCAGGTTTTTGACGGACACGGAGACCAGATACGCCACCATCGAACTAGAGATGTTGGCAGTCGTCTGGGCTATGGCCAAGTGCCGCCTTTACCTGTTCGGCCTCGGGTATTTCACCCTCATGACGGACCATCGCCCGCTCATACCCATCCTCAATCACTACACGTTGGACGTCATCGAAAATCCTCGCCTCCAACGTCTCAAAGAGAAGACCGCCCCCTACGTCTTTACAGCTGTGTGGCGCGCCGGTAAGCTTCTGTGCATACCAGACGCCCTCTCCCGAGCCCCTGTTAGTCGCCCCACACCAGAAGATGAAGTCGACTGTACCACGGCCGCGGCTCACGTTCGGTCTTTAGTGACACACACAGCCACTTCTCTTGCTGACAAGACGACGACGACGCCCTCCATCGAAGACGATAGGACTCTCCAGGAGCTTCGCATCGCCGCCGCTTAAGACCGGGCATACGTCCAGCTCCTCGACTAAGTCTCCGCTGGATTCCCCACCAACCGCTACGACATTCACGCCTCCGCCCTCCCCTTCTGGAAGCTAAGGGATAGCCTCTATTATGACGGAGAGCTGGTGTTGTACGGCCCCAGGATCGTCGTTCCCGCTGCCCTCCGCCGGCGCATCTTATCCCGCCTCCATGACAGCCACCGCGGCGTTGAAGCCACCAGGCGCAGAGCCCGTCAGACCGTCTTCTAGCCTGGTATTTATGCCGATATTAAGAGCACGGTGGAGGCCTGTGAGCCTTGCCAGCAACTCCAGCCCAGCCAGCAACAAGAGCCGTACCTGTGCAATGACCTCCCGAAGCGGCCCTTTGAGTCCGTGTCCGCCGACTTCTTTAATGTGGCCGGAAAGTCTTTCCTGGTGGTCGCCGACAGGCTTTCTGGATGGCCCGTGGTAGTTCCCTGTGATCGGGACACCACCTCTTCCAGGGTCATCCGGATGTTCTGTCGCTTCTTCCGGGAAGTTGGAGTGCCTCTCCGCCTCTGAATCGACGGTGGGCCCCCGTTCAATAGCCACGAGTTCAAGAGCTTCGCCGAACGCTGGGGCGTCCACCACATCGTCACCTCCCCTCATTACCCGCAGGCGAATGGCCACGCCGAGGCAGCGGTAAAGTCCGCAAAACACCTCATCCTCAAGACAGCACCGACGGGGAACCTGGACTGCGAGGAGTTCGACAGGGGCCTACTGGAACTCCGTAACACCCCTACCCCTGCCGGACGCTCTCTTGCCCAGGTGTTGTATGACCGCCCCCTTCGTACTTGTGTGCCTGCCCACCCCCAGTCCTTCTTAGATGAATGGCAGATCAAGGCGGACGAGTGTGACCGCCGTGAGGCTGCCCGGATGGCCCAAGTGACAAGCCACTATGACGCCCAAGCCCGCCCCCTTCCCAGGTTGATCGTCGGCCAGTAAGTACGAATCCAGGACCCGACGTCCCACCGCTGGGACAAGGTCGGGGTCGTCATGGGCCGTGGCGAGTCCCATTCGTACCAAGTCCGCTTCCCCAGTGGTCGTGTATGGTGGTGAAACAGACGCCATCTCCGCCCAGTGCCATCCTCTAGTGACGAACCTTCCTTCCCGTCCCCTGTGCCCCCTTGCCCAGACCAGGAACGAAGGTCGTCAGTTGATCCTCCCATTGTCCCTCGCCGCTCCCCCCGACTCATGGAAAAAGAGTCCGTAGCCGCTCGAGATTGCACTACGAGCGTAAAGGGGGAGGGAGGTGTATAGATATGTAAATACCAAAATATGTGAACACGCCTGACGGCAAGACTGTTACCATTCATTGCACCATTTATTCACATGTCTGTATTACTACATATTATTATAGCATGTCTGATATCTATGCTTATGTCTAATGCCTATGTTCACTTACTATGTCCCGATGTACTATGTCTGTACCGCGATAGTCAAGTAACTAGAAGACCTCATTTATTGTCCTAGTAATGTCTAGCAACTCTCCCTGCCTAGCTAGCTAACTTCCCTCAGATCGGCTTCGGCCTGGCTACGACACGGAGTCCCTTGTGCTCGCTCCTACTTCTGTATCGGCCGGCTATCCTTCCAAGTCTTGTACTACTTATGGAATATATCTACTGCTCGTGCCCTGGAGTTTCAAGAACCTTGTCTAAGATATACATCCCACCACAATACCAAACTACTGTGCACAATAGGTGGCCAGGGAGTCGGTTTCTTACACCTTATCTCGTGCTCTGAACATGAATCCTCATAGCTATTGGAAAGTTACAGGGGATGATAGTTATACAAGTCTAATGTATTTAACCCACATTTATATAAATACTTGTGCCTATAAGACAGGGGCTAATGCAGAGAAATTCAACTGAAAATAAGCAAAGGCTAGCTGGATAGCAATATATATATATATATATATATAAATATATATATATATATATATATATATATATATATATATATATATATATATATATATATATATATATATATATATATATATATATATATATATATATATATATATATATATATGTATATATATAAAACAAAGCAGTATGTGTGTGTTTGTGTATCCTCACGAGAATCTCGGAACCTACTTTACCGATCTGTGGCGATGATGGATGGTGTTATATGAAGTGATGATGGACGATGTTATATATAGTGATGATGGATGTTGTTATATGTGTGATGATGGGTGGTGGTATATATAGTGATGATGGATGGTGTTATATGTAGTGATGATGGATGATGCTATATGTGGTGATGATGAATAATGTTATATGTAGTGATGATGGATGATGTTATATATAGTTATGATGGATGTTGTTATATGTAGTGATGATGGACGCTGTTATATATAGTGATGATGGATGTTGTTATATGTAGTGATGATGGGTGGTGGTATATATAGTGATGGTGGATGATGTTATATATAGTGATGATGGATGTTGTTGTATGTAGTGATGATGGGTGGTGGTGTATGTAGTGATGATGGATGATGTTATATGTAGTGATGATGGGTGGTGTTATATGTAGTGATGATTAGACAATAAAATAATAACAGTTTAATGCTAAAAAAATATACTTTGCAGTACCGTTGTAGTGGAACTTACATACACCATTAATAAACTAATGATGGATGAAGAAGTTTTGGGGACTGAACAGTGAGACAATGTGGAGCCTTCCGGAGAGTGGCGTCCTACCGTGGCCTAGCGAATGTGCCGCCCGGACCAAACTTGGCATGTTTAGCAAGTGTCATGTGGGGATCTCCAAAAAAACTCCAACCAACCCGATCCGACACACGAAACCCGACCCGACCCGTTCAACCACACAGAGGTTGAAAAAGATGCAGAAATGTTGTAAGGTCTCTGCACGAGATTCTCGGAAACTACTTTAACGAGCTGTAGTAATGATGGATGTTGTTATATGTAGTGATGATGAATGGTGTTATATGTAGTGATGATGGATGTTGTTGTATGTAGTGATGCTGGATGGTGTTATATGTAGTGATGATGGATGATGTTATATGTAATGATGATGGGTGGTGTTATATGTAGTGATGAGTAGACAATAAAATAATAACACTTTAATGCTAAAAAAATATATTTTGCTGTCCCGTTGTAGTGGAACTTACATACACCGTTAATGAACTAGTGATGGAAGAAGAAGTTTTGGGGACTGAACAGTGAGACAATGTGGAGCCTCCCAGAAGGCGGCGTCCTACCGTGGCCTAGCGAATAAGCCGCCCGGACCAAGCTTGGCGTGGATAGCAAGTGTCATGTGGGGATCTCAATAAAACCCCAACCAACCCGATCCGACACACCCAACCCGACCCGACCCGTTAAACCACATAGAGGTTGAAAAGGATGTGGAAATGTTGTAAAGTCCTGAACTGAGCTCACTAACATGGTCTACTCAAACATTATCCACCACTACAAGGATCACAAGTGGCTGCGTGAATGCGCAATTCTGGCACCAAGGAATGAAACAGTGGCTGAAATCAATATGACTCTACTCAGACAGCTTCCAGGCAGTGAGACCTCATTCAAATCTGTTGATACAGTAAACGACCAGGACCAAGCAGTCCAGTACCATGGAGAATTTCCTAATTCTTTGGAGCCCGCTGGAATGCCTCCTCACTACCTCACTCTCAAGATTGGAACTCCTATAATGCTTTTAAGAAATCTTGAACCTAGGAAAAGAGCCGCCCGGAGGGCGGCGATTCCGTTAGGGTCTATATATTGTGAGTACTGGTCGCGCGGCCTTGATGTAACTTGGCAGCCACTCAGAGAGAACCGTACTGCACATGCGTGAACAGCCACACTCCCGTGGGACAACTCAGTTGCCCAGCAGACGCCTTTGAGTGAGCGTGGGTACTGTGTGACCGTCGCATTCACAATGACCGAGCGAGTAGATCAGCAAATCTGCATCAAGTTTTGTAACAAACTTGAACATTCGTCCGCGGAAACTATTCGAATGATGAAGAAGGCTTTCGGGGATGATTCAATGAGTGAAGCCCAGATAAAATTGTGGTACAAACGCTTCAAAGATGGCCGGGAATCCGTTGAAAGTGATCCACGTTCTGGGAAGCCTTCAACAAGCAGAACAACCGAAAATGTTGAACGTGTGCGGGTTGCAATAAATGAAAATCGGCGATTGACAGTGCGAGAATTAGAAGATCTAGGGCTTCCACGGACTAGTGTTTCAGAGATTTTGATGCAGGATCTTGGCATGAAACGAGTGGCGCCAAAATTCGTTCCGCGGCTCCTGCCACGAGAGCTTAGGAATTTCGTGCTGAAGTTGCAGAGGACTTGCTTCAAACCTCAAACAATGACCCACATTTCCTCAAACAGGTCATAACCGGAGATGATTCGTGGGTCTACGGCTATGACCCTGAAACAAAAGCCCAGTCTTCCCAATGGAAGTCGCCTGCATCTCCACTTCCGAAGAAGGCACGGCAAAGTCGGAGCAACGTCAAGGCCATGTTGATGGTGTTTTTAGATGATGAAGGTGTTGTCCACCACTAGTACGCTCCTCCAGGCCAAACAATAATAAAAGAGTGCTACATCGAAGTTCTTCGCCGGCTGAGGGATGCGGTAAGAAGAAAACGACAGCAGCTGTGGGCAAGTGGTGACGGGTAGCTTCATCATGACAATGCACCTGCCCATTCTTCACGTCCTGTGCAGGGTTTTTTGGCAAAACATCGCATCACCCAGGTCTCTCAGCCCCCCCTACAGCCCAGATTTGGCTCCCTGCGACTTCTGGCTTTTCTCAAAGCTAAAATCGCCATTAAAAGGGAGGAAATTTCAGACCGTGGACTAGATTAAAGAGAATGCGACGAGGCAGCTGATAAAGATCCCGAAAGAGGACTTATGGCGCCGTGAACTTCTAATGGGGACCACCCGTGCCACTTAGGTGATCAGAGCAACGTTTTACCAAATCCGGCTTAGAAACATAAGGATCCATATATATTTCATTAGCCCAATAAAGCACGCTGACTTCTACATGTAATCAATACCTCACTCCGCCAGGATTCAAACCCACGATCTTATAATTGTGACCGGGGAACGCTACCTCTTGGCAACCAGGACACTAAAAGCACCATAAGCTCGTTGAACAGGCTTTGTGTGAAATATAACAGAATGTAGGACTGCTTTTAGTGTCCTGGTGGCCTAGAGGTAGCATTCCCCGGTCACAATTATAAGATCGTGGGTTTGAATCCTGGCGGGGTGAGGTGTTGAATATATATATATATGTATATATATATATATATATATATATATATATATATATATATATATATATATATATATATATATATATATATATATATATATATAAATTACAGTGGAATTGAAAAACAATACAACAAATTTTTCGTTTGTGTAATCTTTTTTTTTCAAGTAGGTCATTGTCCGTACAACTCTCTTTTGTGCAGTAACCAGAGATTGTGTTTTTGAAGAGCCAGAGTCCCCCCATAGTGTGTGACAGTGTATCAGGTGTTGGTAAACAAGATCATGATACATTTCTTTCATTGCTGTGAGAGTGAGCGACTGTCGAGTGTTATACATGATACCGCACTGTTTATTGATTTTACTGTGAATGGCTTTTATGTGGTTTCTCCAGTTAAGTTTCTCATCAACAATAACTCAGAGGAATTTAGTATTTTTTTCGCGTTTGAGGACTATATTACCAAGGTACAGGGAATCCAGGTCTGGGGGTAAATTTTTCCTTCTTCAAGTTTAAGATCAGTTTATTACGTATTACCCAAGTCCCGACTTTAGTTAATTCAGTGTTCAAAGTTCTCATCAAGGAATGGAGGTCTGAGTTGCTGGCGTAGAGATCACTATCGTCTGCAAATAAGTTGTATTTTATGAGTGAGCTGGCGTGGACTATGTCGTTTATGTACAACAAAAACAGTACTGGACCGAGAATGGAACCTTGGGGACTCCATACAAGATTGGAGAGGAGTCAGTTTGATGGTTATTATAGCAGACATACTGCATCCTGTTGGACATATATTAGGTAAACCAATTGTGGGACAGGCCCCTAACGCCGTAATGTTCAAGCTTTGAAAAGGAGGATGGTATGGTCGACCGAAGGCTTTAGAGAGGTCAAAGAATATACGATTGTGAACTGACTGTCATCAAAGGAATTTAAGATGTCATTAGTAAAGGATAGCAGAGCACACTCAGTCGACCTTCTAGCTCTAAATCCAAACTGGGAGTCTGTAAAGATGTTATTGGCATTGCAGAATGAATTTAGTCTATTACATGCTAGCTTTTCCAGTATCTTACTTAAGGCTGGGAGGATTGATATGGGTCGAAAATTCTTGAAGAGACCTTTAGAGAGGTCCAAGAATATACCGACTGCGAACTGACTGTCATCAAAGGAATTTAAGATGTCATGTAAAGGATAGCAGAGCACTCTCAGTCGACCTTCTAGCTCTAAATCCAAACTGGGAGTCTGTAAAGATGTTATTGGCATTGCAGAATGAATTTAGTCTATTACATGCTAGCTTTTCCAGTATCTTACTCAAGTCTGGGAGGACTCATATGGGGCGGTAATTCTTGAGGAGACCTTTGTCCCCATATTTTTTATATGCTGGGTGAACTTTAGCAATTTTCAGTTTATCAGGAGAGATACCACTAGTGAAGGAGGAGTTACAAATGTGTAGGAGAACAGTTAATAATAAGTGGGTTACTTTCTTAATGATGCTCATTGGTATATTGTCTTCGCCTGCTGCTGCATGTTTGGACATTTTTATGATGGCCAGTAATTCATCTGCTGTGACGGGATAAGAACAGCTCATTTGCTGTCTGTTTTGCAGGTAGGCTCTAAATTCCTCATTGTGTTCAGGGATGCTCTCTGCAAGATTTTTGCCAACATTAATAAAATATTCATTGTAGTGGTTGGCAAAGGGGGAGGATTCCGTTACAACTGAATCATTTATCATAAAAGCTGAGTGGGGGGCCGAAAGCTGGTTGTTCCTGTTCTGAATAGAATTTATGACATTCCAGGTTTTCTTACTGTCGCCTGATGCTGACTTTAGCTTATTTGTATAATAGTTACGTCTGGCATTTCTTAATGCTTGAGTTACTCTCTTTCTGATACTTCGGTAAGCATCACCGAAAGTTATGGGTCTTTTTGCAAATTTCCTTTGGAGTTTGCGTTTTTCCTTTATCATTATCTTAATTTCGCTTGTGATATAGGGTTTGGAAATAGATACAGGTTTCACTGATTTATTCTTGAGCGGGAAGCATTTATCAAAGCAGGCATTGAAGATGCAAGAGAAGTTACAGCTGTTCACGTTAGGGTTGTTGGAGGCATAGACAAGATCCCTGTTAGCATTCATTAGGTTGTTTTCAAAAAGGAGCATGTTGTCGGTGCAGTAGTCTGTATTGGATTGTACCTCTACTAGACCTTTCAGGTCGTGTGGCTGTTTTATACATGGCAAAAACTGGGAAGTGATCTGAGATATTGTTATAAATAATTCCACTTGCAAGATTGTTAGGAGTGTTGTTAGTCCAGATATGATCTATCACAATGGCAGAGGTGGCAGTTACTCTAGTGCAGTGGTTCTTAACCTTTTTTGAGTTACGGACCCCTTTGAGAATCTGGTGAAAGCTATGGACCCCCCTCCCTAGAAAAATGCACATAAGCACATAAACACAACTTTGCATGCAATGAATATACTTTATTTTATTGAAAATTCATTGCCTCATACAGTGTATGACATACACAAAGTATGAATAAAGTAAACAATCTAGAAATCAAAACCTGACGACGATGACGATTGTATGTTACCTGACCGTGTACAATAGCATCCCATGCCACCCTACAGATTTACTGGTTTTCTTCAGTAACGAAAAATAGATACATAACATCTGGTATATATTGACAAAAAGAGACCAACTTAATATAAACATAAAGTGAATATAAATGTTAAATTTTTATCTGACCTTCACGGACCCCCTGAAGCCCATCCATGGACCCCTTGGGGGGTCCATGGACCCCAGGTTAAGAACCCCTGCTCTAGTGGGTTTGGTTATAGTGTTGAAGAAGAGTTTAGAATGGCAGGTAGCAAGAAGGTCTAATACTGAGGTGTCGGTTTCTGATTTTAATAGATCAAGGTTGAAATCTCCTGGTATGGAGCAATGTTTCCTCTCTGAACTTATGATAGTGATATATCTGAATACTTATCAAGAAAATTCCTTACATTAGTGTGGGGTCTTCTGTAGATTACTCCTACTAGAATATTTCGTGTGTCGTTACGTAATTCAATGAAAACACTCTCCATGTACTCCTCCTGAACCTTTAAATCATCTCTTACAGAAGTGTTGTACTTGATATCAACATATAGGGCGACACCACCACTGTGTCGTGACGTGTTGACGCAGTGTCTATTATAATTTGGAATGTTATACCAATGGTCAATATCGTTATTAAGTTTGGTCTCACAGAATCCAAATACATCAAGTTTGTGGGCAATAGAAGATAAACACTGATCGAAAAAGGTATCTAGAGGAAAGGGAATACTGCTGATGTTATGGCTAATCAAGGAGAAGGAATGAGGAAGTAGGAGACTAGTACTAAACTCAGGAGAGTCAGGAAAGTAATAGTTACAGTTGGGGTTGGTGTAACCCAGTGAATTTTGTAGAAAAGCATCAGGATCGATATGAGGGAGTATTGTGTCGACACCATGTATAAAGGGGGTGTAACACATTCGATCTAGCACATCTAAGGAAATGACACTAGCATCATCATTGTGAGAACTTTGATACTGATTAATGAACAGTAAAAACTCAGGGTCACTGAGGTGTGAAAAAGGAAGATCTAAGATCATTATATTAGTGTGGGGGGGGGGTAACGTACTCACAAGTGCTACAACCAACAGAATTAGGATGACCGGTACTGTTGAGAGTGATTCCCAGATAGAGTGGGAGGTGCGCCTGTCACTCGGTTTTGAGGGTAGCTGGTTTCCACCACAGAGGGTAGACGTGTAGTACTCGAGTTGGTCGGCAGGGGGGGAAACTCCTCAGGTGATAGCTACAGTGGCTGCTTCCCCCTCAGTGGGGAGGGGGTTCTCGAGGGGCTTGGGGGGGTTGGTACAGCGGTTGGGTGCGTGGGCGTATGTCCACTTGCCCAATCCCTCACGTGTTTCCCTTATTTCCTGACATCTTTAAACTGGTCCATTTGATGTAGACGGGCTTTAGTCGTACCTGGGCAGAGATCCTCGTTGACGAAGATAGTGGTGCCTTTCAGTTTACTGCGCTGATAAAACACTTTGTCACGGTCAGAGGGGGATGAGAATTTTGTTATCATGTTGCGGGGGCGGGAGGAGTTGGGTTTCCCGAAGCGTTGAACACGGTCAAGCTTTACTTGAGGAAGTTTAAAATGTTCATTCAGCAGGCATGAAATTTTGCGTTGGGATGACTCACAGTTCTCGTGGATGTCTTCAGGGATACCGGCAATCCTGAGGCTGTTTCGCCGCCCCGTGTCATCCACATAATCCACCCGGTCTGCTGTTGTTGTTAGTTCCGTTTTAAGCTTGGAATTTTCCTCACTCAGCTGTTGAACTTCGGTCTTGAGTGTTCGGTTCTCTTTAGCTTCAACGTTCAACATTGCTTTTAAGTCACTTATTTCCCCTTGCGAGAATTCCAAGCCTCTTTTAAAGTCACATAGGTGGTCAGTGAGACGCCGGTCAGCTTCTTCTAGCTTCCTGATGGTCTCCTTAATCATTTGTTGTATGATGTCATGTATGAGAGTCCGTTGGACTTCCATTATCACATGAGTCAGCTGTTGTTTCGCCAATAACTATCACCAATATCCACTTAGGAGACCCACAGCTGGATGACACTGTGATCACTTCACGCACTACACATTCACAAGTAATAATTCCCGTAGTTCTGGTTGGTTGTCCCTATTAAGACTCCAGTTTTTGACGAAAAAACAGGAGCTATCACGACCCTATCCCCTCCACCTCAACACTACTACTAGTACTACTACTACTACTACTACTACTACTGTTATGACCCTCCAGATTAATTAGGAGAACCCCGAAATAGCAGCCTTTATCAGTGAAATATATAGACAATGATTACATATCATATACTGATCGTCATCTGAAAGCTGGGGTAACTTGAAAATACTCCTACAGTGTTATGAGGTTGTATATAAATTTAATGACAACAATAAACAAAGTATAATAACGAAAAACAAATACACTTACAGCTGAAATTACAAGTTGAAAACTAAGCCATAGAGCCATCCAGCACAACACAGTACAACTCGACTCTAATTTCTCTCAAATATCTATCCTCCCAATAGTTATAAGGTTCACTCTCTCCTACAAAATAATAAACTCGACACTCAACTCCACTATAATAATACACAAATGCAATCTTACAGTTATACAAACCAAAATTCCTCCAACGACGCCATTTACCATGTTTACAAGCGACACCACACGAGAGAGAGCACCCCATAAGGGACACCACTACCACCATCTACCTTTTCCATCATTTTCACCTTTTATATAAATTTGTTAAAGCTGTCAATTAAATTCATGCACTATGAGTTATTGAAATATTTGAAACATTAAAATAATATGAATAGTCACCCTAACATACAGTATTATAAATGTATACAAATAATTTATCCGAAAGCATCTATTGAACAGACAGACTATGGTAGTATCATAAGGGATAACTGTTCAAATTCTCTTGGAAGACAGCCTATGCATTCACTTTTATTCCTGCTGCAGAAGGAATATGTGCACTGGCGATCATACAGACTAACGTTCGCACAGCGCTGAAGCAATATAACTATTAGGGTGTGTCAATTTTGTCAACATGTTAAAAATCAAATTTGGTAGTCAAAATATTGTGCCTCTTTATGTCTAAACTTGAGATTAGCAAACAAAAATGAATTGAAATAACCCTCACCTACATCAATTATACCTTAAAGTTTCAAATATCAGTATTTCAACAAATTAATGAGACTTGATTAGAATTATTCACTTGATATTAACTAATCTCATGTAAGCATATGGATTATGGAGTATTTTATGGTTCTATAGCTTGTGTACAATATGCATGTCAGAACATGAACATGAACAGGCTCTCCGTGTGGGACAGTTTAATTCTTGTTTTGACTTGTACCAAGCGTGAGGATAAGGCGCCCGGCTCACTCTCCTTCTAGATATCATAGACGGTGGTTTGCTCTCATTGCACTTGCACCTACTCTACCAGACGAATTCTACATTTTAATTATTGTAAGTAGGGCATATTGATTGTCGCAGTTACTTATATCATTGTATAAAACATTATGTTCTAAGAAATTATTATGTTATTTCTGTTACAGCATTTTTGATAAACAAATTGATATTTTTTGAAACAACAATTGAATTATGAAACATTGAAATATTTTTCTATTTGTCAGATAGTGTGAAGATGTCAAAATTGAAGACAAGAAGTCAGTTGTCAACCCACTTGAGCCTGCTAGTTGGTAAAGGGAAGGAGCTTCCTGTATCAGAACTTCCAACAGTGAGAGACATGCTAAGATTAGGGTTACTCCTTCGAGAAAAAAATGCAAAGGACAGAAGGAACTATACAGATAAAGAACTCATAAATGACATGATAGTCCCTCTTCTGCATCAATGGACAAAAGCTAATGCACTATTCAAACCACCTGTGATTAATCAGTGTCGAACTATTGAGCTAAAACTAACGAAATTATGGCACAAAGCAGTTGAAACATCACTTGGTAAAGGAAACTTGGCCAGGAAAAATGAATTTCTGCACACACTTGATACTCTGTTTGACATTTTGACCTGCAAGTGCTCCATACAATTATGTTCTGAATCCAACTGTTCTCACTCAGGTAAGAGAGAAAATAATTCCCACATTGATTGTGGTTGTCCTCGTGAAAAGAAGATCCCTGTTTTAGAGCTTGAATTTATAAAGGCACAGAGGACAAAGGCAGAAGGCCAAGGAAGTATGCAAATGGGTTCAATAGATTATTCAGAAACAAAGAAGCAGATTGCTAATGCCAAGAAGAGAGAACAAATCCGAGAGAGGGAACAAAAGAAGAAAATGAAGAGTGAAGAAGCCATCCAAAGAGAGGAAGAGCTGTGTCAAGATGTTTATCACTTCTTTGATAGTTCTTCTGATGAACAGGAAGCAACATCAGATGATAGTTCCAAAGAGCCATCTGAACCTTTACCAAAGAAAATGAAATACAACACAAGAAATATTTCAAACATTGCTTTAGCTAGTATTCGCCACCATGCTGGACTTCGTGAGGCTGCAGAAATTGCAACTGCCGCTTGGATAGATGCAGGCCTCATCAGCCGAGAGGATGTATCTTTGGTGATAGATCATAATAAAATTAGAAGAGCACAAGAAAAAATAATGAAGGAAATATCTGATCAGCATGAAAAAGATTTAAGCGAGGGAGGGCTCTCCTGTCTTTTGTTTGATGGAAGAATAGATGACACAAAAGTTTTGCTAGAAGTAGAGGGAGTGAACAGAAAGTTTCCAGGTCTCATCAAAGAAGAACACTACTCTGTCTGTTCTGAGCCTGGTGGTCGGTTTTTGTTTCACTTTGCTCCCGAAACTGAAGTAGAAGGGAAGAAACATGCAGAGGTCATTGCTGATCATATTTTATGTTGGGTTCAGGAGAGAGGACTTGGCAGTTCACTGCAGGCTGTTGGTGGAGATTCAACTGCAGTGAACACCGGATGGCAGGGGGGTGTAATGACGCATTTAGAGAAAAAACTAGGAAGAAGACTTGTTTGGATTGTATGTGATTTACATACAGGCGAGCTACCTCTTCGTCATCTCATCCAGGAACTTGATGGTCCTACAAAGAGCAACAACAAGTGGTCAGGTCCCCTTGGCATCATGCTGGATGAAGCAACACAACTAGAAATAAATACAACCTTTCCAAAGGTCGAAGTTGGCCCTCCCCTTCCGGCGTTGTCTGAAGGAGTCATCAAAGATCTCAGCACAGATCAATCCTATGCTTATCGTATTGCCCAAGCAATAAGATCAGGAGAAGTGCCTCAGTCATTGGCTCTCTTGGAGATTGGACCTGTCAGTCACAGCCGTTGGTTAACTACAGCTCTTCGTTTCTGCAGGATTTGGATTTCCAAACACGAATTGAAGGGCAAAGTGCTGAAGAATTTGAGGTTAATTGTTGAATTTATTATTGGAGTTTATCTTCCCCAGTGGTTTAGTGTGAAACTTAATCCTATGTGGGTGGATGGGCCCAATCACCTTTTGTTTCAATTGCAGCTAGTAAGAACACAGAGGAAGGTAGTGAGGGACATCGTGTTACCTGTGGCAAGAAGGTCCGCTTGGTATGCTCGATCAGAAGCAGTTTTGCAAGCAATGCTTTGCAGTCAATGTACCAATCTCCGAACCGAGGCTGTAGAAGTCATTCTAAAGATTAGAGGAACGCTAATAGATGACGACCAGTTGGGAGACTGTTCGTTTCATTCAAGAAAAGTTCCCCCAATAAACGTCAATGCCACCAAATTGTCAGAATTGGTTGACTTGAGTTTGGAAGTCTTAGAGCCACCATTGACAACAAGTCTAACTAGCCAAGAATTGAGAAACCTTAAAGAGACTCCAATGCAGGTGCCGAAGTGGCCTTCCCACACTCAAAGTGTGGAGAGATGTGTGAAAATGGTCACAGAAGCAGCGGGCCATGTTTACAGCCACGAGAGGCGAGAAGGTTACATCAAAGCACAAATAGCAAGCAGACTACTGATGACAAGAAACCAAAGCAAAGAGAGTATGAAGGCATTGGTTACTTTCAAATAGACTATGGATAATAAAATATAATAATTTGAAACTTGAAACAGTAACATGTGTGCAAACGCTGGTTATGTTATAAATTCACAAATATGTACATTTAAAAATCCATTTGATGTAGGTAGGACTTATTATAAAAAAAAAATTATGCCAGAATATTGTTTTGCATGCTTAAAGACTACAATAAATTGCTACCAAATTACTCGATTTTCAATTTAGCCAGTTCACCCCCTAAATTGACACACCCTAATAACTATACACCAATTTCTAGGAAAACTGTGTTTCATGCATATCTACATAATGTCCAATATTTTTTTCTTCCCTGAAGAAACCAGTGTCATTTTACGGTGCCAGGATGGTGGTAAACATTTGGTTGTAAGAGGATATTATAAGGCTCAGGACTATTGCGAAATCACCCGTAGTTAGTTGAAAACCTTGCCTACCCATCACAATTTTGCATTGAATTTAAATGTATCTTAAGTGAAAATAAATGCATTAATATTGTGTTAGTTAAATTTGCAAATACTGAAACTTTTGTTATTTATGAGTGTGAATAGTTATAAGTTTCTAACACCTACATATTGTTGTTAATTTTGTCTGTTAAAAAAAAATAAAAAATTCCAATGGAAACTCAGATTTGTTTGGTTTGATATGCAACACACACTCAAAAAAAAAAGATTTTGTTTTCTAATGTAGATTTTTATAGTGATTCCAAAACTTTGATCCTTTTTTTTTGGAGAAATTCATAGAAAAAAAAGGCCCTTTAAAATTTTAATGTTCTACATCAAAATGTTAACCTAGCCTACCTAACTTAACCTAACTGGAAAACATCGGTCAACTTAAAATCCGAAAATTCGCTGGATGACCGCAAAGATAATAATACCATTAATTTAATTTATTTTGGAAAACATTTTCAATTTTGTTGGAATCATGGACATGCAAAGCCGATATATCTACACTTGATTCTACCACTGTCAATGGCAAAGTGAATTATTACCACCACTCCAAATGTTGCACAAAAGTGGTAAGGTCACTAACGGAATTGAAAAAAAATACATTAATTTATGTCACTGAATTTATCTTATAAGTAACAAATTGTGTTAAACTGATACACAAATGAAACATGACTGGGAAGTACCTGGCACTGGTTACCTGGCATATTTAGACTTATTGAAATATGAAATTTAGGCTACTAAGTATTCATACTAATGCATTATTTATTTTGGTAGTGTTGGACGATTATTAATTGCGCTCATTACGAAAATTGGGTCGATTTTATTACTGATAAGGGACGTCATTCACCACCCCAGATGGAGCAGTTCTCACCACTCTTCAAATATACCATTTACGACTTTTTGTTTAGCTTAATTTGATTTCCATACACTCCTATACATAAATTATTTGGATTAGTTATCTTAATGGCTTACCTTTTATGATGGTTAGGAGTATTTTGAGGATATAAGCGGCGATGAGGCAAGTAGAGGCTGGCGGATGTTTCCACACAAACCTGGAATTCTTTTAAAAAGAACAATAAAATTCTTCATGTGCTGTTCTATATGGAGGATATCTAAAAAAAATATTATTCCTTTGCAGATTTAAACAATTAATGTGCTTCCAATTTTATTTTTTTCTTTTGGTTTCAAAGTATAGTTCCATCGTAGTGGTCATCGGGTGAGGGTGAGAGTACCACGGAAATCTCCCACGTTCTAATAACGAATCGTAGATATATATATATATATATATATATATATATATATATATATATATATATATATATATATATATGAAGAGAGAGAGAGAGAGAGAGAGAGAGAGATATATATATATATATATATTTTTTTTTTTTTTTAGCCCATAGTGCTTCTTGCAAACCGACCATGGGGCTACCACAGCATGGTGTACATCACGGATGTTCTTGCAATTGGCCCTCAGGCGCATGGACCGGACGGAATACCCCCCTCGTGTTCTGAGGGGAGTGTGCTTGCTCGCTTCTTTCGCCTTTGCCTCAAAACCCAAACCTTTCCTTCTTCTTGGAAGCATGCCTTGGTTCAGCCCATCCCGAAGAAAGGTGACCATTGTAATCCCTGTAACTATCGCCCCATTGTCCTAACTTCATCCCTCTCTAAGATTTTTGAAACTGTCTTAAACTCTCATTTTCTCCGTCACCATATACGCTTTTCTTTTTTGTCGGATCACCATTATGGCTTTCGCCACGCGAGATCTACTGGTGATCTGCTCTCCTTCTGCATCCATGTTTGGTCATCCTTTCTTAGGGATTGTGGGGAAACTTTCATCGTGGCCCTCGACATTTCTCAAGTATTTGACAGGGTATGGCACAAGTCTTTGCTTTCTAAACTTCCCTCTTATTGTTTCTCTCCCCCACATTGTTCTCCAATTTCTAGCTTCCGTGAGGACTGATCCATGGTAGTTGTTGTCGAGGGATCGACATCTCGCCATTTCTCTACCAATAGTGGTGTCCCATAGGTTTCTGCTCTTCACTTACTCTCTTCCATCTTTTTATCAATAATTTACTTCACACTACGGCTAATTCTATCCATTCTTACGCCGATGATTCTACTCTTCACTTTTCTTCACATTTTTCCCTTCCCCTTAATTCTCAAACTATGTCTGTTTCTAGAGCTGATATCATATTATCTATCAATGTGGATCTGGGTAGCATCTCCGAATGGGGAGGTAGAGACTTGGTTAAATTCAATAGTAATAAAACTCAGTATTTACCAATTACACTTTCCGAATTAGATAATCTCACACCAATCACATTTCAAGACGCAATCATTCTGCCAAGTTGCAAAATAGATATGGTAGGTCTCACCATTTCCTGCTAAAATTGCCTCCCGAAAACTGGGAATACTGTACAGATGCCGTAGCTACTTTACTCCTGAGCAGTTGCTTCAAGTTTTTAAAAGATTCATTTGTCCTAACTTGGAGTACTGCTCTCATATCTGGGGTGGTTCTTCTTCTGACCAACTGTTCGATAGGGTGGAATCAAAGGTATTTTGTCTTATTAACTCTCCTCCTGTAGTTGATAACCTTTCTTCCCTTCCTCTTCGCTGCAATTTTGCTTCATTCTCTCTCATTGACAGGTACTTTAACTAGCAATGTTCGGTGGATTTGGCATCCTGTGTACCGCCGGCAAGGCCGTGAGCTCTTAACACTTGTCTTGCCCATGGTGCCCACAGTTTCTCTGTGGCTGTCGGTCACTCTAGAATAACCCGTTTTAGTATATACTTCTTTCCTCACACAGCCAAGATGTAGAATGCTCTGCCTTCTTCTGTGTTTCCACACTCATATAATCTGTCTCACTTTTAAAAGCTGGTTTTCCGGCATCTTCGTGGTGTAGATTAATAAAACTTTTTTTTCTATTTTTATTTTTTTTTATTCATATGTTTTCGCCCCCTAGGCCCCGTTGTGAGTCGATGACCTGTGTCCGGGTGGGCTATTCGCCGTAACAAATAAAAGAAAAAAGACTGAGATTAAGAAGACCAGGTTATATTCATCAGTAAAATCAATACGGTTACTGCCATAATGACCACAGTAGTCTACAGCCAGTAAACAAAGAAGAAGAAGAAGAACTAGAAGAACCAGAAGAAGAAGAAGAGCTAGGAGAAGAGGAACCAGAAGAAGATGAACTAGAAAAAGAAGAAGTAGAAGAAGAACTAGAAGAAGAAGAAGAAGATCTAGAAGAAGAACAAGAAGAAGAATAAGAAGAAAAATAACTAGAAGAACTATAATAATAATAATAAGAAGAAGAAGAAGAAGAGCTAGAAGAACTAGAAGAAAAAGAAGAAGAACTAGAAAAAGAAGAAGAAGAACTGGAAGAAGAAGAAGAACTAGACCTAGAAGAACTAGAACTGACGGCTGGAGGAACACCGATTTGATCAGCAGTGTGGGCAGTCGTCACCAGCCCCACGACACACCATGCAGTCGCCATTTTGGCTCACCGTACACCACGAATGCTACCAGCACCAAGGAGCTGTACGTAACTTCTTACCACCAAACCACATCGGATATCGACGGTGTACCTGAGAAAGTGTGGACTGGTGATGATTACTTGACGGTGGAGTGTAAGACAATGGTGATGTCTGCAGGGTTATAGTAGTTAGACAGATGACAGTGAAGTAATGGTGATATGGTGTCACCCGTATTAAGTTATATTCTATTAAAATGTTATATTAAAATTATATGGAAAATCTAAAGTTACATGTAATAACAAAGAAATCAAAATCTAAGACTTCCTTAAGGGAATATCCTCATGTAGAATTCCACCTGTGTTATGTTGTTGACAGTGTTGTAGTAGTCCATCTGTGTTATACTCTTGACAACCTTGTAGTAGTCCACAACTTTGTTATTTAATTATCCTTACATCGTTCTTTTCAATACTCTCATTTCATAGACCATATCACATTGCTGCCTGCCTTCATCTTCCTGAATTCCCACCTGTCTTATGCTCTTTATCCGCTTCACTTTTTTCAACTCATCTTTTATGTCTCTCTCTTATCCCTCACTTCCCGTGCTCCCTTCATTTTACATTTGCTGACTCTTCTCACTTTTCGAGTCACCCTCACCTCCCTCGATTTCCTCACTTCTTTCTATTTTCTTCAGGATAATGTATGCAGATTAGTCACTAGCCGAGAGCTGCTGAGGACTTCTGATCGTCTATTGTGGCGTTGATGAATAGGGAGGAGGAAAGGGTGCGGGAGGGAGGGACAGGGAGTAGAAGGAGAGGAAGGGGAGGTATTGGGCCTGGGAGTAGGGGAGGGAATTGATATAGAGTAGGAGAGAGAAGAAGATGAAGGAGGAAAAAGACAAGAATTAGGGAGAAGGTAGAGTGGGAAAGAGGAGGGGATGGGAGGAGGAGGGTGAAGAGAAGAGTACAGGGATAGGGGGAGGGTAGAGAGGAGGTAGAAGAGAAGATGTGGCATAGAAACGAGAAGGAAAATGCTTCTATACACTTGTAGTTAAGAGTTCATCCAACACTCTCTTACTGATGTTACGTACTAGTATTTAAGAGTTTGTCACCATTGGATCCAGTAAGCGTGTCTGCCAATTTAAGCGTTCTAGCAAGACATATACTTTACTTTTTACTTTTATCCCCTTCACCACTGAATGGCCCGTTAACCGCTTGGGCGATCGGTCACGTCTCTGTTACGCACTGTTGGCAAGTACTGGGCATGCACCGGCTCCTAAATGTACCTGAACCTGCTCCAGTGTTGGTCAAGTCTCGTCTTGGAAGAGCTCACACTCGGTTCCGTCACAACACCTTCTGGTAGATTGTTCCAAGAGTTCACAACTCGCACTCCGAAAAAGTTTGCCGTCAAAGTTTTCTGAACTTGCGGCTTCTTCAATCTTCAGCTGTGACCCCTTGTGGGGCGAGCGTCCGCCAGCTCCAAGTAAGGACACTCGACTGAACAGTGCCCCTTAATATCCTTATAAACCTCAATTAGGTCGCCCCTTGCCCGTCTGTAGTATAAGCTGGCAAGTTCAAGAGCTCCAATCTCTCAGGGGAGTTGAGGTGCCGAAGTGCAGGCACTTGTCTGGTGGCCCTCCTTTGAACATTTTCAACCAACTGACAGTCCCTAGCATATCTCGGGGACCAGACGGGGTGACAGCACTGCAGATTGGGAAGCATTTCACTCTTGAAGATCGTTACGAGGGACGGTCCGTCTAGATATCTGAACGACCTTCATATAGGACCCAATAATTTATTTGCCTGATTTACTTTCTTCTCGCAATGGCCCGAAAATTTCAGCTCATTGTCAACATACACACCTAGGTCCTTCTCACATTCAGTCTCAAATAGTGTAGTTTCTTCATCCCGTTGGGACATATGATATGCCTCCTTACCGTTGGTACGCCCCTGGTGCATCCTCTTACACTTCGTGATATTGAATCTCAGCAGCCATTTCTTCGACCATTCTTGGAGCTCACAGAGATCCTTCTGCAGCTCTTCACAGTCCGCTTGGTTCTTGATTTCCCAAAATAACTTGGCGTCATCGGCAAACATTTGTATGGAGGAGTGTACAATGTCAGGCATGTCATTTATGAAACAAACAAACAACAGCGGGCCCAATACACTGCCCTGTGGTACCCCGCTTGTGACAGGTACGGATGATGATTTCGTGTCATTAATCACCACACACTGCTTGCGGTCATGTGGAAAGTCTTCTATCCACGATAGGACATTTCCCCGAATTCCGTACCCTTCCAGTTTGATTTTCAGCCTTTCGTGGGGTACACTGTCGAAAGCCTTGGCAAAATCTTGGTATATATTATCTATATTACAACCCCGTTCCCGAATATGGGTCCAAATATCTAATACTTTGAGCAATTGTGTTAAGCAGGAACGCCCTGGCATAAAACCGTGTTGGCAATCCTTTACAAGGTTGTTTCGTAGTAGATGTTCCATCGCTGCACCTCTGATAATACTCTCAAGTACTTTACATATTATGCTGGTCAGGGTCACCGGTCTACTGTATAGTTGTTCGAGGAGTGACGATCGCCCTTCTTGAAGATAGGACTCACAAAAGCCACTTTCCATTCACTGGGGACCGTTTGTTCATCCAGGCATTTACAAAACAGGATCTTCAGGGGCTCGGCAAGGTCGCTGCACAACTCTCTTAGCACTCTAGGATGCACCATGTCAGGGCCGGAACTCTTATGGACCTTTAGCTTTGACAGTTTATTTCTAATACCCTCTTCTCTGAACACAATGTGGGTCAGTGCTTTGTCTAACCGTCTGTCCTCAAACACAGAAAGTTAATCGCATCCTCTCTTGTGAACACCGTGGAAAAGAAGCTGTTCAATGCCTCAGATTTACCTTGGTCAGAATCTGCGTAACTACCATCCTCAAGCTTGATACTCCTACTCGCATTTTTAATTTCGACCTTGCATAGCGGTAAAACGCTTTTGGGTTTGACTTGACCTCGCTTGAGATCAGCCTCTGGAACTCTTTTTCAGCCCTTCTACACTCTATCTTTGCTTGGTTTCTGGCTCTTGCACACATCCTCCTGTTCTGCTCATCGTTTGACCCAACAAGCGTCTTGAATTTCTGGGTTTTCTTCTTAACTTTGTCGACCGCCGCATGGTTCATGTGTAGGGATCCCCTCGTATTCCTTGAGGCACTGGGTTTGGTCTTGGTTATATATTTATCGGTCAAATGGGTTACTTTACTAGTTATGATATTCAGCGTAGTGTCTGCGTTCTTGTGCCTTAATTAGTCAGGACAGTGGATTCCCTTCATCTCTTCCCTCATCCCATTGTAATTTCTCTTGTAATATTTGCACCTTGGCCTGGCCTTATCTTGAGCTAGGTAACAGTTAAAATTGAATGACAACACTATATGGTGAATGGTGGCAAACGGGGCAAGGTGTTCCAGTTTGGCCACCATACTCTCCTCGTTTGGTATGATGAGGTCTAGTGGATTGAGTGTTTCCTCCCCTCTCTAATGTGTCGGGTCTCTAACACGTTGGAACAGAAAATTATCTCTCAGTTTCTACCCCATTAGAGGCTTCTGAGAAAAGTTAAGGCTCATGGTATCGAGGGGAAGTTTTAAATTGGATAATATCATGGCTCACCGATAGAACACAGAGGTTCAGCGTTGATGGTGTTTAATCTGAGTGGGGCTGTGTAACAATTGGGGTTCCCCAGGGGTCAGTACTGGGCCCGCTCTTGTTCATAATCTACATAAACGATCTAGATACTGGGATCAGCAGTGACATAAACAAGTTTGCGGATGCCACCAAAATAGGCGGCACATTAATTCAGGGCAGGATGCAAATGCACTACGGGAGGACTTAAATAACTGCAGGAGTGGTCAGAAAATGGCAAATGAAATTCAACACCAGCAAGTGCAGCGTACTTAATATTGGAAGAACAAATACTGTCAATGTATACAGCCTTAACCTAGAGAAGTTGACTTGTGAAGGAGACTTAGGGGTACTTGTAAGCCCGGAACTACGGCCTCGGAAATTGTGCATTAATGTTCGAAATAAGGCAAGCAGCGTATTGGGTTTTATATCTAGAAGTGTAAGTAATAAGAGTGCGGAGGTCATAATTGCAACTATATCTTGCGCTAGTCAGGCCGCACTTTGATTATGCTGTTCAGTTCTGGTGCCCTTATTATAGAGTGGATATCAATTCACTGGAGTCGGTGCAGCAAAGAATGATTCCGGGACTTAGAAACATGCATATCAAGATATATTAAAGAAACTAAACTTGCATTCCCTAGAAAGATGAAGAGTGCGGGGAGATATGATAGAAGTATTTAAGTGGGTAAAAGGGATCAATAAAGGAGATATAGATAAAGTTCTTATAATATCCGAGCAGGGTAGGACTCGTAGCAACGGATTTAAGTTGGCTAAGTTTAGGTTTAGGAGGCAGATAGGAAGGAACTGGTTCACAAATGGTAAGTACTGGAAAGCTGGAAACTTTTAAATGGAGGCTAGATAGATTCATGGATGATAGAGAGTGGTAGTAACTCTCGACAGGAGCTGCCATGCACAGGCCAACCGGCCTATTGCAGACTCCTTATATTCCAGATGATACTAAATGTTACATAATACTTCGTTGAGATAAATGTATAGTATATATCAGGTGCCTAAAAGTGAGATCAGTTTCTCAAATGGCTCAGCCATGTTAATATTATTATTATTATCCACTCTGTATCTGTGTTTTTCTGGCTAAATAAATTGTTTAATTCAATTCAATTCAATTCAAGAGGGAAATTTACTCTTACCCTCTGTTGATACTAAACTAGGGCGTGTAATTAAATCTGACGAGGACTCCGCAAGACTACAGGAAGATGTAAAAAAAATTTTGAATGGTCTGAAAAATGGCAGATGAAATTCAATGTGGACAAATTTAAAGTACTCAGTATAGGAGATGTAAACAAGGAAACCAGATACCACATGAACAACGATGTTATTGAGAAATCCGACTGAGAGAAAGATTTAGGAGTAAAGGTAAGTAGGAAAAGCCAAGTAAACAAAGTGTATTTGCTCGAAACAAGGCTAATAAGTACTTGGGTTCATACAAAGGAATGTTAGTTACAAGTCTAGGGAGGTCATCCTAAAACTATATCTTGCGTTTCTGAGACCTCGCTTGAATTACGCAGATCAATTCTGGTTACCGTATTACAGAATGGATATAGAATCCCTAGAAAGAATTCAGAGGAGAATGACAAGGCTAATCCAGGGCATTAGGAACCTTGAATACAGAGATAGGTTTAAGCATCTTAATTTGCTCTCCCTCGAGAGACGTAGAGTGAGGGGAGATATGATAGAGGTGTATAAATGGAAGTCAGGGCTGAACAAAGGGGACATTACAAAGGTATACTCAAACTATCCAACCAGGAGCGAACTCGTAACAATGGTTTTAAATTAGACAAATTTAGATTTAGGCGCGAAATAGTTAAGTAAACATTGGTTTGGAAATAGAGTAGTGGACGAGTGGAACAGGTTACCAAATATCATCATTAACTCGAATACGCTGGATAGCTTCAAACATAGGTTGGTTGGATATATGAGCAATAGGGGTTGGGTGTAAATGGGACTTCCCAGTATGGGACAATAGGCCTATTGCAGTTTCCTCCATTCTTATGTTCTTATATTCTTAACTCGTTTCTCCAGTCGATGTCGCCTTAGTTAAAGTCCCCCATTATAAGGAGGTGGCTAGGGTTGAGCATCACTGCTTTGTCTATTAAGGCTCTTAAGTTCCTTTGATTTAGTGGGCCACAGTTTGGGGATCTGTAGATACACCCGACAATAAGTAAGTCCCCTCCCTTTAGTTTAATTTTACACCACTTGGACTCTTCAAAAATATCCTCTCCCTGTACCCTCGCCTGGCTGGCTCTAAGGTCTTGCCTAGCATAAATAATCACACCCCTCTTGCAAATGTCTTGAGAAAGGTTCGTAAATGAGTCATATCCAACAATACTGAACTCACATTCCTTTGGTCGATTTTCCTGTTCATATACAACAGTTCTACAACTTCTACAATATCTAGTTGGTGTACCTTTAGTAGTGTTTCAAACTCCTCTCTCTTATCAGGGAGCGTGTCAGTATTAGTTTACATGACATTCAAGCCAGAATTTGTTGTCGGTAACGTCTCTGCTCTTAGTAGCAACCCCACCTCACCCCCCCCCATTCTCAGAAGCTGCAGCATTCGCTAAGTACACTGTATTTTGCAGTGTGTGGTTATAAATGTCATTGCTCACAAGGCGCCCGCCTCCTCCCGGCTGATAGGCGGAGCTGGTGCCACCTCCCGGGTGGGGGGTAGAGCGAGTGGAGGGTGCGCTGCTGTCCCCTGACCCTGTGTCGGCACACTTGCTTCCACTACCCTCTCCCTGAATATAACCCATGTACTATCGTGTAAAAAAGTCGTGTCCACTACCCAGCCACAGTGAGGTTTCGAATAGCCTTGAGTCTGAAGTTTCGAAACAGCTGGGGGAAATGCAATGGTCGGCCAACAGATGTCGCCCACTGTAGTGTGTGTTGGGGGAGGAGGGGATAGAGGAGGTGGGGGCTGGATGAGAGGCTGGTTTGTTTATTCTTTATACCACCATAATTTCAAGTTTCCTTTTTAACTACGTTTTGTCTTACAGTTGTTTCTTTATGGTTAAGAATTCATGGAACAGGTGCAGTGCCCTGGGTGCTTATTGCCGCTCAGGTCACAATGATACTTTAAAGAATGGACAATATTAAGGATAAAAGTGAAATATGCAAGGATCAAGGTGAAGGGCCTTGGTCAGCGAATATTACTCAGCGACCACATCACAATTTTGTTGTTATTCCGACAAAGAGATTATGGTAATATTTATTTATATTCCACCCATCGTTTGCTTAATAAATATTTGTGATAATATGCAATATTATATAATTATATACTTATGTTAAAAAGAGTGGAGTGAAAAAGTTATAAGTATTGTAAAATAATTTTCAGACATAATCTAGTTCCAATTCTTCCAAGTTCCAGTGTTTAAACACCCCACCACAATATGCAAGCTTCATATATTTTGGAGTGTGCTCAGTTACCGTTAATATTGTGTGCTGAACATCATGAGCATTTCAATGATGGTAGCAATTGTTACTATATAATTGTATTGTGTTATAAGACAACACATTCCACGACGTGTCATACAGATCATTGTATACCACACAATACATAATTTGTGGCTGTTAAGTTACTTTGTTATGAATTTTCATGCAATTCAGTTTAAGACGTTAAGGACATGGATTTAAGATAACACTGTAGGTGAGTTAATATATATTAATTGTATTTACAAACATTACTAAATTCCAAACAATACACCAATACACACATCTTCGTATTTGGTCCAGCCCCATTGCATTCAGGGCTACATCAAGGCGATTAGGGATGGAGTCAACCAGCTTCAGGCACACCCATGGTCGTCGACGTATACTCTCCCACACGGCATAAGCTTTGGCCTCTATTGCTTCACAGGTTCGCTGCTCCCCAATATCTCAATCACGTTTCATCATGGCCCAAATATGTTCAATCGGATTAATATCACATCCTAGTGTTGGCCAGTTGATGACTTCAATTTCAGGGTGATCCTGGAAGTAGTCCTTCACTATGTTGCTGGTATGAATGGGACTGTTGTCATGAACCAGCCTGATAGTGTGGGGGGCTGGAACTTCCATAGCCCGGACTGTAGGAATTAGCACTTGCTCTAGGATATCTACATAATGCTCACCAGTGAAACGGCCATTTATCTTGACCAGTTCACCTGGCCCATGTGCCCACATCCACCCCCAGAATGACACTGACACCCTTCCACTCACTGCGCGATGTTGAATGTGTTTCTCATGGTAGCGGGTGTTAGGGGGCCGCCAGCACTGCCTTTGCTTCGGCTCCCACTGACCTGAATACCGTTTCGTCAGTAAATATAATGGTTCTGTGAGTGTTCATTACAGTAGTCCAATTCGTCGCCATGGGTAGAATAGAGGGAGGGGGGGTTGTGGAATGCAGGGGAAGGTAATGTGATGGGATGGAATGTTCGATTGACGTTAGTCTTGGTGGAGGGATGAAGGGAAGAGGTGGGGGAGGGAGGAGTGGAGTGGGGGGATGGTGGAGGGGGAGTGTGGGGAGAGAATAAGTAGTCGATTAGTGTTTAGGTGTGGTAACCCACGATGCTCAAATTTTGAGGTTTAATAGTTGGGTGGGTAGAGGTGGGGGGTGGGGGGGAAGCGAGGCTAGGCGCGGAGTTGGAACTCTTGAACGTATGATGTTGTTTAATGCAAGTTATGGAACATGACAGTATCTTCAAACGGGTTTTCACGCTATTAATAGGCCTTACGAAATCCACCATTAAGGATTACAACAGCAGACAATATGGCTGCAATTGGTAAGAAAAATAAAATATAACACGGCAAAATTCTTGCCCTGTGTAATTTTTACAACCCACCTCACGCCTAAAGTAAACCGAAAAATGCTTATGTGTATAGAAGATTTCCAACTCAATATCACATATTCTTTCACCTCTACAAATATCTACTGTCACTCATGGGACACCCTGCAATAGTATAAGGACGACATGGGCTATGCTGACAAATTAATGTGACTTACCTGTTGGTGATGACGATGGTAGGAATGAGACCTCGGCATGTTTCAGTGTTCGCCAACCTTGGTAACAACTTCTGTATTCTCCGTGACTACCATTACTGGTAGTCACGGAGAAATAATTACTGGTGTGCCCATCAGTCTCACCGTCGTAGCCATGAACGGCAGAGATATGGTTGTTGTAGTGCTTTTATTTACCCATTACACATGTCTCACCATGCTTAAGAATATTAACTATCTTCATGACATTCTTATTGTTATCAGTTATTGCGGAATTCACGATGTTATGCTCCACCTACACACAGCCTGTTACTAGACTAACCCCCACTAACCCCCCTAACCTCCTCTATTCCCCCCCCCACACCCTACAGTGGGCGACATCTGTTGGCCGACCATAGCATTTCCCCCAGCTGTTTCAAAACTTCAGACTCAAGGCTATTCGAAACCTCACTGTGCCTGGGTCGTGGACACGACTTTTGTGCACGATAGTACACTTGTCCCCATCCTCCTCGACTCTCCCCTTCCCTGTTTCAAACACTGCATGAGCTTCTTGTGCTGTTCCCTCTGTATTACCGTGCGATCTGGGTGAATGAATACACTCCGTGATGCCTCACTCCTTGCTAAGTTTTTAGCCTGCCGAATAATCTTCCATTTCTTCTCCTCACTCACTAGTATGAACCTGAGGGGACGAGGCTTATCCCCCTGCTTTTGTTCCAGCCTCCTCACATCCTGAGGGGTTGATGGCATCTTTAGAACCTCTGTACAAATAATCTTAAACTGCATCTAATTGTGTCTTATCTTACTCTCAGATCCCTCCGCCTGGCTCTCAGGGACTCCATACACTATTACATTGTTCCTGCGCTGGAAACGTTCCCGTTGTTCCTCCTCCCCCCTAACACTAGGTCCGTTAATTTTCATTTCTTCGACACACTTCTTCAGAGTCCCTAGCTGCTGTAGAACCTGTTCTAATCTTGCATTACTCTCCGCCACCTCCCGTGGCCCTGCTAATACCTCAGCATATCTCCTCTCAACAACCACTTCCATTCTGTCGGCTACTTCCTCAATCTTAGCAAGGCTTTCTTTCCCAACTTGTTGTAGTTTGGCAACCAGTAAGACTCCAGCCTAATCTATTTTCGTCCCTAGGGAACTCGTTCCCCTATGGCTTGCAATCGCCTCTTTCGCCTTGACTATGCAGTCAGGGCAATACCAGCAACAGCCTTCATGCTTTACGGCAGTTTGCATCTTCCAAAATGTTGCAATGGTCAGGCCTGTATCATCCATATCCGTCATCCCCCTGCAGTAATCACATATCATACCCTTCATGGTTGTTGTTGTTGTGGGGGGAGGGGGGGTTGTAGACTGTGTATAGTTCTCTCTTTTTTTCAGTTCATTTCGGCGATTTATCGGTATTTATGTGCTATATATCTATGTACACTGCATTTTGCTATGAATAACGGATTTTGTACACCCACTCAGTCCTTTAAAAACACAAAAAATTAAATAAAACTTTCTTTGGGGCGGTAATAGAATGCCTTAGGATAGCCAAGCTTGTTGATTTATTTTTAATTTTTTTTTAACTAGTATTTCCTTATACTTTCTTTTCCCGTTCTCATCAACGACTATATCTCTTTCTGCTATCACTGTGTACACTGTATCTCCCTGTGAATGGTGTATTGTAGGCACAGTTTCAGTCCGTGAGAAAGCACACAAACAAAATAAAATTTAAAGTCTCTGTGGCACCTACAACGCGACTTGGTTTCTGCTGGCAGTGGTGCCTTACCAGCTTGCTTGCCAACTTGTATTCACTTTAAGTTATTTACAACCTCTTCGGCGTCACTGATGACACTATGGACTGGTTTAATTAAAGGCACAGTACACCACTCCCTGGTTGGCCTTTATCCCAGCCGTTACCACAACTCCGTACAAAAATAAAATAAAAGCTTTATCATATGGCAACGATTTTGTAGTTGTAGACCTCTTGACCTGGGCTCTACCTCCAACTCCGTGAGATTGAGTATTAAAAAATACAATCGCGTCTAGCATTAAAAATCCTACATCGATTTACACTTTCACATCAATATGACGATCTTGATGATCTTATGTAATCACGTCCAATTTCTGCCGCTCAACAACGAAGGCCCGAGGAATTAATGTACAGGACCCAAGAGAGCTTGGTTCCACCTCCACTAGGTACGCCATATGATTCAGCAGCTTTATAATTATCCAGTCTCCTCCACTGTGTCGTGAACCACGCAGCGATACCCTACAAATAAACACGTTTTTTGTAATTCCGACATCCCTTCAAACAGAATCCATTTTAATAGCGAGATACTGTAGCTGAAATTACAAATATCACTTTGCTTTATACACGAATAAAGATGAATGTCATATTTACAGTAGCCTTAAAGAGTTTCTTTACCCATTGAGGTGATGTTTACGTTAATGTGGCACCGTCGTAATGCCAATTTTTGATTGAAAAAGGAAGTAGTCTTGTAACGATGGGGCTGACTGGTGGACAAGTTCGGGTGCTGGACGTCAGAGACAGGGGTTGTGGAGGGGGGGGGGGTCTCTGACCGCCATACTATCGCGTTAAATAAATAATAATCCTCAGTTTTGTTCTGATATTTTATGACGACTCTGAGGACAGGTAAATGTGAAGATGAGCCCCACCCACTGTCACGACCACAACACCTCACTCACACCACACTCCACGATATACAAATATACCACTATCTACATTTAAATTTAATGTTTAATACGATCCGTATGCGATGCTTGCCGGTTTCCCACGATTAAAATTAAACTCATAGATTACACTGTATAACTATCAATTGATAGTCATATATTCAGGTGGTGTCAGCGTGATAGTGATGGGTCACTGTGTAGGTGCTTGATTGAGACTAGCAGAGGCGGAGGTGCAGTCATTCATAGAGTTGATCATATCAAAAGTATTCTAGAGTTAATAGTGAAGAGGTGAATTTTTGTTCTGATATAATTTGATGTCTTTTTATGCATCAATAAGAAATGACATTTCACACTCAGTCATTAAGAGCTATCTACTGATAGACATTAGGTTCACCGCCGTCAAGACATGATCCTGACTGTTTCTGTCCCCATGTTTCACTTGAATACAACCCATGTTGTATTGCTTCTCTCACTTATCATATTAATGTATAACAACACCACAGTAAAATATGTATATACTTCTAAAATAAACGTAAACAAAAAATAAATAAATAACGAACTGATAATCGTGGTAACATTCTCCTATGTTATTGGTAAAGCCATGTTGCGTGTACTATTCCAGATGATAGTAAATGTTACATAATACTTCCTTGAGGTAACTATACAGTGTACTCGTATATCAGGTGCCACTAAGAGAGCCCAGCCTCTCAATTGGCTCAGCCAAGCCAATATTGGTAATATTATCCGCAACTTATGATACATTAATACTACCAACATGACTTTGTAATGTCTGTGTTTTATTTATTGAGTCGTCTATGTATGCTGTCGTTTCCAGATAAATAACAGATTGATAAAGTAGGCTGTAGTAGCCTAAAGGATAGGCTGGCTATAGCCATAGCCTCGCGCAGGTTCCTCCCGAACTGCCGATTGACTTCACATGACGTAGTCGCTTACAAAGTAAATCAAAGGAAAATAAAACAGTCACCAGTCTTGCAGTCAGTTGATATAAACTTTGATAGGGCTTACCAATAGAGAGATTTAACAAATGTGCGGATTGAAATTTGATAATTTGATTTCAGATTAATTAGCATAAAACCCATGATATGTAGGCCATATATATATATATATATATATATATATATATATATATATATATATATATATATATATATATATATATATATATATATATATATATATATATATATATATATATATATATATATATATAATATATATATATAATATATATATATATATATATATATATACAAGTAAATCACTGTAGGTGGGCGTGATCTAGGTATATGCTGATAACCACAAGGAAAGAAGAAAACACGAAGTTCCCAAGCGCTTTCGTGTAATTCACATCTTCAGGGGTGAGTACAGACTAAAGAGAAGTACAAACCAAAGTGTATATATAGAGGAGGGTGAGACCAGGTCCACAATGGTCAGGTATTAGGTAATGACCCTACTAATCTTTAAATAGCACCGCAACGGTCGGTAGTCAGGTCAGAGGGTAAGGTGACCCAACCTTCTCACCTGGTTACAAATCTTCTTAATTACAAAATTGTCCAGTTTGTACATGCCATTACTCAAATTCATGTTGAATGCTTCGGTATGTTTAATGAGACTAGATTCTATGATGTTCCTACTATCAATTGAATTACAAGGTAATATTGAGGAGTCATTATCCCAGTCAATGCAATGCTTGTTATCCCTCAAATGAACAAACAGAGCATTGGATTGCTGGCCTGTCCTAACACTATAATTATGTTGTACTCACCCCTGAAGATGTGAATTACACGAAAGCGCTTGGGAACTTAGTGTTTCCTTCCTTCCTTGTGGTTATCAGCATATATATATATATATATATATATATATATATATATATATATATATATATATATATATATATATATATATATATATATATATATATATAAATAAATAAATAAATCTATATATATATATATATATATATATATATATATATATATATATATATATATATATAATATATGTGTGTGTGTGTAACAGGTCGGAATTCTACCTATTGGGGTTTTGAGTTATAGTGGATGGTAATACAGTGGAAGCGCCCCTCAGAGAATATCGATACAGCACAAACACAATTAATAAAAGTATTTCCCGTGACCGTGGAGTAGCTAGTACCTGTGATTGGGGTTAATGAGACGCACTGGTAAAATATAACACTTCTATTCCTTCCAACACTACAGATGGAATCAATAATTGTACACAAACACTAGACTACTTCTTATCGTAGCTTACAACACTACAATGGGAAACAAAACTTGTACATGGCATCAACAAAATTATTAAAAGATATTAATTGCATCCGAAAAGAACTAATAATGCAGCAGTACTACATACACTAGAACAGACACCAGGACGAGAAACTCATCTGAAACATTTCCTTCATACATCCTACATCACTTAGTGGCACATAAAACATTTATAAAACTATTACTTGCACCGTTGAGAATGCCTTAAGTGTATCCAACAAAATTATAGCAATCCCTGAGGAATAGAAAATATGATTTAGTCATACTACACAAGAACATGGATCACTCATAGCCTGTCTGGAATGACCCACAAAATACTATAATCCTAACTGTCCTAACTACACAGAACCGAAGGTTGTAACTACTAACTTGCCAAGTGACAGTCGTTTACAAGAAACCGAGAAAATCACTCATGACCGTCCGGCAGGCGGGTGCTCCGCTGTTTTTCATTACTCTTTCTAGATTCAGGAGTCATGAGTGCATTTCTCCACCAACACCGGTAACATTCTTCACACATATGTTCAGAATATACCCGTACTTTAAGGTTCTACAGAATCAACCTATTTTTGAAGAGGAACTTGTAGGGTTTCGTGGTATAATGTTGTCTAGCACTCAGGATGGATGGAAACTCTAAGGTGGTTTTCTTGTATAATATAAGTTATATGGTAGACAGTCTGGTGCTGGAGGTGCCGTGTGGTGAGGAGCTGCTCAGTAGACACGTTCGGTGAGTAGCGTGTTGAAGGAGGTAGATGTGCAGGAGCTTCGTTAGAGAAGATGTTGCCTGTTGCTGGCCTCCTGGTTGAATGAAAGCTGGACAGCGAGGAGCTTGCTGGAGGAGGTGTTGCGTGTTCAGGAACCGAGGCAGAATGAGAGAGCTGGTTGGTGAGGACGCTCAGAGAAGGACAGCTGGTGGGTCGCCATGCTCGCCCAGAGCGAGGACTGCCAGGCAGAGGCGGAGGAGGAGGTGTTGCTTGTTCAGGAAGAGAGGCCAGAATGAATCTCGATGATGATGATGATAATGAAGTAAAGTGGCAAATGACTTTGCACTGGGAAAGGAGAGGAGAGAGAGAGAGAGAAGTAAAGCGTGGAAACGGGAAGAAGAGTGGGAGGGGTAGATAGCAGGTGGGCTGTCCACCTAGCGGAGACGAGTTGAAATGATTGGGTGGCGGCAGCGCGCAGCACAGGCCCGTGAGTCATCTATGAGTCATGTTGGGAAAACCCGAGATGTAACCGGTCTTTGGCTCCGTTGCTAGGATACTGCGGCATCTGGTGGAAGGCACGCTAGTTTGGTTGCTAGGGAAGTCGCAGCAGGTGGCATCTGGTGTGCGATACGCAGTTGTAGGGGAGAAGTCCACTACAAACTCCTACGTCCCACGTGTGCAATCAACCATAAGGACGCCGATACCACACTTGGACATGGCTCTCACATACACCCAATACTGGGGAGATGAATGTCTCTATGTAACCACTAGAACTCCCGGTCCCAGCGTGTGACCCTTCATTCACTCAGTCTGCACTCAGTTGACTTACTCTTTGTACTTCATGGACAGGAAGAGAACGACCGTCTAGTTAGGCCAGCTCCGAGTACAACCAGGTGAACCCTGCCCAGCTGAGGGAGGGGTTCTACTTTCCCAATAGTAAGATTTTTCACTGACTGACTGAGGAAATGTGTGGGTGGTTCTTGTGGTGTTGTATAAACCTAGGTGGGGAGATTCGATGAACCAGATCGACCACATCCAAGCTCTGCAGTCAGTCACGGTAGTTTGGTAAATAAGGACACCTGTCTGCTCGCTGGCCGGGTGGGTATCCACCCCGTGAGTAGCCAGCTTGTCATCCAAACCACCATCACCACCAACCATCAACCACCAACTAAGTGGGGTCTCATGACCCTGCAAAAAGAATACTTTCTTAACTAATGCTAAATTCTTCTCCGCCCTATCTAAACACTGCCTGATATGGAATAAGGGCTTACTTGCAACACGGATGAAACTGCGTAAAGAGACGACGCCACGTAGTCGCTTTCCTTGGCGGAGCACGTATTTCGACGTCCGACTAGACCAATGACCGTGAGTTAACTGAGGCCCGTTCAATGCAGACATCCCTCAGAGAACTCCCCTGCCCTCCCCCATTGCGTCATCTTTCGCGTATCTCTAAGTTTCTTTGGGACACACATAACATATTAGAACTGGGAAACTATCCACAATAAATTAAAATTTTATAATTGTTCTTTAACTTCTTGAATCGGGTCTACATTAATTCGATAAAGTACATTTAAATTTCTATAGGCCAAGTTCAAAATGCTTCCACCCCTTGACTGAGGGCGTTGCTTGGAGGCTTTTGTTTAAACTCGCCACAAGGCGTGGGTGTTTCAGCCTGGCCTACTTATGTTTCCCTGTTCGGCAGATCGGCCATTTTTGCTCTCTAACGTCTCTAAATATCACATTGAAATTTCTGAATATTATCTATCTATCTATCTATCTATCTATCTATCTATCTATCTATCTATCTATCTATCTATCTATCTATATATATATATATATATATATATATATATATATATATATATATATATATATATATATATATATATATATATATATATATATATATATATATATATATATATATATATATATGCTGACAACCACATAGGAAACAAGAAAACACAAAGTTACCAAGCGCTTGATGTCTTTAGTTAAGATTGGAAAGAAGAAGGAAGGCGTAGGAATTAGGGGGTGGGGGAATAGAAGTATTGATGTAGAGTTTAAATTTAAAAGAATGTGTGCTCAACCGGATCGCTGAAGGAAGTTTTTCTTGTTGTTATTTCATTTTGTTTATCATTGGGTCGTCAGACCTTTGTTTTTTACCTTTTGTGTTTTCGTTTTATGTGCTTTAACCTTTAAGTTTGCATGGGTTTTGTTGCGTTTTCTACCTTTCTTTGCTACCTTTCTGTGACTATTCAATGTTAGTAATATAGGAGAAGAAACAGTTAGTAAAGATAGTGCTGCTTATAGAAAGGTTATGTGTAGAGGTGATTGGAGAATCTTACCAAGTTGTCTTGGAGCTGGTGGATTTTTTTTGTAAGGATTGTTAGTAACACGGGAGTAGATTTGTGCAGATAGGAGTGTTTAGAGGAAGGTTATTTATAAGGTGGTTGGAGAGTCCTGCCAGGTTCTCTTCTGGAGCTGGTTGGGGGCACTCATTTTTTAATAAAGAAGGAAAAAGTTGGTGAAGAGACCTGCCAGGTTCTTGTGGAGCTGACAGGTCACTCTCATCTTTTTGGTGATAGTTATTTTCATTTTGTTGTTCTCTTTAAGTATAAGATGGTAAAGGAGGTGGTCCTCCTAGTATTTTCTTACTTGATTTGAATCAATGTAATGGCCCCTGTCTCATCAACAGAAGTATTATATAAATTGGTTATTTACATATGATTTATATTCAGATTCATCCCCTGTAATTTTCCACTAGCTATGAGATGTCATGAACATATCACGTGAACGGTAGCTTCCCCAAGAGGGAGAAGCCCATTTGATTATATGTCAGCAAGTATGAAAGCCCGCTCCATGCGACGCCATGAGTCAGTCTCACTCCCAAACTTACATCGAACAGACGTTGATTCACGTCTATTTACATAGACGCCGTCCTTTCTCATCACACTCATAAATAGTGGAACTTACGGTTGATCTACACACAGGAATTATACAAATAATACTTTTTAATAAAAGAAGAAACTTCAATTGGGTTTCGTTTCTAAGGCCCAATATAATATATGTGTACCAACCTGGTTAACATTGGAATTAACCAGCCGGTTCATATAGGTGGCAGCTCGTATGGGTACGAAAACGACATATCAGTCTACATACCGAGGCGTCAGTGTTTGTAAAAACAAGAAAAACAAAAAACAGTGACGTGTTACATAACGAATCCAAGTGTTGAGACTATATCCCGTATTGACACGAATATAAGTGAGTGTTTCTCATTCTGTCACCCAAAGGAAGGTGCAAGAAATATTACAATAACCGCAAGTGAGTTATTGTGGATTATACCTAACAGCTTGTTGGTGAACTTCCTGTTAGCAACGTGTGGGCCGAAGAAGAAAGCATCGTGTCAGCGGTCTACCCCTGTGGCTCCAGTGTTGCAGACATTCTCATAAACTTTCTGGGTTTACTAACAACCAGACCATTTACAAGTGTCTGGACAGCTGTTGTGGTTTTGTGATCGTTGATTGCTGTATTTCCGGTGTCATCAGACAGTCCTCCATATATACGGGACTGCAGATGAATTGACATTCAGTGAAGGCGACATCGTATCAGCGCATAGAAGAAGACTCGATCCGGCTTACTCAGCAGCATCTGATCATACTGTGGAGGTATTTCCCTGTCGTGAAGTGGACTCACCCGACGTTCGTCATTTGCAAGGCATCTCCCTGGTTGCTAGGGGCAACCTCAAATATGCATAGCAAAGGCGCATGCACAGGGACCTTGAGGAATTCACCAGACTCCACACCACCAGCTGGACGGATCGCGTTTTCTATACAGACGCCATAACTCCTGTATTAGGTATTTCAAAATTAACATATTTTATACACACATTTACATGTTCGAGAAATAACTCCACATTGACAGGTCATCGGATAGGTTATGTCATTGAAGTAAGTGTCTTCGTATATCAGTGTATACCGACGTGATATAATTTGCAGCAGTTATTTCTTATCTGTTCAATTATTGATAGTTTAATTATTTTAACTATAAATTTTATCATTTCCTGTACATGAGAGGCAAGTATTTTGATCTTGCTGTTAATCATTGTCCGGCTCAAATGAAACTTATTGGATAAATTTTGAAAGTTTCCAATGTATAAATCTGAAGACCTTGCTCACCTCGCAGAACTTGTAGCTGATGATTTACTAGTAGAGGATAAACGTCAAGTATATACTGCAGAGATTAAGTTAGGACCTAAATCGGATTTGATGATTTAAACCGTCGTACCTTACGGGTGGGGAATCAATATCGTACCTCACCTAGACATACATTGGTCGTTTCTAATCCTGTTCCGGGTGACAGTGTGTCGGTTGATTTATCATTACCACCCCCATTAACTGAGCCTTCAGTTAGGAACAAAGGACTAGCTTGCTAACTTCTGTGCCTTCAGTTAGGATTAAAAGGGCTAGCTTGCTAACTTCTAAGGCTAACATGGCTTTCTCTAACACTTTCCTCAATGATGCTACCGCGTCAACTAACAAAGATAATGTATTTCATATGGTGCCGTGTGGCGACCACGTACGTAATTTTACGGGTCAAGATGAATATCGTGTGGCGCATTTCATTCTTGCATGTGAAGACACTATGAGCAATGTCAAAATTACCAGTGATGAAGATAAAAAGTCGTTTGTGCGTTCCAACATTACACAGGGATCATTTGCTAGCAATCCCTTAAATGCGAATGGCTTAACGGCCCCTGACTATGAAAAATTTAAGTGCACCGTCATTGGAATTTTTTGGGGAAAGTCCCATTTGGGCCAAATGCAATGGATCTTTAGGTGGCTGGATCGTTGTGCTCCAGTGGTTCACGCAGAAACACCTATGGTGGCAGTTGATATTGCCGGGGAAGTGCGTCAGGATATGGAGGCGACCTTCCGGAATTCGAATTGGTATGAACAGGATGGGAGAATGTCAGCGACAAATGTGGAAACACAAATCGAATTGATTAGTTTCCTATTAGTAGTTCGTCGTCCTATTTACGGCCGGGCACAGGAAGTGCAGTTTGTACCACCTACTGATATGGTGGATTACGCAAACAAACTTTGCCCACGGTTACGGGACCTTTGATGGCGCGTCCCTCCCAGACTACGATACCACCCTAGATGCCTCAAATAGCACCCTTGGCTCTCATTGCACCATAACACCGAACTTCCAAGCAACGTCGATCAACGAGATGTACCCACTGTAATAAACGGGGCCATTTGATTGATGATTGTTTTCAGCTCCAGGGTGGTGGTGCTAAAGCAACAGGAACAACTGGAGCTAAGCAGGTGTCCAGGTCATACTCGGAGGCGGTTAAGGCTCCGCCTCCACCTAGCCAGACATCACGATCGTGGTGTGCACTCCACAAGTCGACAACTCACAACACAGAGGAGTGCACCTTAGTGTTGAGGGTCTGGAATTTAGACTATGGTGTACCCCAGGTAGCGCAGAAGTGTAAACAGCATGAAGAAGGGTAGATACACTGTTGCCTGCTTCCCACAACACTTCTATAACAGCCTCGTTAGTAGCGGCGCTTAGTAAAGTGGAAGTGTTGTCAGTGCCGGTGAAAGTTGGATAGTATAAGATTGGCTCTTGATATTGATATGGGTGCTTGTGCAAATGTTTTGGCCTTGACATCCTATCAGGAGTTACAACGTAAATTCCCTCACCGTGATTTGAAATGGATACCTACTGACGCCGATCTCGAAGGAGTATCTGGCACGCAGTTCAGCATTAATGGAATGGTGACGTTACCACTCAGATTCTCAAGACGTGGTACTCCCTTCTACGTGGACTTTTATGTGCTTCAGCAGTTTAATTTGCCAGCTGACGGGTTACTTGGTCTCCCACCCCTTAGAACGAACAAGATAGATGTTCGTCCACGTAATAATACTATTACGTTTAAAAGTGTTTCCTACAGCGCTATGCGTCATTCTGCACCTTTGCTCACCACTAGATCGAAAGTTTTATCCACCATTCCCACTCAGAGGAAGGAGAAAATTGTGTCAGAGCTAACCCAAGACCTCACAGCCTCACTTTCCCAGCGTGATTATAACAGCAACAGTTGGAAGATCGTACCTGCAGTTTTCAAGAGTACTCTCCATTACCAGAATGAGGAATTTACCAAAGCAACTGTCGAATTACCTGACGTGTACACGGGCACTGATGTTGTATGTCTCCCAGAAACGTGTAAGGTAAAAGGGTTGTCGTGAGAGTCGACGTTAACCACGATACGCCCTGGTGGTTTGACAGACGTCCTAGTTCTGAATAGAACAGGCGTTCAAAGGATATTAAAGAAAGGATGATATTTGTATGATTTTCTAATATAACACACCAATGTCGAATTACAGCCTACAAAATTCCCAATTGGTAGTATTGTTACTCAATCCCAAGAGACTAAGCAAGGGAGGATAGATCAAATAGCGCAACATGTTAAGGTGATCGATCATCCTGAGACCAAGACACGCTTTTTAGAGCTGCTTGCTGACTACAGAAATATTGTAGCCTTGCCAGGGGAAAAGCTAGGTCAGACAGATTTAACATCCCATCATATAGCGTTAAAGGAGGGAACAAATCCTATCTATGTACCAGCTTACAGACTGCCTCATAGCCAGCATGCTGTAGCTCAGGATATGGTGCAAGATATGTTGGATGAGAATGTTATTAAACATTCTAAGTCCCCTTTTAATAGCCCTTTATTCCTCGTCCCGAAAAAGGATGGTGGATGGCGCCTGTTATTGATTTCAGGCTCGTTAATTAATGTACGATCCCGGATAGGTACCCTATGTCTGTCTTGAGCGACATACTGCAGTCCTCAGGTAAGGATAATGCTGTATTTAGCAAATTAGATTTGTTTGGTGGGTATTGGCAGATACCACTCGATGAGAAATCACGAGAGGTCACGGCGTTTAGTACGCCTCTGGGCCACTTTGAGTTCCCCCGGATGCCATATGGTCTCAGGAATGCCCTACTAACATTTCAAAGAATGATCAACACACTGTTTGCCGGATTGATTGGTACAACAGTCTGCGCTTATTTGGATGATCTAATAGTAGTCAGTAAGGATGTAGATACCCATCTGACTAAACTGCGTGAAGTGTTGGAAAAACTTTCCACAGCAGGTCTTAAAATTAAACTTTCAAAATGTGAGTTATTAAAATCCAGAATCCATTTCCATGGTCATGTAGTTGACGATGAGGGCATACACACAGTAGATGATAAAGTGAAAGCTGTATCTATGTTCCCGCGTCCTACACCAGTTGATCAAGTGCGTAGTTTTCTTGGTTTATCTGAAGATTATCGCTCTTTTATCAAGAGCTATGCAACATTGGCATCACCCCTAACAAGGTTGCTGAAGAAGGATGCAATGTTTATATGGGACGCTGAACACGAAAATAGTTTTGCGGTATTGAAGATAGCGCTTACCAATGCCCCTGTTCTAGCATTCCCTGAATACACTCAACCTTTCACCCTCTATACTGACGCTTCTGGACAAGGTATCGGAGCCGTACTCATGCAAGATTATACGTGTGGAAAGTTTAGAGTGATAGCTTTTGCAAGTCGTAAACTTATTGATGCTGAAACACGTTATTTGGTAACGTATTTGGAAACGTTAGCCGTTGTGTGGGCACTTAAGAAATTTAAGGACATTATCTTTGGATATAAGATAATTGTCTTTACGGATCATGAGGTAGTAACTGAGCTGTTCCATGGCAGAAACCTATCAGGCAGATTAGCACGCTGGTATCTGACAATTCAGGAATTTGACCCCGAGTTTAGGTATTTACCGGGAAGGGCGAATGTTGTCGCCGACGCGTTGTCAAGAAATATAGCACCAGTGATGCCTGTATCAACGTTCACTCTTTCACAACTGGAGGAGGAGCAACGACGCGACTCATTATGGTCAGCCGTCATTTTTGCTCTAGAATCGGGTGAGGATGTTAAACTCCCCAAATTAATTCTTCCCTTAAGTCAGTTTGAATTACGACATAACATACTCCATAGGTCGAAAAAGACGCCAGAGGGTACTGTTTCTCAAATAGTCGTACCTGGAACTTTGTGTGAAACGATTTTAACATTGTTCCATGATGTTCCAAAGGCGGGTCACGAGGGATGTGGCAAATGCTTGGCGGAATTAAGAAAGAAGTCTTTCTGGAACACTATGAAGAAAGACATAGAATTACACATTGCTAAATGTTTGGCTTGTGCTCAACATAAAGGTTCTACAAGATCACCGGCCCCGATTCTACAATAGCCTACACCAGACCGTCCGTTTGACACAGTCGCTATTGACTTGTTACAACTTCCGAGGAGTCATCAGGGATTCTCGTACGTCCTAGTGTGTGTGGATCATTTTTCTAGATTCGTGGTTTTGGTCCCACTAAAGGATAAAACAGCCGATTCTGTGGCTTATGCCTTAGTGATGAATCTTATATGTCCATATACTACGCCTAAAGTTCTTCTCTCTGACAATGGGACAGAATTCGAGAATCAGCTAATAGCGCAAATTTGTACGCAATATGGAATTAGGCAAAGTTTTGTGACAGCTTATCATCCATAGGCTAATGGCCTTGTTGAGAGAACCAATCGCAAGATCCTGGCCATACTTCGCCCGATTGTGTGTGATTTGCAATACACATGGGAAGATTGGTTACCGCAGGTTGCAGCGTCTATTAATGGGTCGATTAATCACCATACTACATTGTATATGGTACAGATAAACGTCTACCTTATGATGTACTTACGGACACGCCGAACCCTGTATATAATATGGATGATTTCGCGGCAAAACAAATCCTTTTTTTTTACGGATATTCATTGCCAAGTACGATCACATTTTGCAGCGTCACGCGCTGAAATGATGGTGAAGCACATAAACATGCTAAACCTGTCGTGTTAGAGATAGGAGATAAGAGAACCTGAAAGGAACTCCAAGCTTTCGGCTAAATTTTCAGGTCCACTCCGCATTATCGCAAAAGAGGCGGGCAACAAATTTAAAATTTGGAAGCCTAACGCACAGATCGCAGATGTCGTGAATGCGGACCGTCTTAAGAAGACCCATGAGAATTTATTGCCCACAGTTGATGGTGATGTGATAGACACCTCTTTACAGATTGTACAGAAGCAGAGTGTGCCTAATGATTATTGTATGAAACTTCGTTCTGCAAGTAGATATTAAAACGAGTGTACTCTCTTGCAGAATGGCTTGGAACATCATTGTGTTGCTTCTATTGTGTTGTGGCACCGTTGTGTTGACAGATATGTCCACATCCGTCCTCAAACCAGGTGCGCTTGTTGCACCCCTGGGACGCGTTCTCATAGTGGAGGACGTGGTGAACATCAAGTATGAGTTACATGCACTGCTCCAGCTTCCCCGTCAGATGGAAAATGTCGACGCGCAACTACAATCAGCATTGGACATCCTACATGATCTCAGTTCAGCTCCTAATGTATCGACGATGGTTACACAAACTATTGACCTTCAACACTTTCGACTCATGGACCTTCGCAAGTTTCTCGTCGCTGTTGGAAAAAGAATACCAGCGTCTGAAGTTGATCTTGCAAAAGAAGTGCGTTCTCAGACACGACGAAAAAGAGGTTTATTTAATTTTGTGGGTCTTATCCAGAGCACTCTGTTTGGAACGGCAACGGCCGACGATGTAGCTAAATTGGGTAACCGGATGAATATTGTCGATCAAGCTGTATCTCAGCAGAATCGCGTTATATCTCAAACATTCCATGCGATTACTGCTTTAGAATCAAAAGTTAATGCGATAATATGGGAGTCTAACCATGTACCGAGGGTTGTTAATAAGTTAAAGACGTCAATCCCGACGATAGAGTGGCTCCTTTATTTCACGGAATATTTGCATGCTGCTGAAATTTCAGTTCAGAAGATTGTTACCTGTAAAAACGAACTAATTGACAGCATAGTAGATGCAGGGATAGGGCGTGTGGATGCAAAGCTTGTGCCTGTACAGACGCTTCTTGATGCTTTACAGATTGCCAAGTTGCAGTTTAACTTAACTCCTATTTTTAATGATAAGGAGGTAGAATATTATTACCCTCTGTTGGAGTCGACTCTCACGCACAATGCTATTCTCATCCACATACCTATGCGAGGGCATCATCAGTTTAATGCATGGCATTTAGAACCCTTCCCCTGGTTTGTTAACGGCACACTGTATACTCTGGATAGGCCTAAAGAACTTTTCCTTGTAGATGAAGATTATTCTTTACTGGCATTAGAGGATCCTGAGGTACTGTCACTGTGTAAGTCGTCATATCTACGCCTACACTTATGTCCAGCCTATATGTTCACGTTTATTCCTGCTGCAGAGGGAATATGTGAATTGGCAGTCATACAAACCAATGTACGCACACGGGCCGGTGGAAGTTGTTTGGACTTACTTCCTTGCCCCCATTAGTCCCTGTTCACCTAGCAGTAAAGTAGGTATCTGGTGTAAATCGAAAATTGCGAATTCGTATTCAGGGAAAGTTGTTGGAGCTTCCAATAACTTCATGACATAAAACCACTGACTCTTCAGGCTTTTACGCCCTTGACTCTTCAGGCTTCTACGCCCTTAACTCGTGAGACATAAAGGCAAGCATGAACTTAGCATGCTTCCCTCTTGGGCGCTGTAAACGCTTCTGCGCTTCACCTTACACAAGGATGCAAGGGGGTGCCCAATAAATAATTTAAAAAAAAAAGAAAAGAAATGTACGCACAGCACTTGCGCAATGCAGCTATAGGCCAGTTAGTGTCAAAACTGTGTTTCACGCTCTTCTCCACAATGTACAGTATTTATTCTTTCCAAATATAACTACTGTTATTTTAAAATCCCATGATGGTGTTAAGCAGCTAGTTGTGAAAGGTTGGCTCCGGATTATTGTGAAATCACTTGTGGTTCATTACGGACCTTGCCCACTCATCAACACTTTGCCTTATATATAAATCTCAAGTCTGCTTTAATTCCAATGTATCCTGTCATGAACATTACTGTAAAAGATATTCAGATAGTTTCAGAAAAATTGAGGGTAATTGCATTCTTGAAAGAGACAAAGTATATGCTGAGTAGTACTTCCAGTGCCCTCTCGGGTAGGTTTAATAGCATATTTCTTGTTATGCCTGTGATTCCTGGTGCTTTCTCTTTGAATTTCCTCAGGTTGTGTAGGAGTTCTCCGAGTGTTATTCGTTGGTGTTCTGGTAAAGTATTCATATATATGGTATGGTGAGGAGTAATGCTGTGTATTTGTCTTCCATTTTTGTCTTGATCGTGTTTTCGTGTTCTTCATGGAAATCCTCATTTCTTCCTCCGACATTCTGAATATTTTCCCCCAATCCGCCTGAATGGACGTTCCTGTTCCCTCTCACCGTGCAACTTGTGTCCGTTTTGATCTTTTATGTATGGAGCCTTTTGTTTGTTTGTCTGTATCCATCATTTTACGAATAGATGTTCAAAAGGATTTTGGGTCTTTTGTGTGGTCGGTCGAGGCTACTAGGTTGTTCCATTTCTTGTTATTAATTTCCCTTTACTCCTTTCTTAATTTTCTTTGTAGAGCTGTCTGTGCAGTGTAGAGCCATCTAGATGGACCGAATCTGTCTGTATATTTACCTAATTCGTTGTAGTGTGTTTGAAGTAGTTTAACTTCCTCGGTTGGCTTGTTACTGGGAAGTTATAGTCGATGCCGAAATTTATCCATGCCAAACAGAAGGCAAGATGCTGGGGCTAAGGGTAACGAAAAGAGGATACATAAACTTTCTGAAAGATAAAGCCAAGGCCGCAAGGGTAAGACTTGCGAAAAAAACAAAAAAAAACAGGAACCTTGGCTCAAATAACAAAAAGAAAATAAACACAACACTGGTAAAATAAACAATGGACTACCCACCAATTCCACTACAAATCTTGAGCAAAAAAAACATTATGTCCTTACAAATAATCCAAAACAAAACCCTTAGATTTATTTACAACATGAAACGCACAGACCGCATTACAAACGAACAATTACACGATATAGCAAACCTCCACGCTCTAAACGTCTAAATCCACAATAAGGAAAAAATATTTGGAACAAACTATCAGACCTAAACTTAGAAACTTATCAAAACTAGTATTACGAACCACGCCATCTATTGTGTCATGATCTAACTACCCAGCACTACCGAGCAACGCCATCTAGGGACGCGACCCGAGTATGACTAGTCTTAGTCACCACGCCGGGTTTCCTTTCTCCATATCCTGGTTGTTGCGTCACCTCCTCCAACTCTTCCTTATCAGCTCCGGATCGAGGAGAGTTCAGTTCACTCTGGGAAGTGACCACACTTGGATTACCTATCCTGGAAACCTACGGCACAGTGACTACCTACCATCTTCTTCAATACTCAGCCCTACTTGTCAGACACTTCAGCACCGCACTTGAGTATTGTAACCCTATATTACCTCCCACCTCCACTTGCTTCAGATTGTTGTATGTTGTATAAATATGTATATACTGTTAAGCCAATGTTGCGTATGTTTAAGTTAAGTATGGTTAAGGGTAAATTATAGAAAGCTGGATATTTTGGTAAGGAATTTATTGTACTTTATTATACACAACAAAAACTCTCATCCTTTGTCTACCCTTTTATAGTCCGATTGTCTTTGTTTGTTTAGTTTTTTTATTGTTGTTGCCTGTTGGGATCTGGGTAGACTTTTAACTATATTCTAAACCAGTTTCGAAATCCCCAACTCGTAACAAATGGCGACCCTGACAGGACCCGAACTTAAGTGCCATATTTCTTCCGCCCTTGTTACTCCTTGTTAATTATTCCTCCCAGTCACTTCTGTTCAAAATTGCTTTACGGTGGTTTAAAGTTCCCTTCATATGTGTGTGCATATATTGGTATTATCGTACAGTAAGAGTGACAGACGTATGATATTAGGTTCCGAGTGTCAAAAGGCTTACCTGTTATTACACGTAGGCAGTCGTGTAGTAAGTCTTATCGAGTGTAGGGAAGAATCCGGATCTGTTTAATGCCGTACCCTCGCTCCAGAGTAGGCTGTTCCATAGCCACTAGTTTAGGGTGAAGTGATATCTTGGGACGCCCCTCTCTACCAGGGCCCCATAATTATAAAGCCTCAATTTTTGTTCTTCTCATTATCTCATTCAGGGTCAATAATAAAGTAACTCAAGGGTTGTTTATCCGGATCTTTATATTAATGCCGTAATACGCCCTTTCTTTTTCAAGTATCTTTCCAAGTCTCTTATCCTTATTTAAGGATCTTATCAGAAGAACAATATTCATAAGTGTAATTTCCCTAGGTATAACTTGGCTAGTTTCCTGGACTTTCTGGTTATCCACTGCCGTGATATTTTCTAGGGTAATCCACTTATCTTATCTTTTGGCCATTAGTTAATTTATCTAGTTTTCTTAACAATGACCACCTCAGGTTTTGATCTCCAGGATTTTATTGAAAATCGTTCCGTATCTAAATTACGTGTTAATATCCTGAAGAAAGAATGGAAAGGAATAGCCACCTATTACAATATCCCATATTCACAGCAAATGACTAAGGAAGTGTTAAAAAATCAGGTAATTGAAATGTTGGTTCAACAAGAAGTTTTAGAAGAATCAGCTGTTGACCAATTAACGCCCATGTCCAATACACTTCAACCACTATCTACCACCCCTCCTCACTCAGAAGTTGCCTCAGGTCTGGCTAGCCCTCAAGAAAAAACACTAAGAGTAGACGCCTTAGAAATAGAACGAGCTAGGTTCGAGTTCCAAATCAAAATGAAAGAACTCCAGTTGGAGCATGAGTTGGAACAGGACAAGTTAGAGCAGGAGGTTAGACTGAAAGAACTACAGGTGAAAGAGACAGAAGTCACCTTAACATCGGAGTTTAAATCAAAAGAAGTGGCATTAAAAGAGAGACTAGCTGCTTTTAACCCTGCTAATGCTTCTTCCCTTGTTCCCGAGTTTGATGAATCCGATATGGACGGGTCATTTAGGACTTTTGAGAAAGTAGCCGGGAAGAATGAGTGGCCTAAGGACCAGTGGGTGTCGGTGTTAGTTCCTAAATTATGTGGTAAGGCTCGTAGAGTTTATAAATGTTTAGACCAGACTGATGACTATGATAACGTAAAAAAGAATATCCTCACCTCTTATGCTATCACGCCAGATGGATATCGGCAGAGGTTTCGTAAACTAACCAAACCATTTTCACACACCTTTGTTGAGTTTGCTCAAGAAAAGCTTAGGTTTTGAAGAAGTGGTTAGAGGCTACAGAGACCTCCACATTTCAGGATTTGTTAAACTTGGTAGTCCTGGAGGAGTGGAAGAGCAAGATACCATTTCACATCTTGAAGCACGTGGAGGAGCGTGGAGAGGTTAATTTACGGCGTGCGGCTGAGGTGGCTGATGCGTACGCCTTGCTGGTGGAGTCACTGGGCAGTAGGAAACGTGGTACTTTCCAGCATGTTAGGTCCTCCTCTGATGATAACCTTGGGGACGTGAGTGGTAGGTCGAAAGGTCCCACACCTACCCCCCCTGATGCAACCAAGTTTTATTGTTCTTACTGTAAAAAACCAGGCCATACGATCCAGTTTTGTAAACACCCGAAGTGTCGAACTTCTAAAAGTAGTTCCCTGGATCCCAAATTCAAACCAATAGCAACCACCAATGTGGAGAGGCCCCATCAGGATCTCTTCTCTTCATTCACCTATGAGGGAAAAATTTCAATCATAGAGGGGTCTCGTTCTTTCCCTATTCGTATACTACGTGATACGGGCGCAGCACAATCTATCCTCCTGTTTAACGTCATTCCTGATATATCTACAGCATTTACTAACGAGAGTGTTCTAATTTCAGATCTCTCATCCCATTCTTCCTATCCCTTAGCTAAAGTGCACCTCCAATGTCCCTTGATTACTGGGGAAGTGCAAGTAGCCATTAGGAAAGATCCAATGCCTGTGAGCGGCATTCATTTATTACTGGGTAATGACTTGGTAGGAGATCTAGTGGTTCCCAACATAAAGACAGTCGACTCTCCCTCAACTGTCAACTCCACCACTGTCCTTGAAGAAACTATTCCTCACCTTTTCCCATCTTGTGCTGTCACCCGGTCACAGAGTGTGCGAAATGGGCCCTCTTCATCTAAAACCACCTCCAATATCTTCCTACCCACAGAAGATCTGTACAATAAGACCATTAGTAAGGATGAGCTCATTAAAGCCCAACAATCTAATCCATCTTTGAATAAACTTCATCATGCGGCAGGTGAGGGTAAAGACCAATTTTACAAGCAATCTTTTCAAACAGGTGATGAAAGACCTCAGTGTGGACCATTGTACGTCTTCGGCTTACCACCCACAATCCCAAGGTTGCTTGGAACGGTTCCATTAAACTTTCAAATCAATGCTAATAAACTATCTCCCCTCAACTATATAGTCCATACTCCTGATCGCAGAAAAGATTCACAACTTGTTCACATTAATCTCATGAAACTTTACCATTCCAGGCAGTCAGAGGAAGACATCCCAGAGGCTATAAGCCTACCTGTATTGCATACGGCTTTGTCAGGGCCGGAGCCGGAGTCAGATGACATGGACCAAATGGAGAATTTAGACTTCCCTCTACCTAAAGAAAACCCTGCTAACAGTCACTTACTCAACAACTTGGATGAGTATTTTTCTGTTCTCAATCCATCTCAAGCAAAAGATCTCACTAAGTTATTATCAACATTTCCTAAAGTCACGTCAGACCTCCCAGGGTTTTGCAATATACTTAAACATAATATTAAGCTAATCTCAGATGATGTACAACCCATTAGGCAATCAGCATATCGGCTAAATCCACAAAAAAGAGAGATTATGAAAAAGGAGGAAGATTTTTTGTTAAAACATAACTTAGCTGAGCCTAGTACCTCCCCCTGGGCTTAACCTTGCCTTCTCATTCCAAAACCCGATGGCACCTTTCGTTTCTGTACCGATTATCGTAAAGTGAACCAGGTCACTGTCTCAGACTCCTACCCTTTACCTTTGATTGAAGATATAATAGACAGCATAGGCTGTGCCAAATTTATCAGAACCGTGGACCTATTGAAAGGATATTATCAAGTGGGACTCACGGATAGGGCAAAAATAATCTCTGCATTTATAACTCCATTTGGTCTTTTTCAATATTTGGTTATGGCGTTTGGCTTTTCTAATGCTCCGGCCACATTCCAGAGGGCCATCAACTTCCTAATTCAAGACCTAGGTGGGACGTTCGCCTACCTGGATGACCTGGTGGTGGTGTCGGACAGCTGGGACGAACATCTGGTGCGTTTGGAGATACCGTTCGCACGACTGCAAGAGACTGGATTCACCATAAACCTGGCTAAATCTACTTTTGGCCGGGCCTCAATGACTTACCTGGGACATATCGTTGGGCATGGTATGGTGAGACCCAAGGACGCAAACGTTAAAGCCATCTTGTCCTTCCCCACTCCAAGGACGAGGAAGGAACTCATGCGCTTCCTGGGGATGTGCGGCTACTACCGCCGGTTCTGCAGTAGCTTCTTTAGCGTGGCCGGACCCCTCACAGACCTTACCAGTTCTGCGGTCCCTTACATCTGGAACCAGAGGTGCGACCAGTCTTTCCACCGCCTCAAAGCCTTCCTTGCCTCCAAGCCTGTAGTCCACCCACCTGACTACACCTTGCCCTTCCATCTGCAAATCGACGCTCACGGTGTCGGAGTGGGGGCTGTGCTCCTACAACCCGACCCAACCACTGATGTCCTTCACCCTGTGGCATACTACTCCGCCAAGTTGAAAAAACATCAGACCAACTACTCGACCATAGAATAGGAGGACCTGGCTCTGTTGTTGGCAATAAAGAATTTTGAATGTTACCTCCAATCTCGCCCACAAACAACCCTTGTCTTCACCAACCATAATCCGCTCACGTTCATCCAAACCAACAAGACCTCCAATCAGCGAATCCTCCGCTGGCCTCTCCTCACCCAGCCCTATAATCTACAAGTCCGGCACATAAAGGGGGTGGACAACCTGACTGCGGACTCCTTATCCCGAGCTCCAGTGGAAATGCAGCAGCTACTCTCCAGACTCACCAGGTGATCACCTCCTTCGCGCCCGCGCTACGGAGGTCTTTGGAGGGGAGGTGTATTACGAACCTCGCCATCTATTGTGTCATGATCTAACTACCCAGCACTACCGAGCAACGCCATCTAGAGACGTGACCCGAGTATGACTAGTCTTAGTTACCACGCCGGATTTCCTTTCTCCATATCCTGGTTGTTGCGTCACCTCCTCCAACTCTCCCTCATCAGCTCCGGATCGAGGAGAGTTCAGTTCACTCTGGGAAGTGACCACACTTGGATTACCTATCCTGGAAACCTACGGCACAGTGACTACCTACCATCTTCTTCAATACTCAGCCCTACTTGTCAGACACTTCAGGACCGCACTTGAGTATTATAACCCTATATTACCTCTCACCTCCACTTGCTTCAGATTGTTGTATGTTGTATAAATATGTATATACTGTTAAGCCAATGTTGCGTATGTTTAAGTTAAGTATGGTTAAGGGTAAATTATAGAAAGCTGGATATTTTGTTAAGGAATTTATTGTACTTTATTATACACAACAAAAACTCGCATCCTTTGTCTACCCTTTTATAGTCCGATTGTCTTTGTTTGTTTAGTTTTTTTATTGTTGTTGCCTGTTGGGATCTGGGTAGACTTTTAACTATATTCTAAACCAGTTTCGAAATCCCCAACTCGTAACACTAGTTAAATGAGGAGAACGACAACGAAAGAATAACAGAACACGGTTGGTTCAAATCTAGCCAAAAAATACTAGGAGGACCACCCCCTTACCTATCTTATACTTAAAGAGAACAATAAAATAAAAATAACTAACAACAAAAAGATGAGAGTGACCTGCTAGCTCCACAAGAACATGGCAGGGCTCTCCACCAACTTTTTCTTCTTTATTACAAGATGAGAGCCTTCTACCAGCTCCAGAAGACATGGCAGGACTCTCCAACCAACTTTTAAATACTCTTTCTTAAAGCACCCCTATATGCACAAATCTTCTCCCGTGTTACTAACATTCCTTAAAAAAAAAATCCACCTGCTCCAAGAGAACCTGGTAAGATTCTCCAATCACCTCTATACATAACCTTTCTATAAGCAGCTCTATCTTTACAAACTGTTTCTTCTCCTGTATTACTACTATTAAAACCACGTGTATTTATTGTATAGTCACAGAAAGGTAGCTAAGAAAGGTAGAACCTGCAACAAAACCCATGCAAACTTAAAGGTTAAAGCAGATAAAACGAAACACAAAAAGTAAAGAATAAAGGTAGGACGACCCAATGATAAACAAAGGGAAATAACAACAAGAAAAACTTCATGCAGCGATCTGGTTGAGTCCAGATTCTTTTAAACTCTACACTCTATATTTCTATCCCCCCCCCCCCTAATTCCTAGGTCTTCCTTCTTTTTTCCTATCTTAACTAAGACATCAAGATGAAGACTCTTTAGTTTGTACTCACCCCTGAAGATGGGAATTACACGAAAGCGTTTGGGAACTTCGTGTTTTCTTGTTCCCTATGTGGTTATCAGCATATACATGGATCACGTGCACCTTATTCGTCATGGAGTAAGAATTGTCTCCTCACTACCTCGCCGTAACTAGCACCACCACCACCACTACGGACCAGTTTTACCTACCAAACACAATGGAACAGACTGCCAATGAGCTTGTTAACCAATACTCTTCCTAACCATAACATTTAAGAATGTTAATATAAGTCTCAATTTTCATATTCGACGAAAATTTGAACAAGGCAAGCATTAGATGTGAAAGTATATAGATATATAAGGAATTGCAAGTTCTTACCTATCACAGTTCACACGAGGCTTTGGTGGTGGCCGGGTGACGATGGTGTGACGGGGGGGGTGGGGGGGGGGGGTCCCTTCCTCGGTGGTGAGGTTCAGGCCAGCCCCACCACCATGCTATTGCATTAATGATTCCCAGGACGTTTCGTTCCGACAATGATATTGTAGGTTATGTATCTATGCTACTCGGCACAGTAGCTTATTTACAAGGTTGTTACTTGGCACAGTAGCATTTATATATGTAATTACGTGGCAACACTGCACGTGTTATGTGGCAACATTGCCCCGAGGCTGCCATATGGCAAGGCAGTCTCAGTCTGACTCTGTGGGCCGTGCATGGCACATGCAAGTCACCACTTGTATTTCTCCTATCCCTTAATAAATGGACTTCAGTGTTACCCGGTGTTTCCCTACCCATCACTGCTTTCTTCAGGGAACACTTGGAACCTTCAGATATAATAAAGTGTTTTGGGCTGCTTCTAAACTTTTTCCAGAATAGTTTATTATGCTCTTGTTAATATTTAATATATTCTAATCTGAGTAAAATTAGAAAACTTTATAATTCTAACCTTACTAAAATCGATATATAAATTTAAATCGCATTTCAATTAATATTTAATTCCAATGCCGCTACAATCAATACAAGATTCCAACTTAATTATAAGTGATGTACAATTCTAAACTCTCTTCAGTTGCTATAGGATGCCAACCTCATTACAGTACAAACAATATATTTCCTAACTATAGGACAATCGCTAAATCTTTACCGTCCTTCAACGCCAAAACCATCAATATATAATTCCAACATGGGGTGTGTAATGACTGAGGTGCGTGATGAATGAAGGTATGTGATCACCTGGGGTGTGTATGATGACTGGGGGTGTCAAGACTCGGGGGTGTGATCGACTTGTTACAACTTCCGAGGAGTCATCAAGGATCCTCGTACGTCCTAGTGTGTGTGTGTGGATCATTTTTCTAGATTTGTGATTTTATTCCCACTGAAAGATAAAACAGCCGAATTTGTGGCATATGACATAGTTATTCATCTCATATATCCTTTTACTACTCCCAAGGTTCTTCTCTATGACAACAGATTAGAGTTCAAGAACCAACTTGTAGCGCAAATATGTCAACAATACGACATCCAACAAAGCTTTATCGCAGCCTATCATCCACTGGCTAATGGCCTTGTTGAAAGAACCATTCACAAACTCCTAGAGATTCTTCGTCCAATAGCCAGTCAAATGCACTATGCACGGGAAGATTGGTTACCTAAAGTCGCCGCATCTATTAATGGGTCGATCAACAGCTCTACAGGCAAATCACCCTATTATATTGTTTACGGCATAGATAAACGTCTACCTTATGACGTACTTACAGACAAGTCATGCCCAGTCTATAATGTGAACGATTTCACCACCAGGCAAATCAATGTATTTACGGATATTCATGGCCAAGTACGTAAACATTTAGCAGCATCATGCGCTGAAATGATATACAAGCAACATAAACAAGCTAAGCCCGTCTTGCTAGAAATAGGCGATGCTGTTATGGTGCGAGAACCTGAACGAAAGTCCAAGCTTTCACCCAAGTTTGACGGACGTTTCCGCATTATTGCTAAAGAAGCGTACCATAAATTAAAAATTTTGAAGCCAAACTCACAAACTTCAGATGTTCTGCATGCGGACAGACCTAAAAAGGTCCATTCAGATTCATTCCCCAGGAATGATAATGATGTCCCAGACATCGATGTCCTTGACACAACTGTTCAAACAGCAAACATGTCAAATACACCCAGTTTATCTGATGATTATTGATTAAATCTACTTTCTGCAAAACGTATATAATAATGCCCCTAGCATTTCTACAATGATAGTGACACAAAAAAAAATTGTGAGTCTAATCATTTATTAATTTATTTTTTAATTAATTCAGTGCCTACACTGGATTTATTCATTTCTTTTTCCAAGCATTTTGCATGCTACAAAAACTTCAGCTCAAGCTGTATCAATTAACAAAAACGAATTAATTGCAAGTATGGTTGATGCAGGGTTAGGACGAGTGGATGCACAGCATGTGTATGTGAAAGTTCTTCTTAAAGCCTTTCAAATAGCCAAGACGAGTTATCTGTTAACTCCAATTTTCGCAGACGAGGAGGTAGAATAGTATATATCCTTCTGTTAGAGTCAACTCTCACGCACTATGCTTTCCCCATCCACGTAACTGTGCTAGTGCAAAGCCAATTAATGCATGGCTTTAGAACCTTTCCATACTCTGATGATGCACTGTTTACTCTGGATATACCAACTATACCAACCGATCTTTTACTAATAGATGAAGATTACTCTTTGTTAGAAGTGAATGATTTTAGGGTATTATCACGGTGTAAGTCGTCATGTATGCATTTACACATATGCCCAGCATATGTGTGTGCATTTATTCTGCTGCAGACGGAATATGCGAATTGGCTATCATACAAACTAACGTTTGCACAGTGCTGAAACAATGTAACTGTACACCGATTTTCCAGGAAAGCTGTGTTTCATGCTCATCTACATAATGTTCATTATATATCTACTTCATTTTAGTCCATATAACACTCGGACTTGAACATATAATCATGAACGCATCAGCCAGGACTCGAACCTTAGACCTTATGTGAGTGACCAGGGAATGCTACCGACCATGCCACAAGGACACTATAAGCAATTCTAGACTATATTTTATTTCATACAAAGCTGATGGCGCCGTGAACCTCCCATTGCGGATTGCCCGTGCCACTTATGTGGTGGGAGTAGCATTTTACAGAATCCAGCTGGTATGAAACACGAGGTACCATATATACTTTATTTTAGTCCATATAACACGCGGAATTGAACATACTGCATAATCAACGACCTCTACCAGTAAGCCGACCTTGAGAATGTAGGGTTAGCTCAGTCTCTCCTTCAGGGCCTCCTCTGACAAGCACCAGTCTTCACTTGAGTTTCACGAGAATGAGACGAGTGACCTAACTCAGTCAAGCTGAGCCCGTGTCTTTAACTAACACTCACAGCTTACAGTGTTAATTACAATGCATCTACGAATAGACTGTGACCAATATAGTTTTATCAATAACTGGAGAAAAGACAATTTTTGGGTTTTTAACTTAATCCCTCAACTTATTTAAATATAAGCCAAGTTAAGGGAACTCTACCCAAAGCTTATATATTGCCGGAGTAATTTATAACATCCTCGTCTCACAGTGAAGCTTCTAGGCGATTCATCAGGGCAGACCACTACAACGGACAGCTCCTGTAGGAAATCAACGGACAGCTCCTGTGGGAAATACAAATACACAGTACCCTGGATCTCTTCTAAAAGTATACTGTCAAGGTGTCTGTTAAACAAACGACATGACTGTATTTTTTTTAATTTGTGACTACGTCCATCTCACAGCTTGAATAAGGCCCGGCTATATTGACTCGTGTGGGATAACAAATAAGATCACTTGACTCCTTCTGGCATGTGGCATATGCTGACACCACGAGAGACCTATCTTGGGACAGCAGGATAGATGTGGAAACGTTAGTTATTATTACACTTTGACCATTCTCTGCACTAGGGAAGGGCGTAATGTCGAATTTCCGGAACTCATGTTAATCCACGAATGGCAGATGCAACATAATTTGGTCGGGTGTGACAGAAACAGAGAGAAGACTAATAATTTTCCAACCTAGCCACAGGAACAGCAGGTTTTAGGTTGAGAAAGCTAGTAGCAACCCCTACAACCCTAGCTAATTCAATGAATGGCAACAAAGCGGGAGCTACAATTTCCCTGTACAACAAGTTAAGATTGGTAACAAAGGAGACATAATAATTACAATAATACTCTACTTGACTTGACAGTGAGTCTATCCTAGTGGTGATGAAGAATTGCTTTTCCAAGGAATTTAGAGAAAGTGAGTTAAGGTTAACCTTATTCATCAACTGGTTGACAGTCTTTTTGATTTCACCGACCTTCTTACTATGATTAGCTAACAGATGAGATTGGTTGGACAGAATTGCGGAATTCTGGTCGGCCTGTTGTTTAAGCACTGTTATCGCCACACATAATTGTTCTCGAGGGCCTCATGTTAAGTGGAGAAACTGTTTACAACTCAGAATAGCTTACTAAGCGACATGGAGCTGGTAGCAGCTGTGTGAATGCCTGAGGGACAGTCTATCGCCCTCTACTGTATAGGCAACATCTTGATTCTCGTCAGCCAACATTTTTCTTGCCGGACATTACATTTGTTCTCGTTGGTCTAACCCTAGACCCCAAAACTTGAGTGTGATTTTGAACTGTTGAATCATCTGAGAACTCTAAATAACTTTAATAAGTGTAATTATGTACTGTATATTGATGGTATTATTCAAACTGTGTCCTGATGTACAAGCAGTTGTTATATGTGAATTGTATTCAACAGGTTTTGACAGAATTATACTCATCGCATCAACGACAAGGGTCTTATTGTCCTGCACAAACCAAAATCGCTCCTGTGAGCGATTACAGTCAAACCGTGGGATAGAACCATCGTGGAGCGTCATCACAGGGAGGAAGAGGACCTATGTAAGAAAGACTGGACTTCGTGTCAATATTGTTCAGACGATCGCGAGAGAGTGTTAGCGTTCATTACGGACAGGCCGTGAGGACCCGTGTCAGATAGGAGCGGCCTCAGTGTCAATAATATTGACATGTGGGAGAGATAGTGATCAAAGTGTACAGCCAGACTAGATCGCCAAGTTTAAGAAGGCTTGTGTGTGTGTGTAAATAAGAAATAAGAATGAGTGAAGTGCGCTCTCTGTTAGGAAATAAAGGGTTGTGGCAGCTAGGTAACATTGTGTAAGTAAATAAGGGCGCCGCAGTAGTGTTTGTAACATCGTTTGTGTAATGAGTCCCTACATTGATTGTGGGGTCTCTGTGGTCGTGTTAAGTGTGATATAACTCGTGCGTATGGCACGTCACGTATTTGAAGGACATCGCTCGCGCGTATGACACGTGTTTGTGTGATATCACTCGTGCGTATGCCACGCGCTTGTGTGACGTCACTCGTGCGTGACGTTCCATCCGTTATCAATTAGTATTATATAAATATAAGCTAAGGACATATATTCATTATATACATTCTATCACCCAGACTATTGAGCATACAGCTACATTAAGCATTTGTTCTGTCACACCTCCTAGGGTGGACAGCACATAAACATTTGTTGTTTCACACAGATTCAGGTTACAACCCATAAATATATGTCCTCAGGCCTCCATGAGAGTAAGCCTGTGGAGTGTAGCCTCTTATCTCTATGTTGACGTATAGATTACATACTCCTTACAACCAGACAGAGAGAGGTTCGCCTAGTTCACAGTTTCCCACAGTTCACCAGTTCACAGCCAGACGCCGTACCAAAGAGACGTGTGTGAGCATCGTTCCCAGGCTGAATATCTCTCTAATTATATAAGCTAATTACAAGATAATAGCTAATGCTCAGTAGTCTGTCAACAAACAATTCTGTAACTACCAGAGCATCCAATATAACTTGAAAATCACCACGTGTGTTTACATTAAACCAAGGAACCACAAATGAAGATAACAGAACCTGTGTACACTTGTGTATACTTACAAGCTAAGATAATTACAAATGTAACCCAGGTTGGCTGGGACGACTAAACGATTCAACGACTGTATCAAAGGTGACATGCCGTGAGATTACCTATTATCTCACCCAGCTTCATTAAAGGTACCAGCGACTACTCTACACTCATTCAGGCAAGTGTTAACAAGTGAGATCGTTTGATATCAAAACCCGGCCCAAACAGTATGGCACTGTTTGTTTGAAGTCACTCGTGCGTATGGCACTTTTTGTGTGACGTCATTCGCGTGTCTGGCACTGCGTGACTTCACTCGTGCGTATGGCATGAGTGAGTGTGTCACTCGTGTGTATGGCACTGTTTGCGTGACGTCACTAGTGCGTATGACGCTGTTTGTTTGAGGTCACTCTTGCGTATGGCACTGTTTGTGTGACATCACTCGTGCGTATGGCACTGTTTGTGTGACGTCACTCGTGCGTATGGCACTGTGTGATGTCATTCTTGCGTATGGCACGCGTCAGTGTGACAATTCCAATTGTGTGATATCAGCGATCGTGGGACGTCACCATGAGTAGTAGCTGATACTAAGCGTTACTGCATACATTTATCGAGGAAGACAGATCACGCTCGTTGTTCTGGCAGTCATGGACATTGAAGGGAATAAGCCACTGAGACACCGGCTGATGCAGCATCACACTTCACAGATGGCTCGGTGGACCCAAAACATCATAGATCCGGAGCGGCCTTCTACACCCAAGGTCAGACCCTCCTATGGAGACTCTTTAATGACGTCTCCACCCATCAAACAGAGTTGGCAGCAATCTCATAGGCCCAAACTAACCACATTCACCACCTTCCCCGGGTCATTACATGATACCCACCACCCAGATAGCTTAGGAAATATCCTCCCCAGCAAGTGCGGACCCCAGTTTGAGGGCGCGCCACTCCGAAACTGACCACGTCCAAGAGTGGGGTTGGTGGTAAGCGTTTACTGACCGAGGGTCTGCTTGCACTTGCAAACCTGCGGTATCCTTTCATATCTGCAGGTAGGACAACCTCCATCCCCAATCGCAAATCCGGCCTGGCTGCTCCAAGAGCTCCAGCCGGAACCACCAAACGGGCCGCCTGCAGGTAAAGGCCTGTGTCGGACTACGCTCCGACAATCTCAACAACAACAGAAGATCGTGGAAAGGTGTTATCACTACCAGAGACACGACCTTCCTCAAACCGAAACTGACGAAGAAACGCTATATACTCCAAGAGGACTCCCAGCGCTCGCCTTAACCATGAAGCCGGGAACATTTCACCAGGGAGAGCGCAGAAGTACTTCCGAGCATCAAGCTCGCTCGCCAAAACCACTAACTTTGATGAAGGACCAAAAGGACGACCCGCCGAGGTCCGAGGGCTGGGTGAGAGAACTGTTAGAAAATATGAGGTTCTGCGAAAGGCCAACGCCGAAGTTCAGCGGAGGAACTTGTGGTGAATACTGGGAGTTCAAGGGACCCTTCCAGCAACACGTTGGGATGCCGCAGATACTTAATGCTTTGAAATTAGAGACATTTTTCGTCGCCTACGCCAGCTCCGCTAAGGATGCTTTGCGAGGATGCCTGCAAATACAAGATTTCAAGACATGGTACAAGGAAGCTTTGGACATATAAGGAAAAATAAGGAACGGCTATGTGGATAAGGTGCATAAATACAAAAGGAAGCAAGGGAAGCCTCCTGGGATCGAGTGGATGTTGGAATTCACTATGGATATGGTCGACAAGGCGGAGGAGGCCCCAAAAGGACAAGGACTGAAGGAACCAAGCAGAATATATGCAGACTCACCCTCACGCCAATCCTCGTCGAGGAGGAAACTTGTGGGTCTGGTGACATGAGGAATAAAGACAACCAGAGAAACGGACGATGAACGCTGCGTGTTATGCAGCGGAGATCACCTTCTTCAAATGTGCCGGACATTCCTCAGCATGTCCACAGGGAAGCGAACTTCCCTTGTAAGGGAAGAACGTTGCTGCTTCGCCTGCCTGGGTCGTAAACACCGGATAACGGAGTGCAGCCAGAAGATGGTATGTGGTATAGATGGCTGCTCTGGAGTACACTAGAGGCTTCTGCACTTCACGGGAGTTCTGACGAGCAGTGGCAAGGCGCAACGGGGCGAAGTTGAAAAAGGAGAACACCAGATCAGTTTCCAAAGGGTGAATAGAGCAATCACTGGTGGCACTTACCAAATAGACATATCACCTGACCACAAGCGACCTAGAATGAGTCAACTTAAGGCTATTATGCCACCACCGGAATCGGCAACTAGTGGAGCTAAATCATGGAAGACCGAAGCCGGTACAAGCACCATGGGGAAAAGGACTGGGAGTACACAAAGCGTGCTGGTGTCAACGAGTAGAGGAAATCCACATAGATGGGTCAGGAAAACCATAACCAACAACGGAATTGATGATCGGCGTGAAGAACCAAATGATTGCCAGTTGTGATTACAAGAGTCCAGTAAAGTTGCACTCCCAATAGTGAAAGCCAGGATGGAGGAGAAGAACCAAGAGGCGAAGGAGCAGTGGTCACTGGAGCTCTCTTAGATTCAGGCAGCAACCAATCATACTGCACGAGTTGTCTAGCTAACCGGCTGCAGGCAGAGGGAAGGCCAGTTTTTTCCCTCTCCATTGTCACGATCATGAAATAAAGAAGTAGTGTAAACACCGAAGAGATCAGTGTAAAGGTGGTTAGCGTAGGAGTAAGAAAGAGTCGATCCATAACTATCCCCATGGTCATTGTTGTTGAGAATTTACAATCTTATCCGAGAGTTTTCGGTCAAAGACACCCAAGACGTCACCATGTGGGAACACCTCCGAGGTACTGCACTACACCAAGCACCTAAAGAGTGTATCTCCTGTTAGCTCTGGATGTACCATATGTATTAGTGGATAAAGCAAGTCAGGAACTTCTGGGAATGCGACTCCGCCTACAGTAACGATGATCCCGTCCCTGTCGAAGACAAGAGAGTCCTGATGCAGTGGTCAACGTCAATTACTCAAGTGGACGGACACTACAAACTTCCCATCCCGTTTCACCATGAAGAACCGGAACTCCCTACAATAAGAAGCTTGCCAAACAGTAATTGGCAGGACTGAGAAAAATGCCTCCTAAAGAACCCAGGGCTCTCTCAGAAGTATCAAGAAAAGATGTGAAGTCTAGTCGACGAGGGACATGCTGAGCGAGTCCCACGTCAAGAACTCAGTGATGCACCCGGGAAGACCTGGTATCTCCCACACCACCCCATGTTGAATCCAAACAAGCCAGAAAAGGTGAGACTAGTTTTGATTGTGCAGCCGAATATGAGTCGATGTCATTGAACAGCCAAGTGATGCAAGGGCCAGACCTTAACAACAATTTGATGGGAGTCCTCATCAGATTCGGACAAGGAGAGGTGGCACTCATGGCTGATATCGAGGCAATGTTCCACAAAGTGCGAGTAGTACCCGAACATCGAGACGTCTTACGATTCTTATGGAGGACGGACAACCAGCTGCCAGGGGCCCCCACCACCTACCGAATGATAGTGCATCTCTTTGGAGGTATGTGTAGCCCTTCATGTGCTGGGTATGCTCTACAACGAACATTCCAAGATTACAGGGAAAGTCTCCATGACGACATCAAGAAAGCGAATCGTAACTTCTACGTTGACAATCTGCTTATCTCAGTAGATTCGCCGGGGAAGGCAACGATAATTACCCATTGACTGAGACAGCTGATGAAAAAGGGCGGATTCAGACTTATGAAGTGGGTCTGTAATCACAAGGAGGTCCTCAAGGCAATTCCACAGACAGAGAAAGCCGTGGGAGTAAAGGAAGTAATTTGAAAGACGACAAGCTCCCCACTGAACGAGCGCTGGGAATCTTGTGGGACCTGGAAAAGGACGAACTAGCAGTCCGGATCCAGATCCCTAAGAAACCTGAGACGAAACGAGGCCTTCTGAGTATGGTCAGCTCCATATATGACCCACTGGGACTCATCGCTCCGAGTGTCACAAGAGCCAAAATTATATTCCAAAATCTGTGTAGATGAGGTGTTGGGTGGGATGAACGAATGGCTGAACAGAACAGGGTGGCTTGGCGAAGATGGCTAGATGAACTTCCTCACCTATCAGAGGTACACGTTCCACGGTGCTACCCACCCGAGGATGCAAATCCAGTGGCTGCAGTGCAACTACACCACTTCTACGATGCCTCCCAACAAGCTTATGGAGTTGTATCATATCTGAGGACTACATGTGAAGATGGAACCCACCATATCTCCTTCGTGTGTGACAAGGCCAAGCTAGCCCCTCTGAAACAGTAGACCATACCTTGACTCGAGCTCTATGCGGCAGTACTGGTTGCCAAGGCAGACAAACAACTACGACGAGAACTTGAATTACAAATAGACAGATCAGTGTTCTGGACAGACGCTTCCATTCCTTCGTGGCCAATCGAGTGGCAACAATACACGAGGACTCTAATGCAGAACAATGGCACCACGTGAAGTCGGCACTGAACCCAGCCGACGACGCTAGTCGTGGACTACATGGAGCAGAGCTCAACGAAGAGGGCAGGTGGATTCCAGACCTCACAGACGGAGACCCAGAGGTGAAGAAGGAAGCCACAGTGCTGAAGACGAACGCTGACCAGAGGGAGGGTATCCTCGATAAGCTATGGGCCAGGTACTCCTCGTGACATTGACTTCTGAATAGCGTAGTGTGGATTAGAAGGTTTATAGAATGGCGGCTGGGGAAGCGAAAGAACAAACATCACCGAAAACATCGACTCAAGGTCAGCAAAGTGGAAGATGCAAAATTAGTTGTCTTAAGATTTATGTAAAGGAAAGGATTCCCTCGAGAACTTGGAATGTTACAACAGGGTCAACCCGTGGGAGGTAGCGACGTGAATCGGCTGGAACCTCATCTAGACACGCACGGTTTGATCAGAGTAGGCGGCCGACTGAAACATGCCGCTCTCCATCCAGACCAGAAGAATCCCATACTGTTGCCGAGGGGCAAAAGGATCACGGGGCTCATTGTGAGAGAGGTACACTCGACTAGAGCTGGACACTCAGGACGAGAACACACTCTTGCCATAATACGTGGGACATACTGGATACCTAAGTGCCGCAAATTACTCGACCGCACAATACGGACGTTTGTGACTTGTCGGAGAAACAACTGGAGGCCTACCCACCAACGCCAAGCCGACCTGCCAGAAAATGGAAGCATGCCCAATTCATCGCAGACCAATTTTGGAAGAGGTGGGTAAAGATATATCTCCCAACACTACGTCAGTGACGAGGATTCTTCAAAAACTCGCCTTAATCTCCACGCTGGGGTTATCGTGATCACCTCTGGACAACCCTTCCCCAGGAGTCAGTGGATGCTAGAGAGAATACTGGAGGCACTACCGAGCGCAGATGGCCTGGTGCGAAGTGTTAAAGTGAAGACAAAGGACGCAGTGTTAATACGCCCAAGGACGAGACACTGCTTGTTGGAAGGGGTCGGAGAGTGAATCTAATGGCAGGCCGTAATTTCGTGCGAAGCCCGACAGGGGAAGTGTTATCGCCACGCATAATTGTTTGTGCCGGCCACATGTTAAGTGAAGAAACTGTTTACAGCTCAGAATAGCTTACTAAGCAAGATGGAGCTGGTAGCAGCTGTGTGACTGCCTGAGGGACAGTCTATCGCCCTCTTCTGTAAAGGCAACATCTTGATTCTCGTCAACCAACATTTCTCCTGCAGGACATTACATTTGTTCTAGTTGATCTAACCCTAGACCCCATAACGCGAGTGTGATTATGAACTGTTGAATCCTCTGAGAACTCTAAATAACTTTAATATGTGTAATTATGTACTGTATATTGATGGTATTATTCAAACTGTGGCCTGATGTACCAGCAGTTGTTATATGTGAATTGTATTCAACAGGTTTTGACCGAATAATACTCATCGCGTCAACGACAAGGGTCTTATTGTCCTGCACAAACCAAAATCGCTCCTATGAGCAATTACAAATACAGTACTCTAATTTGTTTCTGCAACTGAGCTAAATCATCTTCTGTGGCTACTCCGTACGAAGCCCTTTGAATGTAACCAAGAAAATTTAGAAGACCTCTCTTCTTTTTACCCTCTTCACTATGCGCAGGGGGAGCAATAGGAGAAGGTGTGGTGGTTGTATCCAAGTAGGAGTGTGAAAACTGGTGAATAATGAGGTCCAAAGATGATTTGGTATGCTCCAGTTGAGCGTGTATATGAGTGGCATCCACAGTAGACTCATTAACCCTTTTTGCGAAATAGACAAAGTCATTAGACTAATTAGACAATGTGGCGACAATATTACGTAATGGTTCACATTATACGCGTATCGCGAACATATGTCTAATAAATTATTCATTCTGGGGAGGAGACACTAAACAACCGCGCCGTGACGGCTCGTGTATCAGTAGCCCATGAATCATGCAGAGAATGAGTAAGAACATCATGGTTCTGCAAGTAAAAGTTACTCATTAGAACAGCAATGTCAGTCACAAGTGGATCTAATACGCAAATAACATGTAGGAGAAGAAAGAACAGTAGGAGTAACAAAAGGCTCAGTGGCACCTGGTGGCTAAGTTGCTCCTTGGGCATTCAGAAACTTGAGGTTGTCCTGTGTTCATGTATTGTTTCTCCTGTGTGTGTGTGTTTTAACTAGTACCTGTGACCTGACTCGTGTTGAATAATTATATATGGACCGACGAACATAGGGTCCGTTTTGGAGTCTTACATGATTTTTTAACCATCGCTAGACGACCTACGACATTGCCAATGGGCCGTGTACTTTTATTGCATTCGGCGGTGAAGGCGTTAGTCGCTTTTTCTAACTCATGCGAAATTCGCTGGTGAATCAGTTTGGAATGTCGATACCATTCGCCGATGAAATCGTCACCGAAAATTCGCTGTCTCCTTACTTCAACCTCGAAGGGAAGTCGGCTGTCATAATAGTAGAAAGCTAAGAGAGGTGTGTCGCCAATGGATTGATGATAAGGACTGTTAATAGAACTTTGTACGTAAAACATACACTCATCCCAGTTCGAGCTAGTAAATTCTAAGTTAGTAAGAAGATGATTAAGAATCTTCCTGTTAAGTCGTTCACCCATCCCGTTGGCTGCAGGATGATGAGCTGTAATATTACATCTGTTAACGTGATACAGTTCACATAATTTAGTTACCAGCGCATTGTTAAATTCACCTCCATTATCTGTAAGTAGAACGTTAGGAGTGTCATGCCTATCGAGAATACGACTCTTAAAGGTTCGGGCAATTGTCTCTGCGATTTTATCAGGGATAGGTGCTAGTTCACAATAGCGTGTAAACGTGTCTATCATGACTAAAAGATAGTTATTATTATGATAAGTCTTTACTAAATCACCTAAAACATCCATGCTAAACTTCTCCCAAGGACGAAAGGGTGTAGGATATTTGAGAACAGGGAGAGGTGCTAAAGTAATACCTTTATTCTCGTTACAAATTTGATAATTGTCCACATTATCGGAAATCTGTTTAGCCATCTTGGGCCAAAAGTACTTTAATCACATTTGTATAATGCATCTGTCCTTGCCTGGGTGAGCTAGTTGTGGAGTTCGTGCATAAGGACTAATAGCTCGTGCACAAGCGAAGTAGGTATGACGAACAGGAACACCAAGTTTGGCTTGCCGGCAAAGAACATTATAGTGAACAACAAATTCACGAGTAGTGGAGGTTTCTCCCCTGGTGTACGTTCCATCGATAGGTAATCATGCAAAGAAGAGAAAAAATCGGACTGACGCTCATTAGCACAAGCTGACCTCCAAGCCTTCTTAAACCCTACCTATGTAGAGATTTTCCTCATTTCCCCATACGCAGCAATAAAACTAGCCTCGGATTGAGGGCCCTTATGGTCAATCAGATTGTGGGCACAATTAATAATCTGGGCGTCTGTTGGGTATGCGCCTGTACACTCTGACCTAGCATACTCTACACAGGTGGCAAACCAGGCCTCAATCTCGATCAAATCCCCTGAAAAATATGGGTACTTGAGGTGGAGATTGGTATATCTGTGATTTAACACTTGGAGTGGAGGGGTGGCTGGACTAGACATGTCTGAACATACACTTCTCATGATTTTACCAAACCTATTGAATACTACGGTGATCGGAACACTTGATGATTTACGCCTTAATTTATAGCCATGGGACATAGAGAGAGTGTTTGTTACAATTACGAACTATAACTTATATCTGTAATCGTCCTAATTACCAGAACAGACGTACTATAAAATACTCCCAAGGTATGTCATGAACTCAACACTTCACTGGTTAACTAAAAATGAGTACAATTAGTGTATAAACAACTTAACCTGGATAGAAGTCTTAACAGTTGTGTGAGATGTGGATCTCAGCTGCTCAGTGAGGTGGAGAGCGGAAGAAGTGAGTGGCGCTTTCCCTAGCTGTGGTGTGGTGCTCCTTCATCACTCAGCTGATGGTGTTAAGTCATTGAATATACTGTAGTGCAATAGTTGCATTGTGGAGAAAAACGTAATTCTTCTCCACTGGGGTCGGCGAATATCGTGAGTCAGGCTCTACGAGGAAGGTGATTCTCGGCACTGACGACAAATCTCGGCGTTGTTTAATGACATGCTCATAAGTCAGTCACAAGTCACTGATTATGTGGTTGAACTTCCCATAGCAATGGGAGGCTGGAACCTTACACTGGGCTTCACTGGACATTTCTCACTGACGTTGATCGCTATAATGAGCACTTAACTGATGACAGGTATCACTTAGGAACTCAGTAATGATGAATCAGAAGATGTCTTGTAACTTGTAGACCCGGTGTAGACGTAGAAGTGAATGCTTGTAGACATCGGTAGATTCCATAACTCGTGGTAAGTCGTAGACACGGTAACTCTCTTCAGAGGTTATTTAATATCCCACCGCTGCCACTGTCTAAAAGGAGTGGGACTTGCGGGGAGACGGTTTCACTTAAAAAATATTTCTTATGGTTATTTAGAGTTCCATTGTGATCAGCAAGGTGTCGGGACCGTCGTTAGTTGATGTCTGCCGTGGTTTGACTTCTTCAATAAATGTGATATGAGATATACATGACGGTTGTGTGTACAGTATATTAAAGTGTATTATGTAGAAGCAATTATATACAACTGTGCAGAGAGGGCTGGCCCGGTGATCTAGGACAGAGATAGTCTAAGTGTTAGAAGTTCTAGAGCTGAAGCTGGTCTTAGTGATAGATGTTAGGTCTCAGTGGTAAATGTGTGCTCTATGAGGTCCAGCAATAGACTAAAATCAGGCCCAGCAGGCGGCCACGCCCGGGTGTAATTCACACAGGCCCGTAAGGGTGATCTATGAGTCATACCTTCAAGAAGGTTCTCCGAGGATGAAACGCTGCAATGCATCACCTCCTTGGAATGCACTGCCGTTAACAAGTCAGCAGTGTTATGGTAACGTTTTATAAATAACAGGTTGGAAATGACCTCGTTGAGCCATGCTTCATTCTTAACTGATGGTTCCACTCCCTACATATGCTAAATAACTATATCAAATTCTTGGGAATTGCAAGTGTAAAGCAAAGTATCAAGTCAGTTTTTCCAAAAACTCCCTACTTCCTCATAGGGGATTGAATCCTACTGCAAAAATCTTGTAGTCATTACAGTCAGCCAGTCAGCAGGTCTAAATGCCGGCTGCTATGTCTATGCCAAGTGCTCGCCCCTCTGAACTACCTCTAACCTCTGCAGGTCAATGAATAATGAATGTTCATAATTATGCATCCATGGTTGTAAGTTATAAGTTACTGGTTATGCACACACACACACACACACACACACACACACACACACACACACACACACACACACACACACACACACATACACACACACACACACACATACACACACACACACACACACACACACACACACACACACACTACTAGGAATTACTTGATACGCACTATCCCTGATATCGGACCCCTCCTCTATCCTCTGGAAGAAGCCACCAGCATCAATTAGTGAAACACCTTCACTTAACCCCAGCAGGAAGGTCAATCCTTGCACTACCACCGAGACTGGGAGGAATGGGATTGACTAATCCAGAGGAGCTTGCTGCCACCCAACATCAAAACTCAGTCAAGCTCACGACAGCCCTCACTGAGAACATAATAGCTCTGAATGCAACAAGTGAGGTGGATACCAACGAATTAAACAAGATTTGACGGTCCATTACGAAAGATCGACAGCAAACACAAAGTGATGAACTGCAGCAACTGATGCTGTAATAGTCAGAGAACTTGTAAAGAAGTATATACAGTATAGCACAGGAGGTGGGCGTCTCGAACTGACTAACAACATTACCGATAAGGGCAAAAGGTTTCAGCCTTAAGAAACAAGAATTCACAGATGCCATTGCCCTAAGGCACAGTAGGCTAGTAGAAGGTTTGCTCTCCCAATGCGTGTGTGGTTCATCATGCGACATTGACCACACCATGGTGTGTAAGAAAGGGGGCTTCGTATGCATGAGGCATGGCAAAGTAAGAGATCTCACAGCAAATTTACAGAAGGAAATGTGCCACGACGTCACTGTGGAACCGACCCTTCTTCCATTGGGTGCTGAGAGCCTCCACCCCAGGGCCTCCAAAACATTTAACGAAGTCCATGTGGACCTAAGTGCTCGAGGAAACTGGACGTGGGGACAGCCAACCTTCTTTGATGTCAGGATATTCGACCCCATGGCCACATGTCACTGTAACCTGTCCCTTGAGGCTGCACACAAGAGGAACGAAAACGACAAGAATAGGGCGTAAGCAGAAAGAAATCAGAATGTAGATAATGCAGCTTCACACCTTTGGTGTTCACAACCTCTGGCGGGATGGGACCAAGTGCAAGACGCTTCTACACAAGACTGAGGGAGGTGTAGTCCGAGCAGAAGTAGCAGCCCAGAAGCCACGGTGCAGCCTGGTTGAAATGTCGACTGCCCCTCTCTCTGGTTAGGTATGCATTGCTTTGCCTCAAGGGACTGAGATCTTCGGCCCCAAAGCTGACAACAGTCTCAGATATTGACTATGAGGCAACAGTCATTGAATGCTGCCTAGATTTGTGACTTAACTAACTCAACATAGCTAGGGTAGTTACTTTTGTATTAGGATATTTAATTTTAAGGCAATAAAATGACGGCGAAAGTCATTCTCATCCCTCCTATGAGCAGAGTCGAGAGCTAGATTATGGTGACATGTGGCCATGGGATCAAAAATCTGTATGTCAAAGAAGGCTCGCTGTTCCAGCATTCAGAATCCTTTAGCAATGACGTCCACACGGACTTCATTTGATGTGTTTGAAGTCCTGTGATGGAAATTCTCACCATTCAATGGAAGGAGTGTCGTTTCTACCCTGACGTCATGACAGATTTCCTTCAACATATTTGCTGTGAGATCCCTTACTTCGTCGTGCCTCATGCATACGAAACCCACTTTCTTGCACACCATGGCGTAGTCAATGTCATAGGAAAAGCCACACATGCATTGGGAGGGCAAACCTTCTACTGGCCTAACCTACCTTAGAGTAATGGCATCTGTAAATTCTTGTTTATTGAGACTGAAACCTTTTGCCCTTATCGGTAACATTGTTAGCCAGTGCGAGGCGCCCACCTCCTGCGCTATAGCTACTTTTTTTCAAGTTCTCTGACACTTGCTGCATCAGTTGCTGCAGTTTATAACTTTGGGTGTGCTGTCGTTCAGTCGTAATGGACCGTCGAATCTTGTTTAATTCGCTGGTATCCACCTCACTTGTTGCATTCTGAGCTATTATGTTCTCAGTGAGGGCTGTTGTGAGCTTGACTGAGTTTTGATGTTGGGTGGCAGCAAGCTCCTCTGGATTGGTTAATCTCATTCCTCCCAGTCTCGGTGGTAGTGCAAGGATTGACCTTTCTGCTGGGGTTAAGTCCGAAATCAGGCATATTGCGCATCAGGTAATTCCAGCGATGCTTGACTTCATGGGTGAATGCCGCAAAAGGAGTATGTGGTTCTGTTTTAGCAATACCAGACAGAGCTTGGATTTTCTTCACCCACTGATTTACCTTTACTGTTACATACTCGGTCTTGAAGTCCTTCGTGCCGATTACCGCACCTAGATGTCTTTGGCCCTCGTTTGTTATTTTGACCTCACTTAAACTGAACGCCTCCACTTCCCGTTCATAGTGTTATGGCTTCACAAAGAGGAAGGACTTGCTGGCATTTGGGTGGAACTTTATTTGTGGACCACGTGATATTATCAGGTCCCACAACTTTTTCATGTCCAACTTTTCCTGTTCCTGTAAGGTCATCAGCATAAGCCACTTACTTGACCACGGTTGTTTCAAATTTTATTGTGTGTTGGAGCACGGTTAAGCCTAGTGCGTACATTGCCATGGTAATAGGGTCCCCCTGCGTTGTTTCCTCAGTTGACTGTATGATGGTATCTCCTCTTAGAGCCTTGAAGGTTGTTATATAGAAGTCTGATGGATTCTTATAGGTGTTTTCAACATACAATGCAAAGCTTGGACATTTGATCTTGATGTCATGCAGTGTAGCCAGCTCATACCTGCAGATTCCCTGCATCTGCCCTGACATCATCATTTACCACCTCCATTATTCATTTTCCATTGATCCGTCTCAGCACCTCCCCTACCCCTATAGGCCTACATACTGGATTTTTAACAAGGGGAATGAGGCGGCAGGCCGTCAGAGCATGAAGGTGATGGCAGCACGAGGTTGCTAGCTTTCTTGCAAGATCTGCGGTGGCATTGCAGAGATCACTTACTGCATCGCCAAACTTGTTAGTGCTACGGATGACTCTCCAACCTGAAGGGCCTGCCCCTCCCCGTGTTTTCAGTGCTTTTTTCCACACCATCCTTCCTGTTATTTTCTCGAACTTCACAGCATTTGGAGGGATATAGGCACCCTGGAACCTGATGCCTTCCTCTTCACTTGCGTGGGGATGTTTTTCCTTCAGTTGTTGTAATGTCTCTCTGTTTATTGGCAGAATACCACCAAAAGAATTTTACCGCCAAAGACACTTTTCCCACCCGCATCTTGTTTCCAAACTTTCTGGCAAAATCATTGCTGTTTTGCTTTCCGTCTCTTATGAATTTTAGTCTCTCCTGCAGTGTTCTTGCTTCGCATAGGAGATCATCAAGGGCCTCTTTCTGCCACATTGTGAATCTTCTCTTCATTGTTACCACATTTTCTTTGTACTTAGTCCTTGCGTGTGTCTTTTGACAGAATAGATGGTGTATTATTGCCAGTATTTGAAGAGTTAATGGGGTAAGGAAGCAGTCCTGAGTGAACTCGATTATGAGGCGAGTCATTTCCCGATTCATTTCTTTGGTGGCCGCACACTTGGGTGGTTCGAAAAGGTTAGCTGGTGACCACCTGACAACTTCTGAGTAGGTTTCTTTAATCAATTTATCCGCATTTTCCATCGACATGCCATTCCACTGGCAGAAGCGTACCAGCGAAGATGGACGCATGCCCAATTCATTGCGGACCAGTTTTGGAAGAGGTGAGTGAAGGAATATCTCAAGATACTACGTCAGCGACAAAAATTCTTCAAAACTTACCGCAATCTCCGTGCTGGGTATATCGTAATCATATCTGAACATCCCCTCCCCAGGAGTCAGTGGATGCTAGGGAGAGTACTGGGGCCAATACCGAGTGAAGATGGCCTGGTGAGAAGTGTTAAAGTGAAGACAAAGGATTCAGTGTTAATACGCCCAGTGAAGAGACTCTGCCTGTTGGAAGGGGTCAGAGAGAGTGAATCTAACAATAGGCCGTGATTTCGAGCGAAGCCCTACAGGAGGAGTGTTACCACCACGCACAATTGTGCACGCCAGCAACATGTGTAAATGAAAATACAGGCAGAATAGAAAGAATAAGAGGGAGAGAGGAAGAAGTGAAGATGAGAAGAGGTTAGAGAAGGAGGTAGAGAGGTGGAGCGAAGAAAATGTTTACAACTAAGATAGCTGACTAAGCGACTTAAATGAAAAACACGTTGTCTCGACGGGCTCACAGCTGCCCATGAGACACAACCTAAGGGCAGACTATCTCCTTCTCCTGTAGAGGCTACATCATGATTCTCATCAGCCAACATTTCTCCTATAGGACATCGTCTTTGTTTTCGTTGGTCTACCCCTAGACCCGTAACACGTGACTGTGATTGTAAACTGTTGAATCCTCTGAGAACACTAAACGACTTGAATAATTGTAGTTATGTACTGCACATTGATCATATTATTTAAACTGTGTGTCCTGATGGCTCAGCAATTGTTACATGTGAGATGGATTCAACAGGTTTTGACCGAAATATATTCTTCGCTTCAACGTAGAGGGTCTTATTATCCTGCACAGCCACAATCGCTCCGGCGAGCGGTTACAATAAATGAAGATGATCCTTATCCTTTTGTCGGATCCAAATTGTCTAATACAGAAATCTTATTAGATCCCAGTGATAAACTTCTACACTTGCCTGCCACCCAGTTGGCCGATATTACTTGTCTTCTACAGAAGCATCGGGACATCTTTGGAGACACACCTTGTCTCTGCAACATAACGTGGACACCCAAGGAATCAATATAATACAGTACATCAAACTCCTTATCGCCTCAATGCTGAGTAGAGGGAATTCCTACAAGCGGTACTCAAACGACTACATGAGCAGGTCCTGATCCGTCCGAGATTGACTCCTTGGGCATCGACAGTGGTCCTGATCCCTATGTACGGTGGAATCTTCCTCCTTTGCGTCGACTTCAAGAAGGTAAATAATGTGACCGTGCCATATTCCTTTTCTCTTCCCAGGATGGAAGATATTATCGACGACCTGGGACCCACTCGCTAGGTCTCCAAGCTGGAACTGCTGCAGTGTGTTGTTCTAGTTCTTTTATCCATTGATTCCGTCTGGGTTAATGAGGCTGGAACATGTATAATATATAGAGTTTTAGTAGCGAAACCCAATTGTTTGTTATCCATTTATTTAGGAACTATATCAGATACAGTTCCGAGTGTATATCACCATAACTTATCATTGTAGCTATGAGTGTTAAGAGGAGGACGGAGGCTATGTTAAATAGCTCTGCTAAATACGTCCGGTTGGTGTGAGGGGTTGAGTAACAAAACCCATGAGGAGGAACCCATCGAGGGAGAATGGAAATATATCCGTCGTCCTCCCTCTAGGGAAGACAGAACTATCCATGATGGCTCTCAATAACGTCTTCCTCTAGTGAGTGATAATGAACTACTGCCGGCATTAGGTGGCCAGAGACCCGGGTACTTAGTGACTTTGCTCAGCACAATATGACGCGGCTTCCCGAGGGCACATCTTATCACGTGCTCTGAACATGCTACCTCATACTGTAGCTAGTGGAAAGTTACAGAGGGTGTTAGAGTATATAAATCAAATGAAATTAACCCATTTATATAATACTTCTACCTATAAGACAGGAGCTATTACAGCTCTCGGTCCCACCATCCAAGCTCCGCGAGGACTAAACTAAACTCGCAGAAAAACATTCTATACATAAACCTAACCATGTTACAAACATATGTGTATACACTACGCTGGGGACTCTAGAACCGTAGGCTAAACAACTACTGGGGTCCTAGACTTAAGTGTCTTACGGGCTAGTATCTTATTGTTACGAGTTGGGGATTTAGAATACAGTTAAAAGTCTACCCAGATCCCAACAGGCAACAACAATAAAAAACTTAAACAAACAAAGACAATCGGACTATAAAAGGGTAGATAAAGGATGCGAGTGTTTGTTGTGTATAATAAAGTACCATAAATTCCTTAAAAAAATATTCAGCTTTCTATAATTTACCCTTAACCATACTTAACCTAAACATACGCAACATTGGCTTAACAGTATATACATATTTATACAACATACAACAATTTGAAGCAAGTGGAGGTGGGGAGGCAATATAGGATAACAAATACTTAAGTGGGGAGCTGAGATATCTGACGAGTAAGGCTGAGTATTGAAGAAGATGGTAGGTAGTCACTGTGCCGTAGGTTTCCAGGATAGGTGATCCTAGTGTGGTCACTTCCCAGAGTGAACTGAACTCTCCTCGATCTGGAGCTGATGAGGAAGACTTGGAGGAGGTGACGCAACAACCAGGATATGGAGAAGGGAAACCCCAGAGTGGTAACTAAGACTAACCACACTCGGGTTTCGTTCCTACATGGCGTTGCTCGTGGTGCTGAGTTTGTAGATCATGACAATAGATGGCGTGGTTCGTAGTGCTGGGTAGGTAGATCATGACAATTGATGGCGTGGTTCGTAGCGCGGGCGCGAAGGAGGTGATCACCTGGTGCTCGGGATAAGGAGTCCGCAATCAAGTTGTCCACCCCCTTTATGTGCCGGACTTGTAGATTATAGGGCTGGGTGAGGAGAGCCCAGCGGAGGATTCGCTGGTTGGAGGTCTTGTTGGTTTGGATGAACGTGAGCAGGTTATGGTTGGTGAAGACAAGGGTTGTTTGTGGGCGAGATTGGAGGTAACATTCAAACTTCTTTATTGCCAACAACAGAGCCAGGGCCTCCTTCTCTATGGTCGAGTAGTTGGTCTGATGTTTTTTCAACTTGGCGGAGTAGTATGCCACAGGGTGAAGGACATCAGTGGTTGGGTCGGGTTGTAGGAGCACAGCCCCCACTCCGACACCGTTAGCGTCGATTTGCAGTTGGAAGGGCAAGGTGTAGTCAGGAGGGTGGGCTACAGGCTTGGAGGCAAGGAAGGCTTTGAGGCGGTGGAAAGACTGGTCGCACCTCTGGTTCCAGATGTAAGGGACCGCAGAACTGGTAAGGTCTGTGAGGGGTCCGGCCATGCTGGAGAAGTTACTGCAAAACTGACGGTAGTAGCCGCACATCCCAAGGAAGCGCATGAGTTCCTTCCTCGTCCTTGGAGTGGGGAAGGACAAGATGGCTTTAACGTTTGCGTCCTTGGGTCTCACCATACCATGCCCAACGATATGTCCCAGGTAAGTCACTGTGAGGCCCGGCCAAAAGCAGATTTAGCCAGGTTTATGGTGAATCCAGTCTCTTGCAGTCGTGCGAACAGTATCTCCAAACGCACCAGATGTTCGTCCCAGCCGTCCGACACCACCACCAGGTCATCCAGGTAGGCGAACGTCCCACCTAGGTCTTGAATTAGGTAATTGATGGCCCTCTGGAATGTGGCCGGAGCATTAGAAAAGCCAAACGCCATAACCAAATATTGAAAAAGACCAAATGGAGTTATAAATGCTGAGATTATTTTTGCCCTATCCGTGAGTCCCACTTGATAATATCCTTTCAGCATGTCCATGGTAGATATAAATTTTGCACAGCCTATGCTGTCTATTATGTCTTCAATCAAAGGTAAAGGGTAGGAGTCTGAGACAGTGACCTGGTTCACTTTACGATAATCAGTACAGAAACGAAAACTGCTATCGGGTTTTGGAATGAGAAGGCAAGGTGAAGCCCAGGAGGAGGTACTAGGCTCAGCTAAGTTATGTTTTAACAAAAAATCTACCTCATTTTTCATAATCTCTCTTTTTTGTGGATTTAGTCGATATGCTGATTGCCTAATGGGTTGTACATCATCTGAGATTAGCTTAATATCATGTTTAAGTATATTGCAAAACCCTGGGAGGTCCGACGTGACTTTAGGAAATGTTGATAATAACTTAGTGAGATCTTTTGCTTGAGATGGATTCAGAACAGAAAAATACTCATCCAAGTTGATGAGTATGTGACTGTTAGCAGGGTTTTCTTTAGGTAGAGGGAAGTCTAAATTCTCCAATAGGTCCATGTCATCTGTCTCCGGCTCCGGCCCTGACAAAACCGTATGGAATACAGGTAGGCTTATAGCCTCTGGGATGTCTTCCTCTGACTGCCTGGAATGGTAAAGTTTCATGAGATTAATGTGAACAAGTTGTGAATCTTTTCTGCGATCAGGAGTATGGACTATATAGTTGAGGGGAGATAGTTTATTAGCATTAATTTGAAAGTTTTGATGGAACCGTACCAAGCAACCTTGGGATTGTGGGTGGTACGCCGAAGATGTACAATGGTCCACCTTGAGGTCTTTCATCACCTGTTTGAAAAGATTGCTCGTAAAATTGGAGCCCTGATTGGATTGGATCTCTTTAGGAATGCCCACTGAAGTGAAAAGGTGCAAAAGAGGTTTGATTACATTTTTTGAAGTGATGCTTTTAAGGGGAAAAGCCTCAGGATAACGTGTACTGGTATCCATAACTGAGCAGGAATTGATTTCCCGTCTTAGTCTTTGGTAATGGGCCCACACAATCCACAACAATCTTTTCAAATGGAGTAGAAAATACTGGGATGGGCTTAATGGGAGGTGCTGGTATACTTTCATTTGGTTTTCCTACCATTTGACAAATATGACAAGATTTTAGGTAATTTGACACATCCTTCCTAAGTCCAGTCCAGGAATAGTGTTGGAGGAGCTTTTTATATGTTTTCAGGATTCCCAAATGTCCTGAAATACCATCATGGGCAAGGGCAATTAATGCTGGTCTGACTGAGGAGGGAATTACCACTTGATGTATTTCAGACCACGTGTCTAGATGGGTAAGCTCAGGGGGTCTATAGGCCCTTATCAAAACCCCTTCCTGATAATAAAAACAAGGAAGGGTGTTAAAATCTTTACCCTCAACTGCCGCATGATGAAGTTTATTCAAAGATGGATCAGATTGTTGGGCTTTAATGAGCTCATCCTTACTAATGGTCTTATTGTACAGATCTTCTGTGGGTAGGAAGATATTGGAGGTGGTTTTAGATGAAGAGGGCCCATTTCGCACACTCTGTGACCGGGTGACAGCACAAGATGGGAAAAGGTGAGGAGTAGTTTCTTCAAGGTCAGTGGTGGAGTTGACAGGTAAGGGAGAGTCGACTGTCTTTATGTTGGGAACCACTAGATCTCCTACCAAGTCATTACCCAATAATAAATGAATGCCGCTCACAGGCATTGGATCTTTCCTAATGGCTACTTGCACTTCCCCAGTAATCAAGGGACATTGGAGGTGCACTTTAGCTAAGGGATAGGAAGAATGGGATGAGAGATCTGAAATTAGAACACTCTCATTAGTAAATGCGGTAGATATATCAGGAATGACGTTAAACAGGAGGATAGATTGTGCTGCGCCCGTATCACGTAGTATACGAATAGGGAAAGAACGAGACCCCTCTATGATTGAAATTTTTCCCTCATAGGTGAATGAAGAGAAGAGATCCTGATGGGGCCTTTCCACATTGGTGGTTGCTATTGGTTTGAATTTGGGATCCAGGGAACTACTTTTAGAAGTTCGACACTTTGGGTGTTTACAAGACTGGATCGTATGGCCTGGTTTTTTACAGTAAGAACAATAAAACTTGGTTGCATCAGGGGGGGTAGGTGTGGGACCTTTCGACCTACCACTCACGTCCCCAAGGTTATCATCAGAGGAGGACCTAACATGCCGGAAAGTACCACGTTCCCTACTGCCCAGTGACTCCACCAGCAAGGCGTACGCATCAGCCAGCTCAGCCGCACGCCCTAAATTAACCTCTCCACGCTCCTCCACATGCTTCAAGATGTGAAATGGTATCTTCCTCTTCCACTCCTCCAGGACTACCAAGTTTAACAAATCCTGAAATGTGGAGGTCTCTGTAGCCTCTAACCACTTCTTGAAAAACCTAAGCTTTTCTTGAGCAAACTCAACAAAGGTGTGTGAAAATGTTTTGGTTAGTTTACGAAACTTCTGCCGGTATCTATCTGGCGTGATAGTATATGAGGTGAGGATATTCTTTTTTACGTTAAAATAGTCATCAGTCTGGTCTAAACAGTTATAAACTCTACGAGCCTTACCACATAATTTAGGAACTAACACCGACACCCACTGGTCCTTAGGCCACTCATTCTTCCCGGCTATTTTCTCAAAAGTCCTAAATGACCCGTCCATATCGGATTCATCAAACTCGGGAACAAGGGAAGAAGCATTAGCAGGGGTAAAAGCAGCTAGTCTCTCTTTTAATGCCACTTCTTTTGATTTAAACTCCGATGTTAAGGTGACTTCAGTCTCTTTCACCTGTAGTTCTTTCAGTCTAACCTCCTGCTCCAACTTGTCCTGTTCCAACTCGAGTTCTTTCATTTTGATTTGGAACTCGAACCTAGCTCGTTCTAGTTCTAAGGCGTCTACTCTTTGTGTTTTTTCTTGAGGGCTAGCCAGACCTGAGGCAACTTCTGAGTGAGGAGGGGTGGTGGATAGTGGTTGAAGTATCTTGGACATGGGCGTTAATTGGTCAACAGCGGATTCTTCTAAAACTTCTTGTTGAACCAACATTTCAATTACCTGATTTTTTAACATTTCCTTAGTTGCTGTGAATATGGGATATTGAAATAGGTGGCTATACTTTTCCATTCTTTCTTCAGGATATTAACACGTAATTTAGCTACGGAAGGATTTTCAATAAAATCCTGGAGATCAAAACCTGAGGTGGCCATTGTTAAGAAAAACTAGATAAATTAATTAATGGCCAAAAGATCAGATAAGTGGATTACCCTAGAAAATATCACGGCAGTGGATAACCAGAAAGTCCCGGAAACTACCCAAGTTATACCTAGGGAAATTACACTTATGAATATTGTTCTTCTGATAAGATCCTTAAATAAGGATAAGAGACTTGGAAAGATATTTGAAACAGGAAGGGCGTATTACGGCATTAATATAAAGATCCGGATAAACAACCCTTGAGTTACTTTATTATTGACCCTGAATGAGATAATGAGAAGAACAATAATTGAGGCTTTATAATTATGGGGTCCTGGTAGAGAGGGGCGTCCCAAGATATCACTTCACCCTAAACTAGTGACTATGGAACAGTCTACTCTGGAGCGAGGGTACGGCATTAAACAGATCCGGATTCTTCCCTACACTAGATAAGACTTACTACACGACTGCCACGTGTAATAACAGGCAAGCCTTATGACACTTGGAACCTAATATCCTGCGTCTGTCACTCTTACTGTACGATAATACCAATATATGCACACACATATGAAGGAACTTTAAACCACCGTAAAGCAATTGTGAACAGAAGTGACTGGGAGGAATAATTAACAAGGGGTAAGAAATGGGGCACTTAAGGTCGTATACTGTCACGGTCGCCATTTGTTACGAGTTGGTGATTTAAAATATAGTTAAAAGTCTACCGAGATCCCAACAGGCAACAACAATAAAAAAAACTTAAACAAACAAAGACAATCGGACTATAAAAGGGTAGACAAAGGATGCGTGTTTATGTTGTGTATAATAAAGTACCATAAATTCCTTAACAAAATATTCAGCTTTCTATAATTTACCCTTAACCATACTTAACCTAAACATACGCAACATTGGCTTAACAGTATATACATATTTATACAATATACAACAATTTGAAGCAAGTGGAGGTGGGGAGACAATATAGGATGACAAATACTTAAGTGCAGAGCTGAGATGTCTGACGAGTAAGGCTGAGTGTTGAAGAAGATGGTAGGTAGTAACTATGCCGTAGGTTTCCAGGATAGGTGATCCTAGTGTGGTCACTTCCCAGAGTGAACTGAACTCTCCTCGATCTGGAGCTGATGAGGAAGACTTGGAGGAGGTGAGGCAACAACCAGGATATGGAGAAGGGAAACCCCGGAGTGGTAACTAAGACTAGTCATACTCGGGTTTCGTCCCTAGATGGCGTTGCTCGTGGTGCTGGGTAGGTAGATCATGACAATAGATGGCGTGGTTCGTAGTGCTGGGTAGGTAGATCAAGACAATTGATGGCGTGGTTCGTAACATTATGTACAATGGCAAAATTGGATGATTCTGACTTAAAAAACAAGCATTACTGCCAATATCAACACAATAGTAGAAATCGTTAACTTGGGTAAGGAAATCCCGTAATACCATGGCAGAAATTATCTTCCCCTACTTTCTATTTAAGAATGTACCTTCTTAGCAATGTACAACTTTTGCTACTATAATCACGCTGGATGAATGAGTGTGTAGTTCTTGAGACTCTTAGACGAAACATTCAATTTTGCGGAGAGCAATGGTACTGAGTTGTGAAGGGTTCTACACGGTATGGCTGAAAATTTACAGTCTGTTGTAATGTACTAAAGAACTATCATATTTGTATTTTGAAAAGATGTGGCTATGACATCATTAAAATATGCAGTTTGAAAAGATGTGTCTGTGACATCATTAACATTAATATAATACTATCATATTTGTAGTTTGAAAATTAATAAAATTTTTATCCTTCCTAGGAAAAAAATAAAATGTCCACGTTTTCTATGTCTAAGGTTTGAAAAAATATTTAGATACAAACCAAAATAATAACCTTGTCCATCCATTTACAGGAAATTTATATAAATTATATTTAAAATAATTAAAGAATCAATAACTGAACAGGTGAAAAATAAATACTGGAAATTATATTACTTCAGTATATATTAAAATAAGTAAGGCACTTATAATAATTGATATAACCTACACGACGTCTATCAGTGTGAGGTTATGTCGTTGAATATGTTAATGAGGGAATATATTTAATGTATACCTAGATACCTATTTACGGAGGTGTTGGTCGTCGCAGAAAATGGATGCCGCCCAGTAGCACAACTGATCCAAGGTCGCTCTGGGTGTCAATGGCCGCCGCTCTGTCAGTTGCTTATCTTCGTTGCGTAGCAACTGAATGATGCTTCAAGATGGCGACGGGCGAGTCAACTTCACCGCCGGGGAGTCCACTATCCACCAAAAATGCTGACTGCTGGTCTTGAGGTCGCTGGATACGTCCACCACTGACGTAGCTGTGTGTCAAACCTTCGGAAGCCCTGTATATATTGGACTCGCTGGGGACACCTGGGGAGTGAACATTCCGCAACCACGAACAGCCAAAACAGTCTGCTTAAACAATGGTGTAAGGTCCACATGTTGCAAAACCTCGAAGCTCGTAGGTATATGGCAACACTGTAAGATCCACCCACAGGATGCTGAATGCTGACCTCGGGAATTCTTTGCTGTCACGCCTTGTTGCCACACAGGAGTGTTGCCAACTTTCCATAAGATAGAAAGTCATCAATAATTCAGAATCGGTTATTGGAAAAGAAATTATTTGCACACCTCTTATGGATGACAAAATAAAAGGTCATTCAACGTAGAACGTTTCACTACGGGATACCCTAATACACTTTGGAACAGAGGACACGTCCCTGTTCTTGGTTTATCTGGCTATAATCGTTCTTTTATTAAGAACTATGCAACATTGGCGTCACCCTTAACTAAGTTACTGAAAAAGATGCAATGTTTGTGTGGAATGCTGAACACGAAAATAGTTTTGTTGCATTGAAGACGGCACTTACCAATGCCCCTGTTCTAGCATTCTCTGATTACTCTCAAGATTTCACTCTGTGTACCGACGCTGTTGGACTAGGAATCGGAGCTGTACTCATGCAGTTGGACTCAAGAGGAAAGTTTAGAGTGATTGCTTTTGTAAGTCGTAAACTTAATGATGCCGAAACACGTTATTCAGTAACGCATTTAGAGACGTTAGCTGTTGTTTGGGCACTGAAAAAGTTTAAAGACATCATCTTTAGTTAAAAGATAACTGTTTTTACGGTTCATGCGGCAGTAACAGAACTGTTCCATGGCAGAAATCCATCAGGCAGATTAGCACGCTGGCATCTGACAATTCAGGAATTCGACCCTATGTTTAGATATTTACCGGGAAGGGCGAATGTGGTCGACGACGCTTTGTCTAGAAATATTGCACCAGTGATGCCTGTATCTAAGTTCACTCTTTTACAATTAGAGGATGAGCAACGACGCGATCCTTTGTGGTCTGCATTCATTTTTGCTTTAGAGTCGGGAGAGGAAGTTAAGCTTCCCAAATTGATTCTTCCGCTCAGTCAGTTTGAATTACGACATAACATACTCCATCGGTCCAAAAACACATCTAAGGGTATTGTTACACAAATAGTCGTACCTGACACATTGTGTGAACCGATTATAACGTTGTTCCACGATGTTCCTCAGGCAGGTCACCAAGGACGTAACAAGTGCCTTGCAGAAATTAGAAAAAAACATTTTTGGAAAGCTATGAGGAAAGACATAGAATTACATATTGCTAAGTATTTGCCATGTGCTCAACATAAGATTACTACAAGCTCACCGGCTCCAATTCTACAATAACCTACACCAGTTGCTACCTGACCCAGCTTGGAGAAGGTCGTGCCCGCAAGTGCTCCCGTTAGAGACCAAAGAAAATGGCCGCCTTGGAGCGTTGTGTCTTGGGGGAAGAGGAGGGGAGTGTGGGGAAAGACGACCTCCTTGCCACGCTGTTAAGGCAGCTGGGGCAGTTAAGGAGTGAGGTTGACACTCTAAAGGGGGAAAATGAAGCCCTCAGGACGCAACTCCTTCAGGTAGGTGTCCTGCCTAGCAGGACACCTGCGAAGGAGGAGCAGGCGTGGAGAATGGTTGTCTGCATGGGTACTAGGGTCAGGCTCAGGAAAGCTGACCAGGGTGTGGAGTGTAGTAACCCTTACCAGGTGCTGCAGGAAGCTGGGGAGGAAGAGAAGAGGCAGGACGGTATGGGGCAAGGAGAGGAAAGGGCAGTTGTACAAACCCTGCCCACAGGTAAGGTCGTGGTAGTTGGGGACAGCCAGGTGAGGTTTGTAGATAGGGCTTTTTGTGCGAGAGATAGGAAACGTAGGACTAGGGTGTGTTTTCCTGGGGATGGGATAGGGCATGTAGCTGAGAGGTTAGACAGGGTTTTGTCAGGGGAGGGTACCAATCCAGTAGTGTGTCTTAGTGTGGGAGGAAACGACATAGGTAAGGTTAGGAGTGAGGAACTTTTCAAGAGGTTTAGGCAGGCGCTGGGGAAGATTAGAGATAGAGGAGGGATCCCGATAGTATGTGGTGTCTTGCCTAGAAGAGGGGTTGGTCGTGAATGGTTGTCCAGGGCAATTGCTATAAATTGCCGACTGGAAAATCATTGTGCAAACAATGGTTGGGCATTCATTGATAGCTGGCAACGATTCTATGGCAACGACTACTTGTACAGTCGCGACGGAGTACACTTGTCTCGTGAGGGGGTGAAGACGTTGTCTGCATCCCTGGAGCGTGAAATTGTCACCCCGAAGGGGGGGGTTTCGCCAGTAGAGAGAGGTCGGGAAAAGTGGGAGTCAAAAAACAAGCAGGTCCTGGGAAGTAAAATTAGTTGCTCAGGACAAGGGGTAAGACAGGACCAGGGAAGCGTAGATTTAAATGTATACTATACAAACAGTAGGAGCGTTAGAAATAAAATAGACTTGCTGAGAGCGGTTGTATGTACCGAGAATGTAGACGTCATAGCAATCACCGAAACTTGGATGAATCTGGCGAGCAAAATTTTTTATCAGAGTACCACATAGAAGGGAACAACCTTTTTCACAAGGACAGGGAAGGTAGGAAGGGGGGAGGGGTCGCACTCTTCGTCAAGGATACATTAAAATGCTGTATTAATAATTCAATAAAGGGTGAAATAGGAACCGAGTCTGTGTGGATAGAAATCACGGAAGAAAGAGAAAAACTAATTATGGGAGTGATTTACAGGCCCCTAAGTCTTGGCAAAGAAGCAGCTCAGCCCATATGGCAGGAAATGAGTAGGGCAGCAAACTATAACAACCTATGCATTATGGGGGATTTCAACTTCAGAAATATTGACTGGGACAACATTGTAGGTGACTATGAATCTGAAGACTTCCTAGATGCAGTACAGGACAATTTTTTGAAACAACTAATTACAGAACCTACTATAGGTGACAATATATTAGACCTAGTATTAACAAATAAAGAAAATATTATCAGAGATATCACAGTAGGGGAAGAACTAGGTAACTGTTATGAACCCCTCCACCAATTGTCATGATCTACCTACCCAGCACTACTAACCACGCCATCTATTGTCCTGATCTACCTACCCAGCACCACGAGCAACGCCATCTAGGGACGAGACACGAGTATGACTCGTCTTAGTTACCACTCCGGGGTTTCCCTTCTCCATATCCTGGTTGTTGCGTCACTTCCTCCAAGTCTTCTTTGTGAGCTCCAATTCGAGGAGAGAGCACTTGGCTCTGGGAAGTGACCACAGGATCATCTATCCTCTAAACCTACGGTGCAGTGACTACCTACCGTCTTCTACAATACTCAGCCTTACTCGTCAGCCATCTCAGCTCCTCACTTAAGTATTTGTATCTTATATTGCCTCCCCCACGTCCACTTGCTTCACGATTGTTTTATGTTGTATAAATATGTATATACTGTTAATGTTTAGGTTAAGTATGGTTAAGGGTAATTTATAAGCTGAATATTTTGTTAAGGGATTTATGGTACTTTATTATACACAACAAAAACTCGCATCCTTGGTCTACCCTTTTATAGTCCGATTGTCTTTGTTTTTGTTTTTGTTTTTACCTGTTGGGATCTGGGTAGACGTATAACTATATTCTAAATCCCCAACTCGTAACAAATGGCGAACGTGACAGGACACGACCTTAAGTACCATATTCCTTCCTCCCTTGTTACTCAGTGTTAATTATTCCTCCCAGTCACTTCTGTTCACAATTGCTTTACGGTGGTTTAAAGTTTCCTTCATATGTGTGTGCATATATTGGTATTATCGTACAGTAAGAGTGACAGCCGTAGGATATTAGGTTCCAAGTGTCATAAGGCTTACCTGTTATTACACGTGGCAGTCGTGTAGTAAGTCTTATCGAGTGTAGGGAATAATCCGGATCTGTTTAATGCCGTACCCTCACTCCAGAGTAGGCTGTTCCATAGTCACTAGTTTAGGGTGAAGTGATATCTTGGGACGCCCCGCTCTACCATGACCCCATAATTATAAAGCCTCAATTATTGTTCTTCTCATTATCTCATTCGGGGTCAATCAAGTTACTCAAGGGTTGTTAATCCGGATCTTTATATAAATGCCGTAATACGCCCTTCCTCTTTCAAGTATCTCGGGGTTGTTAATCCGGATCTTTATATTAATGCCGTAATACGCCCTTCCTCTTTCAAGTATCTCAGGGTTGTTAATCCGGATCTTTATATAAATGCCGTAATACGCCCTTCCTCTTTCAAGTATCTCAGGGTTGTTAATCCGGATCTTTATATTAATGACGTAATACGCCCTTCCTCTTTCAAGTATATCAGGGTTGTTAATCCGGATCTTTATATTAATGCCGTAATACGCCCTACCTCTTTCAAGTCTCTTATCCTTATCTAAGGATCTTCTCAGAAGAACATTATCATAAGTGTAATTTCCCTAGGTATAACTTGGTTAGTTTCCGGGACTTTCTGGTTATCCACTGCCGTGATATTTTCTAGGGTTATCCACTTACCTTATCTTTTGACCATTAGTTAATTTATCCTATTTTTCTTAACAATGGCCACCTCAGGTTTTGATCTCCAGGATTTTATTGAAAATCCTTCCGTAGCTAAATTACGTGTTAATATCCTGAAGAAAGAAATAGCCAACTATTATAATATCCCATTTTCACAGCAACTGACTAAGGAAATGTTAAAAAATCATGTGATTGAAGTGTTGGTTCAACAAGAAGTTTTAAAAGAATCCGCTGTTGACAGATTAACGCCCATGTCCAACAAACTTCAACCACTATCCACCACCCCTCCTCACTCAGAAGTTGCCTCAGGTCTGGCTAGCCCTCAAGAAGAAACACAACGAATAGACGCCTTAGAACTAGAACGAGCTAGGTTCGAGTTCCAAATCAAAATGAAAGAACTCGAGTTGCAACATGAGTTGGAACAGGCCAAGTTGGAGCAGGAGGAAAAGTTGGAACAGGCCAAGTTGGAGCAAAAGTTGGAGCATGAGGGAAGGTCGGAATAGGCCAAGTTGGAACATGAGGAAAGGTTGGAACAGGCCAAGTTAGAACAGGCCAAGTTGGAGCATGAGGAAATGATGGAACGGGCCAAGTTGGAGCAGGAGGTTAGACTGAAAGAACTACAGGTAAGAGAGATAGAAGTCACCTTAACATCGGAGTTTAAATCAAAAGAAGTGGCATTAAGAGAGAAACTAGCTGCTTTTAACCCTGCTACTGCTTCTTCCCATGTTCCCTGGTTTGATGAATCCGATATGGACGGGTCAATTAGGACTTTTGAGAAAATAGCCGGGAAGAATGAGTGGCCAAAGGACCAGTGGGTGTCCGTGTTAGTTCCTAAATTATATGGTAAGGCTCGTAGAGTTTATAACTGTTTAGACCAGACTGATGACTATGATAACGTAAAAAAGAATATCCTCACCTCTTATGCTATCACGCCAGATGGATACCGGCAGAAGTTTCGTAAACTAACCAAACCATTTTCACACACCTTTGTTGAGTTTGCTCAAGAAAAGCTTAGGTTTTTTAAGAAGTGGTTAGAGGCTACAGAGACCTCCACATTTCAGGATTTGTTAAATTTGGTAGTCCTGGAGGAGTGGAAAAGCAAGATACCATTTCACATCTTGAAGCATGTGGAGGAGCGTGGAGAGGTTAATTTAGGGCGTGCGGCTGAGCTGGCTGATGCGTACGCCTTGCTGGTGGAGTCACTGGGCAGTAGAGAACGTGGTACTTTCCGACATGTTAGGTCCTCCTCTGATGATAACCTTGGGGACGTGAGTGGTAGGTCGAAAGGTCCCACACCTACCCCCCCCTGATGCAACCAAGTTTTATTGTTCTTACTGTAAAAACCCAGGCCATACGATCCAGACTTGTAAACACCCAAAGTGTCGAATTGCTAAAAGTAGTTCCCTGGATCCCAAATCCAAACCAATAGCAACCACCAATGTGGAAAGGCCCCATCAGGATCTCTTCTCTTCATTCACCTATGAGGGAAAAATTTCAATCATAGAGGGGTCTCGTTCTTTCCCTATTCGTATACTACGTGATACGGGCGCAGCACAATCTATCCTCCTGTTTAACGTCATTCCTGATATATCTACCGCATTTACTAATGAGAGTGTTCTAATTTCAGATCTCTCATCCCATTCTTCCTATCCTTTAGCTAAAGTGCACCTCCAATGTCCCTTGATTACTGGGGAAGTGCAAATAGCCATTAGGAAAGACCCAATGCCTGTGTGCGGCATTCATTTATTATTGGGTAATGACTTGGTAGGAGATCTAGTGGTTCCTAACATAAAGACAGTCGACTCTCCCTTACCTGTCAACTCCACCACTGACCTTAAAGAAACTATTCCTCATCTTTTCCCATCTTGTGCTGTCACCCGGTCACAGAGTGTGCGAAATGGGCCCTCTTTATCTAAAACCACCTCCAATATCTTACTACCCACAGAAGATCTGTACAATAAGACCATTAGTAAGGATGAGCTCATTACAGCCCAACAATCTGATCCATCTTTGTTCAAACAGGTGATGAAAGACCCCAGTGTGGACCATTGTACATCTTCGGCTTACCACCCACCGTCCCAAGGTTGCTTGGAACGGTTCCATCAAAACTTTCAAGTCGATGCTAATAAACTATCTCCCCTCAACTATATAGTCCATACTCCTGATCGCAGAAAAGATTCACAACTTGTTCACATTAATCTCATGAAACTTTACCATTCCAGGCAGTCAGAGGAAGACATCCCAGAGGCTATAAGCCTACCTGTATTGCATACGGTTTTGTCAGGGCCGGAGCCGGAGACAGATGACATGGACCTATTGGAGAATTTAGACTTCCCTCTACCTAAAGAAAACCCTGCTAACAGTCACATACTCAACAACTTGGATGAGTATTTTTCTGTTCTGAATCCATCTCAAGCAAAAGATCTCACTCAGTTATTATCAACATTTCCTAAAGTCACGTCAGACCTCCCAGGGTTTTGCAATATACTTAAACATGATATTAAGCTAATCTCAGATGATGTACAACCCAATAGGCAATCAGCATATCGACTAAATCCACAAAAAAGAGAGATTATGAAAAAGGAGGTAGATTTTTTGTTAAAACATAACTTAGCTGAGCCTAGTACCTCCCCTGGGCTTCACCTTGCTTTCTCATTCCAAAACCCGATAGCACTTTTCGTTTCTGTACCGATTATCGTAAAGTGAACCAGGTCACTGTCTCAGACTCCTACCCTTTACCTTTGATTGAAGATATAATAGACAGCATAGGCTGTGCCAAATTTATCAGTACGGTGGACTTATTGAAAGGATATTATCAAGTGGGACTCACGGATAGGGCAAAAATAATCTCGGCATTTATAACTCCATTTGGTCTTTTTCAATATTTGGTTATGGCGTTTGGCTTTTCTAATGCTCCGGCCACATTCCAGAGGGCCATCAACTACCTTATTCAGGACCTAGGTGGGACGTTCGCCTACCTGGATGACCTGGTGGTGGTGTCGGACAGCTGGGACGAACATCTGGTGCGTTTGGAGATACTGTTTGCACGACTGCAAGAGACTGGATTCACCATAAACCTGGCTAAATCTGCTTTTGGCCGGGCCTCAGTGACTTACCTGGGACATATCGTTGGGCATGGTATGGTGAGACCCAAGGACGCAAACGTTAGAGCCATCTTGTCCTTCCCCACTCCAAGGACGAGGAAGGAACTCATGCACTTCCTTGGGATGTGCGGCTACTACCGTCTGTTCTGCAGTAACTTCTCCAGCGTGGCCGGACCCCTCACAGACCTTACCAGTTCTGCGGTCCCTTACATCTGGAACCAGAGGTGCGACCAGTCTTTCCACCGCCTCAAAGCCTTCCTTGCCTCCAAGCCTGTAGTCCACCCCCCTGACTACAACTCGCCCTTCCATCTGCAAATCGATGCTAGTGGTGTCGGAGTGGGGGCTGTGCTCCTACAACCCGACCCAACCACTGATGTCCTTCACCCTGTGGCATACTACTCCGCCAAGTTGAAAAAACATCAGACCAACTACTCGACCATAGAGAAGGAGGCCCTGGCTCTGGTGTTGGCAATAAAGAAGTTTGAATGTTACCTCCAGTCTTGCCCACAAACAACCCTAGTCTTCACCGACCATAACCCACTCACGTTCATCCAAACCAACAAGACCTCCAACCAGCGAATCCTCCGCTGGGCTCTCCTCACCCAGCCCTATAATCTACAAGTCCGGCACATAAAGTGGGTGGACAACCTGATTGCGGACTCCTTATCCCGAGCTCCAGTGGAAATGCAGCAGCTACTCTCCAGACGCACCAGGTGATCACCTCCTTCGCGCCCGCGCTACGGAGGTCTTTGGAGGGGGGGGTGTGTTACGAACCCCTCCACCCAGCACTACGAACCACGCCATCTATTGTCCTGATCTACCTACCCAGCACCACGAGCAACGCCATCTAGGGACGAGACACGAGTATGACTCGTCTTAGTTAACACTCCGGGGTTTCCCTTCTCCATATCCTGGTTGTTGCGTCACTTCCTCCAAGTCTTCTTTGTGAGCTCCAATTCGAGGAGAGAGCACTTGGCTCTGGGAAGTGACCACAGGATCATCTATCCTCTAAACCTACGGTGCAGTGACTACCTACCGTCTTCTACAATACTCAGCCTTACTCGTCAGCCATCTCAGCTCCGCACTTAAGTATTTGTTATCTTATATTGCCTCCCCGCGTCCACTTGCTTCACGATTGTTTTATGTTGTATAAATATGTATATACTGTTAATGTTTAGGTTAAGTATGGTTAAGGGTAATTTATAAGCTGAATATTTTGTTAAGGGATTTATGGTACTTTATTATACACAACAAAAACTCGCATCCTTTGTCTACCCTTTTATAGTCCGATTGTCTTTTTTTTTTTTTTTTGTTACCTGTTGGGATCTGGGTAGACGTATAACTATATTCTAAATCCCCAACTCGTAACAGTAACAGTGATCACAGAGAAATCAGGTTCACCCTAAATTGGGAAACGAAAAACAATGACAATATGGTCAGAGTCCCAAACTTTCGGTTGGCGGTAATTATCAGGGGTTAAGAAAGTACCTAGGTGAGGTCATCTGGGAACAGTCACATCAGTCCCCAGTAGGAAGGGGTGAGGTCATAGATGACACAACAATTGATCATGACTATAATATATTCACTAGTATACTACATAAAGCACAAGAACAAAATATACCATACAGAAAAATTAGGTCAAATAAGAATGAGCCAAGGTGGATGACCAGAAAAGTTAAACATGACATAGGAATACAGAAAGGAATATATAAGAAATTAAAGGGAGGGGAGGAGCAGCTCAGAAATAGGTATAATGAACTATCTAGGAATGTTAAGAAAAATGTAAGGAAAGCAAAGAGAGACTATGAAATCAAAATAGCAAGAGAATCCAAAGCGAATCCTAAGGGATTTTTCCAGGTATATAGGACAAAGGTCAAGGACAAAGTTGGGCCTTTAAAGTCAGGGAGGGGAGAAGTGATAAATGGCAGTGAAGAAATAAGCAAAGCATTGAACAGCTACTTCTTATCAGTTTTCACAGAAGAAATTTGCGAGGAAATTCCAGAGGTGGAACTGATATTTAAGGGAAAGGAAGAAGAGAAATTAAAGAATATCACTATCAGAAAAGAGGATGTTCTTAAGAAGATAAATAAACTAAAGAAAACAAAATCCCCAGGGCCGGATGAAATTTTCCCTCGAGTCTTGAAAGAGTGTAGGGAACAGATTAAGGATCCTCTCAAAGAAACTTATTTACAAAATCATTAGACACTGGAGTTGTGCCAGACTTGTGAAACAGGCAAATGTGAAATTCCATATTCAAAAGGGGAGACAGAGCAGCAGCGGCCAAAATTGGTCACGATCAGTTTGACGTCAGTAGTGGGGAAATTTCTTGAATCAATTATAGTAGATAGTCCCGATCGCATCTAGAGAAAAGCAAATTAATCTACGACTCTCAACATGGGTTTACAAAGGGAAAATCTTGTCTAACAAATCTGCTAACGTTTTTTAGGAAAGTCTTCGAGGTAGTAGATAATGACGAAAATTACGATGTTATTTACTTAGACTTTAGCAAAGCATTTGACAGAGTACCGCATCAGAGGCGTCTGAGAAAAATCAAGGCTCATGGTATCGAGGGGAAAGTTTTAAATTGGACAAAATCATGGCTCACCAATAGAACGCAGAGGGTCAGCGTAGATGGTGTTAAATCTGAGTGGGGCCGTGTGACCGTTCCCTCAGGGTCAGTACTAGGCCCACTTGTTCATATTCTACATAAACGATCTAGATACTGGGATCAGCAGTGACATAAGCAAGTTTGCGGATGACACCAAAATAGGGCGGCAAATTAATTCAGGCAGGATGCAAATGCATTACAGGAGGATCTAAATAAACTGCAGGCGTGGTCTGAAAATGGCAAATGAAATTCAACACCAGCAAGTGCAGCGACCAATATTGGAAGAACAAATACTTATAATGTATACAGCCTTAACAACATCAACCTAGAGAAGTCGACTGTGAAAGAGACCTAGGGTACTTGTAAGCCCGGACCTATGGCCTAGAAAACAGTGCGTTAATGTTCGAAATAAAGCAAACAGAGTATTGGGTTTTATATCTAGAAGTGTAAGTAACAAGAGTGCAGAGGTCTTATTGCAACTATATCTTGCGCTAGCCAGGCCACACCTCGATTATGCGGTTCAGTTCTGGTGCCCCTATTATAGAATGGATATAAATTCACCAGAGTCGGTGCAGCGAAGAATGACAAAAATGATTCCGGGACTTAGAAACCTACCATATCAGGATAGGCTAAAGAAACTTAACTTGCATTCCCTAGAAAGACGAAGAGAGCGGGGAGATATGATAGAAGTATTTAAGTGGGTGAAAGGAATCAATAAAGGTGATATCGATAAAGTTCTTATAATATCCAAACAGGATAGGACTCGGAGCAACGGATTCAAGTTGGATAAGTTTAGGTTTAGGAGGGAGATAGGAAGAAACTGGTTCACAAATAGGGTGGTTTGAGGAGTGGAACAAGCTTAGCAACTTTGTAGTAAGTGCGGGAACTCTGGAAAGTTTCAAAAGGAGGCTAGATAGATTCATGGAAGATAGAGAGTGGTAGTAACTCTCGACAGGAGCTGCCATGCACAGGCCAACCGGCCTATTGTAGACTCCTTATTTTCTTACGTTCTTATGTAGAACGTCCGTTTGACATAGTCGCGATAGACTTGTTACAACTTCCGAGGAGTTGTCAGGGATCCTCGTACGTCTTAGTGTGTATGGATCATTTTTCTAGATTTGTGATTTTAATCCCACTGAAGGATAAAACAGACGAATCTGTGGTCTATGCCTTAGTGATGAATCTTATAAGTCCATTTATTACGCCCAAGGTTCTTCTCCGACAATGGATTAGAGTTCAAGAATCAGCTAGTAGCACAAATTTGTGTCCAATATGGAATGCAACAAAGTTTTGTGACAGACTATCATCCACAGTCTAATGGTCTTGTCGAGAGAAACAATCGCAAGATCCTAGAGATACTTCGCCCGATTGTGTGTGATATGCAATACACACGGGAGGATTGGTTACCACAAGTTGCAGCGTCTATTAATGGGTCGATTAAAAGCTTTACCTGCAAATTATCTACTACATTGTCTATGGCATAGACAAACGTCTGCCTTATGATGTACTTACAGACAAGCCATGCCCTCTTTATAATATGGATGATTTCGCGACAAAACAGATCAGCGTTTTTACAGATATTCATGGCCAAGTACGGAAACATTTAGCAGCAACACGCGCTGAAATGATTTTTAAACAACATAAACAAGTTAAGCCTGTCGTGTTAGAAATAGGCGATGCTGTTATGGTGAGAGAACCTGAAATGAACTCTAAGCTTTCGGCCAAATTTTCGTGTCAATTCCGCATTATCCCCAAAGAAGCGGGCAACAAGTTTAAAGCTTGGAAGCCTCATGGACAGACCGCAGATGCCGTGCATGCTGATCGTCTTAAAAAGGACCTACAACATAAGGTGGCAGCGGAGCTATGTTAAATAGCTTTGCTAAGCGACGTCCTGTCGATGCGATAATTGAGTGATAATTCTAATGAGTAGTGACCCATAGAGGGAGAACGGAAATATATCCGTCGTCCTCCCTCGAGGGAAGACGGAACCATCCACAATGGCTCTCAATAACGTCTTCTTCTAGTCAAGGATATCAAACTACTGCCCGCATTAGGTGGCCAGAGAGAGCGGCTACTTAGTGCCTTAGCTCAGCACAATATGACTCGGCTTTCCGTGGGCACACCTTATCACGTGCTCTGAACATGCTACCTCATTGCTAGTGGAAAGTTACAGAGGGTATAAGAGTATATAAATCAAATGTAATTAACCCATTTATATAATACTTCTGCCTATAAGACAGGGGCTATTACAGTGTTACATATGTAACAGTCAATGTGGCCGGAGCAGTTTTCTATGAATCAAGTATGAACGAAAGATAATATGAGAGTTATATTGGTTTTATGTACTTATGTAAAGAAGTTATGAGTTAATAGTCTAATTGTAAAAGATGTACTGTTGTTGACATTCTAGAGCTCTCTCTCTCCGGGTAGACAGTGTGGACTTGAAACCAGGAACATGATAATAATTTTGTTTTATGTCTTCATTTCATGTCTTTATTTCATTTTATTTTATGTCTTATGTTTTGCTCAGCAGTATTAAGGTGGATGATTGTTGGGTAATACTTTTGTGAATGGAGAGAGATCCATATTATGGAATTAACATAGATAAGCTATTAAAATAGTTGGGTCACAGGACCATGCAGTATTATCGTCTGGAATCTTGTTTATTGTAAATACAATAAGTATTAGTTGTCACAAGCTGGTGGTACTTTAAGCCCGAATTACAGTGTTTAAGGAACAATTTCCTTAGATGAAGGCTCACAGTGTAATTGTATGAAATGGCATCTTTAACTATCAGTTGGGGGTAGCAAAGGATTGTCTTCATGATTCTGATCTGTTAACCAATGCTGTTATTTTCGAATGAAAGTCTGTTTAATATTCCTAGGAGTTGAAGCACTGCAGATAGAAGAGGATTTTTCATTAGTGGCAGTGATATGTGGGGACCTGTGCCCGGGTTTTTTTGAAATTTTGGCACATTTATGAGGGAGTTTTTAACATTGTAATCTGCACTGAGGTGTACTGTACTGTGTACTACTGAGGACTAAGTGACAGTACAAGTTAGTGAATATTGACAGTTTTGGGCGCAGTGCATTACAAGGCTTGTTAACCAGTAACATTGTGTGATCTGGACGTTTTTTGTATTTAAATAAACAGCATAATGACAGAACATGTAAATGTAAGGAATTTATCTGAAACCCAGGATGTACACCATATCTGTCAATGTACTAAGAAATAATTATACGAATTATCATCTTTATGTGAGATTTCTTTCAGGTCTAGTAATAAGGGTGACATGCAGAAAGAGAGATGGAAGAAACTGAGGGGTTGCTATCCATGATGGTAGGATGCAAATGAGTGAAAAAATATGCATTGGAAAGGTTAAGGTTAGAATAAGAATGTAAGAGAATCCAAGCAGCGACAAAGAAGTAGAGAATTAAAGCAGAGGCAGATAAGGAGAGATTCCAAGTCGAGAAAGAGATAAGATTTAAAGAATTAGAAGTAGAGGCAAAGAAGGGTCTAAAAATTGTACATATAGAAAAAGATCATAGAGTTAGCCGGTTTCCAGAGTGTGTTGAAGAGGAAGCAGAAGATTGGGATGAAAGTGATTGAGCTCTTCTGGTTCAGACACGGTTCATGGGAAAAACATGAGAGGCTTCTGTTTGTCTAGATATGCGAGAGTCTATTGATTATGAGGCTGTGAAAGAGGCTGTATTAAAGACGGTTAAGATAAATACAGAAGTGTACAGGGTAAGGTTCAGGGATATCAACAAAGAGCAAAATCAGAAGACTTGGAGATATAGGAATGTAGAATGAAAATTGATAGGTGGTGCAAGCTTTAAGGGGTAAAAACTTTTGAGGATTTAACACAGCTGATTTTCTTAGAGCAGTTAAAAAATTGGTTCTCCCTGATGTGAAATATGAAGTAAATAAGGGACAGATTAAGAACTTGATGGAGGCGGCATGGTTAGCAGTTAGCAGTGGCATATAAAATGTACAGAAAGGGTATCTCACACAACCAAGGTGGAGATAGGAAGTTCACGACTCAGTACCATGGAAACGGTCAACAGAACCAAATGTCGCCAGGTACAAAACAGCGAGGTCAAGAGTCAAGTAACTTTGAGGAACAAAGTAGTTAGTGGTCAGGCAGCAGCATCAGCTCGTTCATTCCTGATTCCGATATGACTAGGCACCCAGTTAATGATAACTTTACCCGATCTTGTAGTTTTAACTTACTTGCAGTAGGCCAACAACAGATGTTATGAGATGAATGTTGTCTCTAGGCTCGCTGCATTGTATTGCTTCAATAGCGCATCGTGAGTCAGTGAGTATTACAATGCCTTGTTGACTGTTCATGGAAGAGTGTCTTAGGGCTCCAAGTATGGCAGCTAGCTCAACTTGCAAAGTGGAGCATCCATCTGAGATTCTCCAAAGGAACGTGTTACCTCCTTCTATAGTGAAGGCTGCTCCTGCCTTCGTACTGGTGGTCTCTACGGAACCGTCTGTGTAATACACTGAACTATTGTGTGGTGTTGGAGCCTTCTTGTTTCTCTCTGCTACCTGTCGGAGCTCATGTGGGAACCCCACACAGTCAGCCTTTCTTGTCCCAGTTTGTAGAATGTGTTGAAGACTGCTGGCGGGGACTTCCACATTAACTGAGGTGCTTAGCCAGTCTGGACTCATTGTATCAGCCAAGTTTTCTTGTTAGAACTTGTCTGTTAAGGTTCAGTGCTCGTAGGAGCCCATTTGATGTCATCCTCGAGCCTGGTAAGCAGTTTTGTTTACCAAAAGCACGCTGTTAATCGTTCCGCTCTGATTTGGAGAGATGTCAGACCTGTCTCCATGTGTAAGTTTTCAATTTTTGTCCACATAGGTGTCTTGACAATGACTCTCATAGCGTTATTCTGAGCAACCGCCAATTTCGCCCACTGCCCCTCAGACAGTGTGTTAAGAGCCGGTGTCGCATAGTTTGTTAATGTCCGAATGGGTCCTGTCATGGCTCTCATCATGTTGACTCTCTTTCCTATTCTGTCTCTTAGATAGTTTATCTCAGTGTCAAATTTGAGGCCTTTGTCAATCCAGTTGCCCAGGTATTTGTATACATTGACCCATTGTAGGGCAATACCTTGTATTTGCAGTTGTGTCACCGGCTCATTGTGTCCAATCCTCATGGCTGATTTTTGGGATTGATATCTTGAGCCGAATATATATTTATTCTTCACTGATGAGGTCTAGTGCTCTTTGGACTTTGCTGATTTGGTTTCCGCCTTTTTACTATGAGTGCTAAGGAGTCGTCAGCGCGGCACTAGCAGTTTAGTACCCTCACTTGAAGGGAGCCGACAAAAGTTTTCCATGAGGATGTTGAAGAGAGTTGGACTAGAACTCCTTCTTATGGTGTGCCATTTCCAGTCTTTGGTAATCTTAGACTTGTCCTTGACAGGTAACTCTTGCTGTTTTGTTTTGGAGATAGTCCAGCAATCCAAGCTAGTAGGCATCCCTTGACGCCTTTCGGGCTAGAGTGGTTACAATGGCGCGTGCATTTGCCAGCTCAAATGATTTCTCTAGCTCAAGGAGTCTACGATTGCCTTATTTTGACCAATCGATCCCAGGAGAGTGGCCAAGCTGTGTGCAATGCTGAGACCTTTGGTGAATCGAAAGATATTGTGGTGAAGTGGTTGTTTTCCAAAGGAGTAGTGTAAGGACCATCCTTTCGGCGGTTTTGCCGATGCATGCTGAAATTCTGGGGATCACTGGGTTTGGGAATAAGAACAATGTTTGCTCTTTTCCAAGCTGACTGGAGTTTCCCTGCTGATCATGATGCGTTGATAACTGTTAGGGGAGCTAGTTCACCAGCAAGTTTTGCATTGCTGAGCAATGAATAGGTTATGACATCACTGCCAGGAGCGGTGTCTTTGCTTGTTTTCCTGGCCCTTCTGATTTCTTCTATAGTAAACAAACAGTGTTAGTTTGTTTAATTGCATGTCTGACGACTACTTCTCTCTCCAGTTGCACTTGCTCCCAGATGAAGTCATATTCAGAGTAGTTGAGCTGATGACGGCGTTCTGCAAAGTGCTCTGCCAAGCGATTTGCTTCCTGTAGTGGCTGCCCGGGTGGGCTGGAGCTCTGGGCAGTTTTCCTGTTGCTATCCTGAGTTTTTCTCCAGGTTCCTCCAGGCTGGTGTGTTCATTAAAGGTTGCACACCACTCGAGCCATTTGTCTTCCCTGATTTTCTGAGTAATCTGACTAGCATGTTGGACAGCAGCTTTCAAGACTTTCATTCCCTCAGGGGAAGAGTACTGTCGGAGATGTCTTCTGAATGTGTTGATTCTGTGATTCTGTTCTCTGAGTTCGTTATTGTAGAACCAGTAGTCTTTGTGGTGTCTATTTGTTGGGTATGTTTTTGGTATTGCTTTCTCTACTGCGTGTTGTATGACATCAGTAAGGTCCTGGTTTAGTTGGTTAATATCTTCTGCTGGTTCATAGTTCGAATACCATTTTGGGTTCATCTTGATATAATTTCCAATTTGCTTTCTTCGTATTCCAACTGGGTGGCGGACGTGGGGGAGGAGGGAGTCTCGCCACCCTCAAAGTAGTTGTCGTTGCAAGTGGTCACTGGTCAGTTCATCATCTATCTCCCACTGAACCTGGAACGAGAGCTCAGTGGAGATAATGTTAGGTCAATGTTCCTCCCAGTATGTGTGTTGGTTCCCCAGTATTAATAGGCGTTATTTCTGGAACATCTGTCAGCAGTTCCACTGGTAATGACCATCCTAGTTCATTCTTGTGGTCAGTTGATTGTTGGATGGTGGGCACTGAAATCACAGCAATGAGCACAAGTTCCTGTGTTGCTTGTATCAGTAGTTCACCGGCTTCTAGTCGTTTGGGTGGCAGTTTACTTAGATATTGTATACTACAAGACTATCATTTGCCAGGTGTATCCGGGCAACATTGCCTCTACTCCATCTCCACAGTGAACTGGTTCTACTTCTGAACTGGGGATGGCCGCCTGACGAAATCATGTTGCCATGGGAGTTGTTTGCCCAATTTTGAGGTACTGTTGGCATCAGAGCAGCGGATTTGTTTATCTTTGTGGACATCAGGGTTTCATACCCAGAATAGAAGACATCAATAATACTAGCTTCTCTGGCTGCTGTGACACAGTATGCGTTTGTTGGACGGGCCCGTACATTCCACTGTGTTATCTTGAGATGACAGAGATGGGGCTATTCTCTCAATATCTCCTCGTCGCTGGTGCTGTGATTTGCTCTCGGCGTTCATGGTTGAGTCGCTCTCCTCACTCGTCAGATTACGCAGGAATGGTGGCTGTTTCTTGGGCACCTGCTCTAAGGGAGGAGGCAGGAGGTGGAATTCCGTTTGTTTGGTAGGTATCTCAGGGTTTTTCTTCTCTCTCTCTCTTTAGGGTGCTGTTATACTGCCAGACTGGGGTCACTAATTCTAAGGGAAATACTTAACTCTAATCTTAATTTCTAGGGTCGCTGCCTGGGAACTCTGGACAGTATGCTTAACTCGTTAGGTAGCGTGCAGAGTGGACTAGGCATTGGGTTAGGTTTTCATTGACCAGATCGATAAGGGAAGAAGGGTGAAACCATAACATGTCTTAATTAATTTATTCCTTATAAAGCATACTGGTAAAAACATACAAAAGAATTGGCGCTTCCTCAGAAGAACAACGAAAATGTTGGTTACCCCTTTCGGCACCAGACGTCTTACATTAATGGAATGTCATCAACTACTTATTGCATAACAATCTGTGACCTCTTTACCTAGATTGATTCCATCTTACACTACCCCTGCTAACACATCAGACTGCTCCACCTGTATAGAATATAGCACCGTCGGTTATCATACATAGTAGCACCATCTCAACACCTGTTACACTCCACACACCTGCAGGTAGCGGAATCCTTGTAATTTTAGGTATACATAACAGGCACCTCCTTCGCACACCGTCCTCGGTAGGTAAAAGATGAGAAGGGAGCTGTACCAAAAGAGACTTATACCAGTAATATTTCTACGCCTGGTATTATAGGTCGCTCCAAAGTGACGACCGCCTTGGAGTTTCTCACGGTCTCCTTATTTGTTACTACTCATTTGGGGTGGTGTGCTGGGAATCCACAGGTTCACAGTGGATTGGCATAGCTGGAGTAGTCACCACCTGGTGGACGCTCACGGGATGTAGCTGCCGCGCAGCAAGGGCACTCTGACCTCATGGGACCTGAGGTGAGAGTAGAACGGAGGTACTGAGAAATAATAATGCCTGACTGGTTATCACACACCTAACACATTACTATTACACTTATACATCAGGCAAAACTTTAAACTGCCAACCAACTTCTATAAGCCTTAATTATAGGGCAGGATCTAGCCCGATAGGACACTGACCTGAGGGTGACGGTAGAACGGAGGGTACTGAAGGCAGTGCCCCACGCCGGCTCCTCACCGCGTAGGACCTTCTAGTTCAATCTTTAATTTTCTTTTATTTCTTACGGTTCTCATCTGAACACTTTCCATTATATTGTCCTCATGCCTTATAAACACATATTTAATCCTAAATTACACACTGAGGTATGGTTCTGGTTTGCTAGTTCGTGGGTAAATTCATTGGGTTATAATATCAAAGCAGCACACCACACACTCGAGGGTACGGGCCGGCTCCCTAAAACAAAGGCTGAATGTTCATGCGTGTAGAATATCCACTTCACTTGAAACTGTAATTAGGGATCCTCCTCTCACACATTGCACTATTTGAACACCGACATAAGATTCTCTGATCACTGTACATGTCGTGGTATATCACGGGAGGATACGAAGGTGTATTAAGTTCACACCCGCATACAATATTTCCTTTCAAGTATAGTTTCTGGGTCACTTCAACACCTCACATAGTTCTGATACATTTATCCTTTTCCAGATCATTGTTCTCATGTATTTTCATATGATATCTGTGGAAGTTATGTTCGCTACACGTTCAGAACGTAAATAGTATGACCTTCAAACCATGATCCACACTTAGTCCTACAGTACATTAGACCGGCTCAACTGGACTTTCCCAATCATCTTATGGATACCCTGAGTTCTCCGTAATGCTATGAATACATACAATTAATATTATATAGCAGTACCTGGGTCCAACACAAAACATGATTCAGTAACATTGAGTAGGTGAGTTATCCTTCATCATTGTTTCCCGTTGTAGTGATGGGTTGTCAGACCACAGCTTACATCTCAGAAACAGTCCAGACTTGACCGACATTAGGGGGGTCAAAAGTGTAGGGTAACTCTCACGGCTGACCAAGGGTTATAAATCAGCCAGGCTCCTCCAAGTCAAACGGCCCCAACAAACATGTAAGAATGCACCAGCCGACTCTCCCAATATACACAACCTACATCTCAGAAGAAGTCCTGACCTGACCTCACATTAGCCAGGTCAAATGTAACTCTCGAGCCCAAGTCAAGAGGCCACAAATCAACCAGGGCCTCTCATGTCCACAGCCCCACCTGATGATTTCTCCAGAAGATACAACATAGTCTCTGAAAAAAGTCAGACCTGACCCTACATTAGCGAGGGCAAATGTAAGAGACCCCTTCCGCCCCCCCGCCCCCGATCAGCTCCAAACCTGACTCGCCTCCCCAATATATAGGACGTCCTAGTCCTCCTCCAGAGAGAGACAGAGAGAGGAGAGAGTGTGTCTTGTAAGGAGGAAGGGCCATGACTACACCACCAGGCCCGCTCGAGAGGAGTCCAGAGAGGGACCGATACTTCCCTCCGGCGCCCAGCTAAGCAGTGTCCCATAGAGACAACCCAGGACCACCTGCTAGGCCTCCCTAGGTCACGTGAGTTTTGTCAGAGCTTTCCATGGGATGAGTTACTTCGTGGGAAGTGTATTCATTTCATGTTCGTGTCCGAGAATCAGGGTGTCAAGTAACGTAATATGATGTCCTAGTAACGTAAATATAATGTTCTAGTAACTTCAATAAAGGTGTTATTAATGTGTCCATGTCATGTTCATAATTAATAAAGAGTTATAACGAAGCGGTGTTTGAGAAGTCGCCTAACGTAATAGATGTGTATTGACATATAAGATAGGATAAGTGTAAATCAATCATTAAATATCTATCACGGCCACGCTACCAAAATCTTCCTCTTTTTACTCTCTTACTACAAATTTTATCTTTATATCTTCTCTTAAATCTGGCCTCCTCATTACAATGGTGGCAGCGCCTTAACGTAAAACTCACGCCTCTTCCTTTAGTGTAGTCAGGTGATAGTTAGAATCTTTGAAGTAATCTCGCAACTATCTTGGACGGCAGGCAGTACAAGGGTGGTTGCATTAGTAACATTACAATGGTAATAACATACCCCACGCCTTCCTCGATTACAGTGACAGCGAACTATACGTTAATCCACGCCTCCTCGCTTAGTCATTACAATGGTGGCAGCGAATTTAACGTAAACTCACGCCTTCCCTCGGTTAATATAACACTGCCCATCCACGATCCAGTCTAAGTATTGTCTACGATTGTGTAATAAGTAATTCCTGTGTCGTAAAGGCCGTAGTGAAAAGTGTCCTAGTGTGTCATCTTTACAGCTCAAGCCAATGTCTCTCGTTGTGGTATACAATCTGTTACTAGCAAAACACTCCCAGAATATGCTCAGTGCTTAATATACTTCTCAGTGTCCCCACGTTCTGTGAAGTCTGTATCCTAGTTTTGAGTGATAGTTGTCTATACTAGCCTGTTCTGCCCGCCTCCGCCCTGCCCTGCCCTGCCCTACCCCGCCCCGCCCCGCCCGTGTGACCACCAATGTTTTGTCCTGTGAGTTATGCTTCGAAATCGGTGGTTAGTGTTACTTAATATTGCGATAATTACAGAGCTTCACTCAGTGTGTTTTTATGCTAGTATGATTTGTAATGTACTCTTTGACGCTTAGTGATAAATAATATTCAATGTAGTGAGCAGAGCTTCACTCCCCGACCCAGCCTAATGAGAATATTGTCGTGACGGAAACTATAGTTGCCAAACATTGACGTAACGTATAAAGTAAATATTTGTTTTTCTTTACGGATACACTTCCAACTAATCCATCATCCCTTTCGGATTGTTTCTGTCAAATGTCACACACAGTACCGCCCCATGGCTAGCCGTAATCCAACCACAGCACATATAAGCAGAGAAGAAGAAGCGTGATGAATGCAGCACCACACCCGCCACACACCACCCCACTTCTTTCAAGTCCTCCCTGGTCTAGGATTAAGAAGATTTTATATTTTTCTACTTTAGGAAGTTAAGGAGTGTGGAATGCAGCGCCACACAACGAACCCTGGTGAGCCCAGCCAGGGAGGGATTCACCACTGTGGAAGGTGTAAGACAGGACGGTCTTTGGTCTCGCCAACACTCACATACGGAGGGCGAGCCATGGTCCGCGGAACCTGCCTTACAGTCATCTAAGGAGACGACAGCCCAAGCAGTGGACCGGCTTTCATCCCGGCTGGAGGGGGCCGACGGCAAATGAACAGAAAATCGTCTGGAATATGTTGAAAATGATGATGTTGCAGAGGAGAAATACAGATGGAGCAGAAAAATTCATCTGGAATATGACGGAAAACGAAGATGTATAAAGAAACGCAGATGAACAGAAAAATCGTCTGGAATATGAAAATGAAGATGTATAAAGAAACGCAGATGAACAGAAAATTCATCTGGAATATTATAGAAACCAGGAGGAAGTGAGAAGAAGTCAGATGTGGTGACACGACCTACAAAGTGTGGTATTGAAGAAAGAAAGACGTGCTATGTAACGAAAGAAGGCAGAAGACGTCCTGTGCTGACATCAGAAGAAAGTCGACGATGAAAAGGTGGATCATCAGAAGGACCAATCGACTACCGCTGTTGTGCTGCCGGCATTCCTTATTTTCAGATACCAGCTGGACGGAGGACTTGAGCCATGCTGGACCCAACAAATGTACTGATGTTGTTGATGTTGCTGATGTGTATTAAAAAGATACAACACCCTAACATGTGAAGTAGGAGCATTTTGTATTTTGTATTTAATTCTCTGATTTTTGTAATCATGTACTACGAAGAATGTTTTTTTTTAGAAGATTAGTCACTTTTTCTATGAGTTTATTTGACCAATGTTTTGTATTACCAAATGCAATGTTGCAGACATACTACTGAGTGGGACGAATTCTTATTTTGACACGGCCTGGTTTGGCAATGTAACACCTGTTTTTGTTTGTAGAATGTGATTTGCAAGTTTGCCTCGGACACTATGCTAGATATGAAGGATCTTTAGATCACTCTATGTTCACTTACTGTGTATGTATTTTATTTTTTTTCTCCTGTCATAGAAGCTTTAATCTTGGCGGGAGGTATAGTAAGCTTTGTCAGATCAAACTATGCCAGTAGAAAAACATACATCTCTAGTGTTATAATTTGTAAAATGTAAGGATGCATTATCGCCTCAGGGACTATATTAGATACTGCACATGATGTTACTGTCTACTTTAAATGTGTCATCAGTTCTCTGAGCATGAAAGCTTTGGTCTTGGCGGGAGGTGTAGTGATGGGTTGTCAGACCACAGCTTACATCTCAGAAACAGTCCAGACTTGACCCGACATTAGGGGGGTCAAAAGTGTAGGGTAACTCTCACGGCTGACCAAGGGTTATAAATCAGCCAGGCTCCCCTCCCATGTCACACGGCCCCAACAAACATGTAAGAAGGCACCAGCCGACTCTCTCCCAATATACACAATAACCTACATCGCAGAAGAAGTCCAGACCTGACCTCACATTAGCCAGGTCAAATGTAACTCTCGAGCCCAAGTCAAGAGGCCACAAATCAACCAGGGCCTCTCATGTCACACGGCCCCACCTGATGATTTCTCCAGAAGATACAACTTATAGTCTCTGAAAAAGTCCAGACCTGACCCTACATTAGCGAGGGCAAATGTAAGGAGATCCTTCGCCGCCCCCCCGATCAGCTCAACCTGACGGCTCGCCTCCCAATATATAGGACGTCCTAGTCCTCCCTCCCACCAGAGAGAGAGACAGAGAGAGAGAGTGTGTCTTGTAAGGAGGAAGGGCCAGCTACTACACCACCAGGCCCGCTCGAGAGGAGTCAGAGAGGACCGGAGGCAGTCGCCTCCGGTCAGGACCGAGACTTCCCTCCGGCGCCCAGCTAAGCAGTCTCCCATAGAGACAACCCAGGACCACCTGCTAGGCCTCCCCTAGGTCACGTGAGTTTTTGTCAGAGCTTTCCATGGGATGAGTTACTTACGTGGGAAGTGTATTCATTTCATGTTCGTGTCCGAGAATCAGGGTGTCTAGTAACGTAATATGATGTCCTAGTAACGTAAATATAATGTCCTAGTAACTTCAATAGAAGGTGTTATTAATGTGTCCATGTCATGTTCGTAATTAATAAAGAGTTGTAACGAAGCGGTGTTTGAGAAGTCGCCCTTAAGACGTAATAGATGTGTATTGACATATAAGATAGGATAAGTGTAAATCAATCATTAAATATCTATCACGGCCACGCTACCAAAATCTTCATCTCTTTTATACTCTTATACTATCAATATTCTACCTATATGTAATCTTCTTCTTGTGAGATTTGTCTCATTACACCGTTTTCTGAGATTCTACAAGTGCGGTGGATTTGAATGTTATGTAGCGTAATATGAATTAAATGGGTTTTCAGGAATGACATTGATGTGCCCAGTACACTGTAGCTCTTGCCTGTGATTGTGTGTTTGCTGACGGTCTGTGCTTGTTGTTCTATTCCTCCTGATCTGTTGCAAGGGGCTTGAGGTTTCACGGTTTTGAGTGATCTCTCGGATAGCAAGTTCTTCTTGTCTGATATCTGACTCAAGGGAGTCGTCTGTTTCACTTGTAGTTGTGGAGTTTTGGGGGTCTGGTCTTCCTGCATCTATTCTGTGAGCTATGTCATAACTGCATTTATTATATTTTCGGTGCTGGTATCTAGCTTGTTTATTATAGTAGAGAAAGTCACAATCATAATGGTGATCATCTGTTTTCTTTGTTCTTCTGTGAATGCCGCTTGTAGATTGGCAGGCTGGGGTGTATTCAGTTGGGTAGTCGCCTGAGGGGGTTGCAGTGTCCCAGGCAATATGGTGTTCTCCACCAATACTGGAGTGTTCTGTGCTTTGTCTGCTATACAGCCCTTAAGCTGCGGCTGTGGATGGAGTCCACTGATTTGTCATGGTTTCCTGCATGGACTGATTTTGTCCCGTTGTCTTCAATTTTGTCCTGTAGCTTGGTGGGGGAAGTGCAGGGAAGGAATCCTCTGACAGTTGGGGTGGAGTGGGTGTTGGGTTGGAGTGGGTGTTGGGTTGACTGTTTTGTGTTGCTGTTGACCCCATACGAATGTGCTCTGAGGTGCTTCTGTTGTGTTTTGGGGTTGAATTTTTGCCATTGCAACTTTCATTCGCTCTCTCCTCTCTGGGGATACATGGAAGGAGAATCTGTGTATGGTATCAGGGATGTTTGGCTGAGGAAAGAGCACTTGAACTAGGCACTCCCCAAGGGGGAGTATTGAGTTCAATGTTGTTTAATGTGTTAATGAACAAGATAGCCTCACACAAATATCCCAAAGGAGTTGTTACCATCATTTATGCAGATGACATCTTATTTCAAGGAAACTCAGTAAAAAATTTGCAGATTGCATTAAATAATTTTAGTGTTCTTTCTCAAAAGATGGGCTTAGTTATCAATGAAGAAAAAACCAACTGTGAATGTAAAGGAAGAGGAACTGAATCCGTTTTTCTAAATGGAAAAATTGTTGAGAAAGTGTCAAAGCATAAATATTTAGGAATGTATATTGGATTTACTTGTGAAAGTAAAGAGGCAGAAATATATCATGTCCTCACTCAATGTAGAGCAAGATTACAGCCCTTGAAGGCTCTAGCATGTTGTGGTAAAGGTGCTGTGGTACCCATACTGAGAATGATGTATATTTCTACCATCAGATCACCTGTCCTCTCTTGTACTGGTGAAGGAAGGCTACGGAAGCTTGAGATCATGCAAAATGAAGCAATGAGAATTATTTTAGGGTGTCAAAAGAATGCAATGATTGAGATAATGAAAATGGAAATAGGGTTACAGAGCATTTCACAGAGGGTCAATGAAATTAATACAGTTGCAGCAGTTCGATTAATGAGAGGGAACAGTGGGGGTAAATTTGTACAAGATTTAAATGATGGTTTAAAAGATAAAAGGACCTTCTACAGGCAAGGCAAGAGAGGATACATGAATGGATTAGTAAATATTATTACAAAATGTAATCTGGCAGACTGGTGTGCAGCTGTTCAGAAGAGTTGTAAGAATCCACCCTGGGAAGAACGAGAAGTAGAGTTAGATATAGTGCCTCTCACAATGAAGAAATCATTACATGAACCAGGACAGTTAAGGGCTTTATATGGGAATAAGATTAGTAATTTGCCTAAAATAAACACATTGCATGTATATTGTGACGGTTCAGTTATGTCAAGTGGCAGGGCAGGGTGTGGGATCCTTATAAAACAGTACACAGAACAAGGAAATGATGACATCAAAATTGGACTTCGGTTGAGCAGTTTTATATCATCAACACAAGCTGAGTTATATGCAATGTTAGTAGGATTGGAAAATGTTGTAAATATGTATAAAGATGCATATTTTTTTGTTGATAGTAGGGCAGCTTTGGATTCTTTGAACAGTGGGAGTCCGGTCTTTGAACACATTATTGGTTCATGTAGAAAATTAGTAAATACAATAAGGAAAAATTTCCAAAATGTTCAATTTGTATGGGTCCCTTCACATGTAGGCATTGGTCTTAATGAAGCAGTAGATATAATAGCAAAAAGAGCCACGGAAAAGGCCGAGATCGACATAATATGTACTAAAACCTTGAAACAATTAAGGAGAGCAAATTACGGAAAATACAATCAATAGAAGATAATTTCAAAAGGAATGAAATATACGAGAAAAGTGAAACAATGAAACATTACCATCATGTTCTCATGAACACAAATTTACATATGGGAAAGATAGGAGTAGGTGGAAAGATTCAGTGTATATGAGGTTAAGATTAGGATATAAATATTATTGGGAACTTGGAGCTGAGAGAAGTGAACAGGATAAAGAATGTAGAGTTTGTAGAACATCCAGATCCCATACCCTGCCACATTATATACTGGAATGCCCATTGCTTAATATATATAGAAATGCCAATATAAATGATGTCCCCATGCAAATAGAGTGGATGTTTAGAAATAGGAAAATAGATGAAATATTAAAGAAATATAGAAATTTTGCATCTAGAATATAACTATGTACTTTAACTTATCATATGAAATATTAGGGATTAATGTGAGTCCTGAGAGGGACATTCCTGGACTGGGGTGTAGATGACTTATGTCACTTCATCCCTTTGAGATGTATCAATGTTTTTTGTATCTCAATAAACGTATCAATCAATCTCTGGGCATGATGTGCTTCAAGCGTGATGTTTCTTTCCACAATTTGGGCACTTGGCTGTCGTGCTGGTTCCTTCCTTTTTTTTTTAATACACATTTCTGTCTTGTGGCTTTGGCTGCAGATGCCACATCTCACTTTTTTGTGGCCTCTGGATTGGTGATGTCCAAATTCCTGACATTTGTAGCATCGTAGTGGTTCTGGGACAAAAGGACGCAACCTGTAAGTTCCCCAGTTGCCTAGATCTACCTCCTCTGGGACTGTCTCCTTGATGTCCACTAGCACTTGCTTTGTCTGTGCTTTGTCCTGACTCGGAACAAAACGCTCTGCCTTGGTCACTTTTGGATGTTTTATGATGACTTCTACAGGTAGTTCCAGAGGATATCGTAGTAGGACCATTCTTGTTGTTTTCTCTTCGGGGTCTAATGGTATTATCTTGACCGTCTTCCCATTGAGATTGGTGACCTCGCTGAGGATCTTGGCTGTGTTGTGGTCTTGGGGGGGAAGTATCAAGTCTCCAACTAGATTGGGCTTCACACTGAACTTGATGTTCTTGTATTCTAGTTCCAGTGCTACCGCTACCTCGTATGCATGGTTAAATTCGGTTTCTTTGGGAATCTTGTTCACAGTCGGAATCGTGAAGGTGGATGGTTCTGCTACGGGGTGGATTGCTGGGGACATATTGTATAAGTCGGAGATGTTGTTTTCCTTCCGAGGCCTCTTGTGGCATTTCCCTTCCATTGGTTACGTCTCTCTCGCTCGTCTTAAATCAATAAATTGACAATGAAGGCTCACTACACCTACCTAGTTCCTTGTTGCCCTAGGACCAGTGCCGTAGCCAACACCCCCCCCCCCAACGGAGGTCGTAGGTTTGGTGGTTCTGGTTTTGCAACAGGACCCCCAAAAAAGGAGGAGCCTACACAACCCTATCAGCTAAACTCACCGGCCCAGCTCACACCCCTCTAAGGGGCCCCTTTGTGGCCTGTCCTAACGACAGTTCCTGCAGGGTTCGTTAATACTGGGAGAATCGGTGAGGGCACTAAGAAATGTGAGCATAACTCACAGAGAAACAAGCAAGTCAATTCAACTGAGACGAGATATATCCACGTCAAAGTGAGAGTGGCGTGTGTGGCAACAGTAAGTCTGACCAAGCGCCGACGTGAGCAAGTGGAAGCACGTGAGTCGGGAGTAACTGCGACGTGCGTCTTCTCACCTCACTGCTCAACTGACGCCCGATCTGCGTCGTTGGTAAAATTAAGGTTGGGGTGACGGATGAATTACCGGTTGACGGAGTGGATATGTTAATGGATAATGATCTAGCAGGGTACCAGTCAGAGCGCACCCAACCTTCATAGCGAGCGGACGTGCTACGCGTCTCTCCCTGCTCAGTTCAAATTGCTGACCGTTACGATTGTCTGCTTTATTTTGTAGTTGTACATAGATATTATTATTCTTGTACACTGCGCTTCTTTCCTATCCTATCCTTTCGCCTAGAGTACCTGCTGTTTGGTAACGACGCGAACCCTGCGGGCAGAGCCACAAGGGGGGTCCTCAGAAGGCTACTGAGTAGAGACAGTGAGGGTGGCAACGTTTTATGTTAGGGATTCGGTAGTGCTTCATAACCTGTCACTGTTAGGTGTTAGGGCTTGGCTAGGCCCCCGTCAGGGGATTGTCTGTTCACCCTACCCCTAGACCCGTCTTTACTCGCCCAGCAAGCGGAGAGAAGGAGAGGCATCCATGGGGTTTAGCTGAGGTGGACAGATTAGGTAGGATTTTCATGTATGTTACTGACCATGGCCAAAGTGAGAGTGTAGATCTCCGGAGCCCCGACCCAGGGGTCTCGGATAGGGCTAAAAAAGCTATTGAGTGACCTAAGGGTGAGACTAAATAGACTTGTGGATCTGAGAGATGGTTACATCATGCACACAGAAACAGATGAAGATGCTGATAAACTACTTAAGTCTAGTGCCATGGACAAAATGAAAACTAACGGTTACGAGGTCATTGTCCCACGGGAATACGGCGCCAAGCTTACCCTTGTATGTAAGAAGTTAGACAAAGATGCAGTGGAAAATAACGCACAAGAAATAAGAGATGAAATAGAAAAGCAAAACAATGTCAAGGTTGTGGAGGTGTATCCTATGTATGACCATAATATATTCGAGGTTCGCTTTACAGACACAACGGATGCAAAAAGAATGAAGGAGAAGGGGCTCTATGCATATGGCACTTTCATCTCTTCACACCAAATAGAATATGAAAAGTATACGCCCATCCAACAATGTATGAAGTGCTATGAATACAATGACCACATGACCAAGAACTGCCCCATGCAAGAGGTCATATGCTCTGAGTGTTCATCTGATCAGCACTTCTACAAAGACGGCCATAGCACCATAAAAAGTGTGTCGTCTGCGAGGGTGGCCACAGGACCTTCTCTGCCACCTGCCTGGTCAGGAAACAGGTACTTGAAGAAACAGAGAAGAAACTGACCGAAATAACCAAACAAAAAAAAACAGGGAAATTTCTAACACCATAGAAAGGACCACTCAGTCGACGATCATGGCTTACAACCAAACCCTAAAAGACACTCTGAAAGAAACTCAAGCAGACTCCCAAAAGCTCAACAATATCAGTGAGACCATGGAAGTCCTGCTATCAGAGAAAAGAACCATCAAGGACTCAATAAAACAGGCAGTTACTGAGTCACTGGGCGCCATGAGGGACGCAGTGGTGGAGAGCATCATGAGCGTCTCCTCTCCATAGCTGGACGAGTCCAAAGCCACCACTATATACTTGGCTTACCTGCATTCCCATCACATTAACATGGTTCATCCAGGTTCATTCTCGCAACACCTCAACGAGACACTAACCAGGAACAACATTGCACCTGTTGAAATAAGCAGCGAAGTCCCGTCCAAAGAAATCCTTAAGGCAGTAACCCACTCAACGAATTATCGACGACCTCAACCCACGCCAGAAAGAGACCATAACCTCCCTGACTTAGGCAAAAGTCAGTATAACCGTAGCGCCAACGTGGCCAGTCAGTCCCCCTGGGATCACAGCTCCAACGACCCCGTAAATGTCCGTGACCCCAAGACATGTACTCCCAGGGACGACAGTGACCATCGGACTGCAACCACAGTCAATGGTTGCGACCAGATGATGGCAACTCTCTCCACAGAGGAACAAGACCCTCGAGGTGCAGCGTCAGTTGATCACTTCGACACGCAGGCCCAGGACCTGAACACCTTCCTGTACACGGGTGACGAAAAGTTCGAGGGCCCGCCATTGACTGACAAGCAGATGTCCGAAGGTTCCGCTAAGAAGTTCCGTCCCCCTAGAAATGGCAGAAGCCGACCAAACACTTCAAGCGACGCCCCAAGCTACAGTCTCCGAAATGGCAGTTGTTAGCAGGATGAAAATTGTCCAACATAATGTCCTACACTGGTCCCTTAATAGACGTAACGAACTGTCTAACTTATACTATCAATTAGACCCAGACATTATTCTGTTAAACAGTATTGGCATAAAGGACGAAAGTAAGCTGAAATTTTTTTACTACACTGTATACCAGAGGAACATAACGAGTGAGCTGAACGATGTTGTCGGTGTGGCCATCAGGTCACGGCTGAGTCACAGAGTGCAGGTGCAGGTGGAGACAACTAGGGGACCTGTTATCATATGCATAATGTACCTACCTCCCAGACGTCTTCATTTACCAGAACAAGACCTCAACCAGTTGCTACACCACAGAAAACTAACATACATTATATGGGACTTCAATGCGCGCCACGCCATACTCGGACACGGTAATGGCGCTGTATGACAACATCAGAAGAGGAAAACTGCAACACCTCGGGCCAGATTTCCCAACATTGATCAGACGTGCCAGTGCCACACCACCCGACATAATCCTCTCTAACAACGAGGCCGTCCTGAACAGGCACGTTACCACAGGACCCATCAGTACCAGCGATCACCTGGCAATCGTCGTGACGCTCTCATCCAATCCCATTATGATCCCCTCCAACATCAGGTCAAACCTCAAACGGGCAGACTGGGACTCCTTCAAGGAGTCTCTCAGTTTCAAGCAGGGGAGAAACCTGGAAGAAGCCAGCCCCGATGACATCGACGACGCGGTCGAACAATGGTACACGGATGTGAAGACGGAGATGGACAACAACATCCCTACCACCACTCACAGGGCCATTCCCCATCCTCACACTAGTCACCAGCTGAGGCAGTTCAGTGTCCAGTACTATCACGTGAGACAGCTAGCCAGTATCCGCGGGTGGACGCAAGAGCTGAGAGACCGGAAGCGAGAGCTACAGACGGACATCCAGCACGAGAGCAAACGTCTACATGAACAAAAGTGGGCCGCCTTGGTGTGCGAGGCAGCCAACATTTACCGTGATTCTGTTGCATTTTGGAAAGGTATCAAGCGACTGACGGGTTCCACCTCTAGCACGGTCCCTTACCTGGTAAACCAAAACAACGTGAAAATATTCGAGAAGGAAAACCAAGAACAACTACATCGGCGATATTTTAGGAAGATCTTTACCATTAGTGAACAGGAGAACGAGGGCTTCGACAGGGAGTTTGCGGAGGACATTTTAGGTCAGTTGCAGGACCATCAGCACCTGCTCCAGCCGCTCCCACGGACTGACATCACTAGACTGGTGGACGGAAGCTACCTGACGGAGCGCATAGTTCCTGCAGATGTGTCAGCCGTCATAAAAGGGTTTAAAAACAAATCACCTGGGACAAAGTCACATTAACAAGAAGATCTTGGCTCAACTCCCCGAGCAACATGATAGAGAGGCTTGTTCATATATGCAACGCCTGCCTCGCCTCTGGATACTTCCCTAAGATGTTAAAAATCGCCGTTATTTGCCTCATACCAAAAGCAGGGAAGCCTCCAAACAAAGTTGAAAACTTTCGACCAATATCGCCGCTAGAGGTACCTGCCAAAATCTTCGAAAAAATAGTAAACAAGCGATTGTGGATGTATCTGGAGGACGAAGACGTGCATAATCCCCGCCAGTTCGGCTTTCGCCAGTACCGAGGCATATCCACCGCCATAGCTCAGGCCTATGATCAGATCGCCAATGCCATGACTGGCCGCCAGCAGTGCAACATAGTACTGAGGGACAAAGTTTGGCACGCGGGGCTGCAGTATAAGATCATACAACTGGGGCTACCCGAAAATCTGACTCGCCTGCTGTGCAACTTCATTACGGACCGCAGAGCCAAAATCAAGATGCAAGAACAATTTCGAGAAAAATTCTGACGATCGAGCGGCGTGCCTAAGGGCTCTTGTCTCTCACCAACCCTTTACACGCTCTACACGGCTGACCTGCCACCCCCAATCGTCGGCAGCGAGTACGTCATGTATGCCGACGATGTAACCCAGATCGTCACCTGCCAGGAAGGTCCACGGCAAGGATGGCGCGACTCACTGCTTAGGCAATGAAGGGTATCTCGGAGTATGAAAATAAATGGAAAGTAAAAACAAACAAAACGAAATTCGAGGTCATACCCATAGCCAAAATCAAGCCGGCGCCATTGATGATCGACGACGAAGAGATTGAGTACTCTAAACAAGGCAGGTTGCTCGGCCTCATCATCTCTCGGACGGGCATCATTCCGCACGTGAAGGACATACTAAATAAAGCCAAAGTCGCCGCAGCCTAATTAAAACGTTTTAAACTGATGCCTGAGAAGAAACAAGTTCACCTGTACAAGGCGCTGGTGAGGACTGTGTTGGAGTACCCACATATACCACTCGTCACACTAGGGAAGACTAGACTACAACAACTACAGAGCTACCAAAACAAGTGTCTGAGGTTAGCCAGTGGCGAAGAGCCACCCTACCAGGAGACAGTGAAAACCATCCACCTAAGAAATAAAATAGAGGCCCTCAACGTCAGGTTCCATCGCCTAAGGAAGAAGGTTTGGGACAAGCTCCTGGACGACCCTCACAGCCCAGACCACCTACGCGGGGAAGACATCAACGGAGGGCGACCCCACTCCTTGTGGCCCTGGAGTCTGCCCGCATTGCAACAACCCAACCCGCGACCTATCTATGTCCGCCACAGTGATCCACCTTAGATTAAAACTTAGATGATATAAATTCACATTTAACAAGTCACAATCTAGTGAGTCCATAACGTAATACAGTATAAGATTTTAATAAACTTGTAATTGTAAAATCAATCTAGTCATTGTCTACTAAAATAACCATTGTGCAACCTCATCCTAAATCCTAGGTTAGCTTAGTAAGCCAACAAACTCTGTAATATGTAAAACAAGGGGTGTCGTCCCCCTCTGTTTAACTCATTAAACTTCTTTTCCAACCTTTCCCCCCCTCGACTATATGTTGTGACTTCTCTATCCCTCATGTCTGGCTGTGCCTTGAGCCCCAGCATGCCTTTCTTCCATTCCCCATCTTAACCTAAAAAAAAAAAAAAAAAAGCAGGGTACCAGTTGGCATCGGAACCTAGGATGGTGGAACATCTCTAACTTGTGATGGGAATGACACTACTGAAGTATCTATGAGTGACTTAAATAATATGATGCAGTGTAAGAGGAAGTTGAAAATTCTGATATTTTTCCAGCGTGTGCTGTCACTAGGTCTATGGTTAAGAAAAAACCATGTGATGGTGATTTTTTTAGGTCAGTTGTTCATGGAATGTGACAAGTATGGTGAGGCAGTAGTGGATGAGAGAGAAAAATGGTAAGGTAGAGTTGGAAATAAATTTTAGTCCAGATTTTATTGTTGATAAAGATGAATTAATCTCCTCACAGCATGGGGATGACTGTTTAAGAGAAATCCAGAGTGAGGTTGAGAGGAATGGTAAGCCTGATGATGACTTTGTGGGGTTATACTACCAAGATGGTGTATTGAAAATGAAGTGGAGACCTTCAGAGGTCCCAGCTTCAGATCATTGGGAAGTGAAGAAGCAAATTATTTTTCGAAAGAGAACCGGGAGGATATAATAGCTTTATCCCATGATTCTAGGTTGCTGATGCATTATGAAATCAAGGTAGCAAACGAATCGAAAAATAACCCCAAAGCTTTTTATCAACTGTATAAATCAAAGGTTAGAGATACAATAGGTCCCCTTAAAACTACGACAGGAGAAATGACTGATGATGAGTTAGAAATGTGTAGTCCGTTAAATAGTCATTTTCGCTCCGTATTCACAAATGAAAACCTAGCACAGTTTCCAGAAGTTCATAAGGTATATAACGACAGTATAGAAAATATGTTGATGAATATCAATATTACTAGTAACGATGTGCTTAACAAACTGAAGCCTCATAATTAACAAACTGAAACCTCATAAATCGCCTGGTTCAGACGAGGTATATGCTAGAACATTAAAAGAATGTAGAGATGAGTTGAGTAATCCATTAGCAGTTTTATTTAATAAGTCATTAGAATCGGGCCTAGTGCCAGAAACTTGGAAACTTGCAAATGTAGTTCCGATTTTCAAAAAGGGTGATAAATCAATAGCATCAAATTACCGTCCCATTAGTCTCACGTCAATCATAGGCAAGTTGCTAGAGTCAATTATTGCTACAAAAATCAGAAGCCACCTTGAAACATTCAACTTAATTCATTCTTCTCAGCACGGGTTCACCCAGGGACGTTCTTGTCTCACAAATTCTGCTTAGCTTTTTCTCAGAAGTATATGAAGCGGTAGATAATGATAAGTCATATGATATAATTTATTTAGATTTCAGTAAAGCATTCGATAGAGTCCCTCATGAGATTGATAAGGAAGGTAGAAGCACATGGAATAGGTGGATCAGTATTAAAATGGATTAGGTCATGGTTAACTGGTAGGAAACAAAGAGTCAGCATAAATGGATTAAAGTCAGACTGGGGTGCGGTCAAAAGCGGAGTTCCCCCAGGGATCTGTATTAGGCCCCCCTGCTGTTTGTTATATTCATTAATGATCTTGATTTAGGCATAACTAGTAGGATTAGTAAATTTGCAGATGATACCAAAATGGGAGAGTGATAAATTCAGACAGTGACTTTGAACACCTTCAAAGAGATCTAGATACCTTACATGAGTGGTCAGTAGACTGGCAAATGAATTTTAATACTGATAAATGCAAGGTACTACAGATAGGGAAGACGAATACAAACGTTAAGTATAAACTAGGTAACACGGAAATAGAAAACTCAGTTTGTGAAAAAGATCTAGGTGTATTTGTTAGCAACGACTTGAAACCTAGAAAACAATGTATTAGCGTTCGCAACAAGGCAAACAGGATTCTTGGGTTCATATCTAGGTCTGTGAGTAACAGAACTGCTGACGTTATCTTGAAACTTTACCTAGCATTAGTGAGGCCACACATGGATTATGCGGTTCAGTTCTGGTGTCCTTATTATAGAATGGACATAGATTCTTTGGAGAGAGTACAAAGAAGAATGACAAAATGATCCATAATATTAGAAACCTTCCATATGAAGAAAGACTGAAAAGCTTAGCTTACATTCATTAGAGAGGCGTAGAGTTAGGGGAGATATGATAGAGGTGTACAAGTGGGTAAGTGGGATTAACAAGGGTAAAATGGAAGATGTTCTGAAGCTCAGTAATAACGAAATAACTAGAACAAATGGCTTTAAATTAGATAAATTCCGATTCAGAAAGGATATAGGCAAGCACTGGTTTGGCAATAGAGTTGTGGATATGTGGAATAGACTACCGAGTGCTATAGTAGGATCGGGGACGCTAGGGAGCTTCAAGACGAAGTTGGATAGGCACATGGAAGTGCTGGGATGGGTGTGAAAGGGATCTGCCCTGTATGGGCCAGTCGGCCTCCTGCAGTATCCCACTTTCTTATGTTCTTATGTTCTTATGTTTTATTGGCGTGGTTTGAAAAAAGATGTGGCAGCATTTTCAGCATTTTATAAAAGACTGCCCTGTGTCAAAAAGTAGGTTAATCAAATCAAATCATTCTACCTGTACAATTGAAACCAATTTCAGCCTTTTGTAAACCCTTTAGAAAACCTTTGCCAAAGACACGGAGAGGAAATCAATACATATTATCTATTATGTGTTCATCTACGCATTTCCCTTTGAGGAGTATTCACAGTAAAATAATTTTTGGAGAATTAGTCAAATATTTCTCAGGGGTAGGACTGCCTAAGATAATTCAGTCAGATCAGGAAAGTAATTTCACATCTAATATGTTTAAGAAATTTTTGAATGACCTGCATATTAATCAGAAGTTGTCGAATGCACATCATCCACATTCACAGGGTAGTTTAGAGTGGTTTCACCAGACATATAAAGACACATTAAGAATGTATTGTGAAGAGATGGGAATAGATTGGGATTAGAGTGTACCTTTGGCTCTTTTTGCTCTAAGAAATATTGTACAGGAGTAACAGGTTAAGCCCATTTGAGTTAGTGTATGGCCATGATGTGAGGGGGCCTTTCAGTACAGTATGTTAAAGGAAAAATGGCTTTAAAATGAGGACCCCAATTTTGTTAAAATTTGTGATTGATTTTAAGAACAAATTGATGAGACCCCGGAAAATAGTTGCTGAGAATTTGAAAAAGTCTCAGAATAACATGAAGGTGTGATATGATAAGGATGCCAGGGATAGAAACTTTAAGTCTGGTGGGAAGGTGTTAGTGTAACCAGTATAATTTACATACTGTATAATTTAGAGTAACTTACAACCATGGATGTATAATTGTGAACATTCATTATTCAATGACCTGCAGAGGGTAAAGGTTGTTCATAGGTTATAGCCGTATTAAACATCCCGCGGATGTTTTGTCTAGTCCAAGTGTCGCAGTATGATGCAACTCTCTCTCTCAGTAGTAGTATTTATTTTAAACATTGAATAGATTGGTCCTTTGTAGTAAATGGATACTTTGCTTCACACTTGCAATGCGTCAAGTATGTTAGATAGTTGTTTAAGTAATATATAGATAATGGCACCACCAGTTACGAGTGATTCATGGGTCAAAGGGATCATTTACCAGCCGGTTGTTTATACACGTTATGTAACACTGCTGACTATAGTTTTGCTTGACATTCCACGGATATGACTAGTTCTTCCTTCGAGAACCTTCTAGAAGCTTGCAGAAATTACTCTCTAAGGGCATGACAAAACCAAGCCCCTTAGTAAGTCTTCAACTGGACCCCTTTTAGTAAACATCTACAACTGGACCACCTCAATACGGGCACGTCTAACACAGAGCCTACCTCAGTTTCAAGCGCGACCCACGAGAACGGTTCTAGTAATAGATCACGGGGCCAGTCTAATTAACTGTACAGTTTTTAGACATGTACAAATACATCAGTTTTGGGTGTAATTTATCCCCCTTTAAAGGAATGTAAGGAAGAGCTTAGTATGCCCTTAGCAAAGTTGTTTAACATGTCCTTAAAAACAGGTGTAGTACCAGAATCCTGGAGGATAGCGAATGTAATACCGATTTTCAAAAAGGGGGATAGATCTCTATCCTCTAACTACCGCCCAATCAGTCTAACATCAATAGTAGGCAAATTACTGGAAGCAATCATTTCAAACTCTATTCGAAATCACCTGGAAAAGCACGGATTGATCAATGGTTCCCAGCATGGCTTCACAAGCGGACGTTCATGTCTAACTAATCTATTAACATTCTTTTCATCAGTTTTCGAATCGGTGGACGAGGGGCACAATTATGATGTGGTATATCTCGACTTTAGCAAAGCCTTCGACAGAGTCCCCCACGAAAGACTAATAAGAAAGGTAGAAGCACATGGCATCAAAGGTAATATCCTTAAATGGATTAGGGCGTGGTTACAGGACAGGAAACAGCGAGTGAGCATTAACGGCACTAAGTCCCATTGGAGCAACGTCACAAGTGGAGTTCCCCAAGGCTCAGTACTTGGACCATTATTATTTCTTATATACATAAACGACATAGATATCGGCATAGACAGCAACATAAGCAAATTTGCTGATGACACTAAAATAGGACGTGTTATTAAATTTGACGAGAGCTCCGCAAAACTACAGGAAGATCTAAACAAATTTTTCGAATGGTCTGAAAAATGGCAGATGAAATTCAACGTGGACAAATGTAAAGTACTCAGTATAGGAGATGTAAACAGGGAAACCAGATACCAGATGAACAACGATGCCATAGAGAAATCCGACTGCGAGAGAGATTTAGGAGTAATGATAAGTAGGAACCTTAAGCCAAGTAAACAATGTGTTTTTGCTCGTAACAAGGCTAATAAAGTACTTGGGTTCATACAAAGGAGTGTTAGTTACAAGACTAGTGAGGTCATCCTAAAACTGTATCTTGCGCTTGCGAGACCACACCTGGATTACGCAGTTCAGTTCTGGTCACCGTATTACAGAATGGATATAGAATCCTTGGAAAGAATTCAGAGGAGAATGACAAGACTAATCCCGGGCATTAGGAACCTTGAGTATAGAGACAGGTTAAAGCATCTTAATTTGCACTACCCTAGAGAGACGTAGAGCGAGGTGTGACCTGATAGAGGTGTATAAATGGAAGTCAGGGCTAAGCAAAGGGGACATTACAAAGTTACTCAAACTATCCAACCAGGAGCGAACTCGTAACAATGGTTTTAAATTAGACTGTATGTATATTGTGTGTATGTTGTATGTATACCATGTATGTACTCTATATATACACATTACTTATCTAGTCAGTAGCGTGTGGCAATGCCCCTGTTTCATGTCACCACACGCTTAGATAAATGTGCCTGGCGACATCTGAAAGCTGCTAGTATACCACTTACCACATGTCGCCTGAGAGGTCAGAGTGAGGTCAGTTGACCCATATAGGAGTGTAAGGACTACCTGCGCTTGTGAGCGCACTCCTGTATATTTCCGTTAATAAGAACCTACAGAACTCTACAGGTGTTTGTGTTCGCCCCTGTAGTTAGAACCAAGTACCCCGAACATCTCCATGGCGCAGTGAGTATCAAGTGATCGATTAAGTGGAAATAAGTGCGTTCGTGTAAAATCAAGGCCGGTAGACCTCCTCCGTCAACTCCGTCATCCGTCGCCATTGTCTCCCCCAAAAATTCGTTTGAATGACCAACGAGTTTTGAGCAGTGTGCAGTGACCGCAATTTCCTGTGAAGTGTCTTTAAGTGCCCCTCGTGTGTGTGTAGTGTTAAAGTGTGTGTCCTTGTTTTAAAGGATTCCCTAAGGTGGAAGGCTGATATAGGGCATTTGTGAAGAGTGGTGCGTCAGCGCGACCGTCCCAGGCTGCCTCGAGGGTAACTAACTCACCCCCCACCGCCTCGTTTCCCTCCGTGCTCCACCGCGCCTACACACACCAACCCACGCACGACACACTGACCGCGGTCATTTCTTCATATATATTTTATATATATATATATATATATATATATATATATATATATATATATATATATATATATATATATATATATATATATATATATATATATATATAAGTTACTTATCTGTGTATTCAATTAATTTTGTTGTCTCAGATATGGTTGATACGACGGGCTGACCGGTCAACAAAGATTCGAGATACAATATACAGATAAAGTAATTATGCCCCGGGCTTCACGCAAGGGTGTCCCTAGCGCCCGGATGAATAAGACAGATGACAGCTCTACAGAGATGGATGACCAGTCTGAGCGCGACGCCCAACCCTCTCCCAACACATCTCTCAGCCACACCCCTCGACCCTCAGCCTCGTCCTCAGAGATAATTGCACTGATGAAGCTTATGAGGGAGGAAAGGCGCGAGGACGAAGCGAAAAGACGTGCTGAGGATCACCGACGGAGATTGGAAGATGACGAACGGTTTGCAGCTTTGATAGCTAGCCTCACTGCTAAGCAAGCCCTGGGCCCTTCCACTACTCCGGTACCGACTAGCTCAGATACCTCGTCAATGCCCTCTACCAAAGTGGTTGTCCAACCCTCACCCACCTTGGAGCCTGATGAGACTTTCCAGACTTTTCGTGAGTGGCGGCGACGGTGGACTGATTATGCTACAATGGTGGATCTCCAGAGCTTGCCACAGCCTAAACAACTCATTCAGCTACGTAGGTTCCTGTCTTTTGGGAACACAGCATGTGTTAGAACACACGTTGCAGGTGCCCCCGACGTTTTTGCTGTCTGTAGAGGAGGTACTGGATGTTCTAGAACGGCACATCAGAGGTCAGCGGAATGAAGCTCTCCGCAGGAGGGAAGTGTTTAGCTGTAGACAGATGGAAGGCGAGACTTTTGACGACTTCTATGTACGATTCAAGAGAGCCTCAGAAGAGATAGACATATGTCCCGGTAATCACCAGCAGTGAGAGGAGACCCAGTTGAAGCAGGTGATCCTGATGGATGTTAAGGACGAGGAGCTTGTCCAACGCCTCACCTCTCTCAACTCTTCCTCCTCTCTTAAGGATGTCTTGACAGTATGTCGCTCCTATAAGGCTGCCAGGTGTGCTACCTCTGCCTTCCGAGCTCCCCCTACAGCTGTACGGGCTATGTCCCAATACAAGAATGACAAGAAGTCTACCCCAACGCCCACGCCCACCACGCCCACGCCTTGCTCCCTTTGCAACAGCTGTGGTAGGCAGCACGGAACACAGGTATGTCCAGCTGCTGAGTCTATCTGCGACAGTTGTGACAGCAAGGGCCACTGATCACTTACAGTACGGTGCCCAGCCAAACGCGTCCAGTGCAATGTGTGTGGTCGTCTGGGCCACTACGACAAGTGTTGCCCAACAAACATACCCAAGGGACAGCGTCGGCGGAAGCAGCAGCGCCCTTCCACCAGTGAGGGCCGCCCACAGTCGCCAAATCAGAGGCACAACGACCCTGGACAAAGCCCGACCCATATTAGGAGGGTGTACTCCTCCTCGCGTCCCAGGACCAAAGTCCCCCAGCACGTCAGCGTCATCGTGACCTACGGCAGTGTGTCATCCTGTCTAGAGATGCTGCCCGACACCGGCGCTGAGGCTACGGTCATCGGTCCCCAGCATTTGCAATGCTTGGGGCTCTCCCCAAGTGATCTAGGACCGCTTCCCAAGGACCTCCGCGTCATGGCAGACGGTTCACAGATAGCCCCAGCCCTAGGTTTACTCTATGCACATGTCACCTTTGGCAACAGGTCGTGTCAAGCCTAGATTGACGTGCATAATGGTGTCCCGACTCCTTTGCTGTACTACAGACATTGCCAATAGTTGGCCATTATCTCCCAGGGCTTCCCAACACCGATTCTCGAGGTAAAATACGCCAACAGGGTGCACGAAGGGAGCAGCAACTACCCTGCTGCCGCCCTACCCCTACCTCTGGCCAGTGACACCTCTCCTCCGGTAGTTGTACCTGCTGCTTCACGTCCCCACGCCTCGGCTCACCTCCACGACAGTCACCGTGGAGCCGAGGCCACCAAACGGCGTGCACGACAGACTGTGTTCCGGCCTGGCATCAACCCCGACATCTCCAATGCTGTGCAGGCGTGTAAACCCCGCCAAGTACTACAACCCAGCCAGCAGCAGGAACCCTTCATGAGTGACGACAACCCCACCCGCCCCTTTGAATCTGTGCCAACCGACTTTTTCTGTGTGTTAGGAGCGTCCTTCCTGGTTATTGTCGACCGTCTCTCTGGTTGGCCGGTTGTCATCAAGTGCGGTAATGACACGACGTCTACCGCCACCATCAGCAAGTTCCACCAGTACTTCCGTTACGTGGGCGTTCCTGCGCGCCTGCGAACCAACGGAGGGCCCCAGATCACAAGCCGGGACTTTGCTGCGTTCCTCGACCGATTGGGAGTCCGGCATGTGTTGTCACCGCCTCATTACCCGCAGTCCAACGGCCACGCTGAGGCTGCTGTCAAATCCCTGAAGCACCTCATCCTCAAAGTGGCCCCTTCTGGGAATATTGACTGCGAGGCCTTCGACCAGGGTCTCCTTGAGCTCCGCAACACACCCAATTACACAGGACGCTCCCCTGCCCATTTCTTGTATGGACGCCCCCTCCGTTCTTGTGTCCCTGCCCATTCTCAGTCCTTCTCCAAGGAGTGGCAGGCCAAGACAGAGGATTGTGATCGCCGAGGCGCCGAACGTGTTCAAGACGTCGCCGCCCGCCACAACGACCACGCCCGTCCTCTTCCCAGGTTGCGTGTCGGCACCCAAGTCCGTGTTCAGGACCCGACCTCCCTACGTTCGGACAAAGTGGGCGTGGTCATGGGTCTCGGCAGGTCTCGGGACTACCAGGTGCGGTTACCCAGTGGTCGTGTGTGGTGGAGGAACCGCCGTTTCCTCCGCCCCGTAACACCTTCCGCTGACCCCATCATCAGTGCTGAGTCCCAAATCCCTCCCAGTGATCAAGCCCCTCGACGCTCAGAACGGATCCACAGGAAAAGGTCCGCTCAAGACTTGGCTATGAGCGTATAAGGGGGGGGGGGAGGTGTATGTATATTATGTATGTTGTATGTATACCATGTATGTACTCTATATATACACATTACTTCTCTAGTCAGTAGCGTGTGGCAATGCCCCTGTTTCATGTCACCACACGCTTAGATAAATGTGCCTGGCGACATCTGGAAGCTGCTAATGTACCACTTACCACATGTCGCCTGAAAGGTCAGAGAGAGGTCAGTTGACCCATATAGGAGTGTAAGGACTACCCGCGCTTGCGAGCGCACTCCTGTATATTTCCGTTAGTAAGAACCTACAAAACTCTACAGGTGTTTATGTTCGTTCCTGTAGTTAGAACCAAGTACCCCGAACACCTCTATAGACAAAATTAGATTTAGGCGTGAAATAGGTAAACACTGGTTTAGAAACAGAGTAGTGGATGAATGGAACAAGTTACCAAATATGATCATTAGCTGGAATACACTGAATAGCGTCAAACATAGGTTGGATGCTTATATGAGCAATAGGGGTTGGGTGTAAACGGGACTGCCTAGTATGGGCCAATAAGCCCGCTGCAGTTTCCTCCATTCTTATGTTCTTATGTTCTTATGTTCTTTTTGTGGAAGAAGTGACCGCTCTGCTGGACCATAGTTATCGACAGTCTCAGGCATCCTACTGATATCAACGGGACTCTAAATAACTACAACCAAATTAATATTTAGTGAGACTGTATGCTGACAAGTCTCACTCCTCACAGGCCTACAGGTGGTGGCAGCTTCGACAGGATTCATTTCTAACCTCTGAAGAGAGTTACAGTGTCTATAACTTACTACAAGTTACGGCATCAGCCTACGTCTACAAGTGTTCACGTCTACACCTACACCGGGTCTAGAAGCTCCAGACAGCTTCCACCTGATTCATTACTACTGAATTCCTGAGTAAACATATCGTCAGTTAAGTGCTCAATTCAGTGATCAAATCAGTGAAGCCCAGTGTAACGTTACAGACTTACATTACAGCTGGGAAATTCCACTATGCCATCCGTGACAAAGTGACTGACGTATGAACACGTCATTAAACAACGCCCAGCTGGGAGCAGCGAGACGACTTCCCACCCGTCCACTACACAGTTCCCACAACTGTCAAGACTCCTATCCAGGTTAAGTTGTTTAAACACTAATTGTACTCATTGTTAGTTAACCAGTGAAGTGTTCAGTTCACGACTTACCTGAGAAGTATGTTATAGTCATTCTGTTTTGGTAATTTAGAAAATTTACACATATGTTATATTTTATGTGTAACCAACAGTTTCTCTATGTCCCATAAATGTAATTTATGACATAGATCGTCTAGTCCTCCTTTACCTCAGTGTTTAAAAGGTTTAGGAAAGGGTTTAGAAGAGCCAGTTTTAACATGTCTCGTCCTAACACCCCTCCACCCACCCAGGTGGTAAACCACACTTAAACCAATCTCGACCTCAAATACCCATTCTTTTCAGGGGAAGTAAGTGAGATTGAGGCTTGGTTTGCCAACAGAGTAGAATTTGCTAGGTCTAAGTGTTCAGATGCCCACCCAACAGATCTTCAAATAATTAACTGTGCCCACAATTTGATTAATCACAGGGATTCACAGTCTGAGGCCAGACACATTGCAGAATAAGGAGATATGAGTAAGATCTCTAACTGGGCTGAATTTAAGAAAGCTTGGTGTTCCGCCTGTTCAAATGAACGTCAGACAGATTTTTTTTTCAACGTTGTATGATTATTTGACAATGGAACGGAACTAGGATAAAAAAAACTCACAGTTTTTCGTGAATGTTGTTCGCGCAAGAGAGAACTTACTTAACTCATTCACGAAGTCTACATGGCTGGACCTACCTTCAGTTAAAGGGGAGTAATCTGGTACGAATGCCGAGTCCATTGTCAAGTTTTTACAATTTAGTATAATTTTACATAGTGTTCCTACACAGGTTAGGCGTAAGGTGTCTGAAGCTTTTAAAACTCCTGATGTTTCTTTAATGGAGTTTCAGGAACTTATTAATCACAAGGGAGGTTTTTCTAAGGACGTTTTTGTCTGTGCAGTAACAAGTGAACCTAAGGACAGGAATGAGCCATCCACAGGTACCCACAAACAAGGACCTAAGAAAAAGGGACCAGTAGTTTGTCACTTTTGTGGAGTCGCTGGTCACATTAAACCAAAATATCCAAGTATTAATTCTGACCGGCGTGCTCCTGATACAGGTAAACAGCCTATTACACCTTCTGCACAGGGCACGGGTTCACAACCTTAGTCACAGCTTAGAAAGAGTCAGTCAGCTCCGGCACCAGGAAACAAGTAATGTTGCATCCACAAAGTCAGGACACAAGACACACTTGAGTGCAGAAAGTTTCAAAAGTTCCTACAGTCGCAGGTGACACCTAACACAGTTGTTCCTCCACAACGGGAAACACTCAGTTTGCCTCCTCAAATAACCACTTAAACAATGATACTATCTCAGTTTCCGGTACCTGTGATCCACAAGTGTTGTCTTTGTCCAGATCTTAACACCTTTCTCCAGGCGCGAGGGAGAACAGGACCCATTGTGTGGGGTCAAGTGGATCAGACTAACATTTCAGTCCTTTTAGATATAAGTGCTGAAGAAAATGTCATTGATTCTCATGTTCTACATACTTTCGCTATGAATTTCTATTCGTGGTCAGACGTTCAACAACCTCGTAATACAGGTATAGACGGCCCAGGCGTTAATGTTACAGGTGCAATCCAGCTTAAGTTTAAATTAGCAGAATACACACTGTTACGAACCCCTCCACCCAGCACTACGAACCACGCCATCTATTGTCCTGATCTACCTACCCAGCACCACGAGCAACGCCATCTAGGGACGAGACACGAGTATGACTCGTCTTAGTTAACACTCCGGGGTTTCCCTTCTCCATATCCTGGTTGTTGCGTCACTTCCTCCAAGTCTTCTTTGTGAGCTCCAATTCGAGGAGAGAGCACTTGGCTCTGGGAAGTGACCACAGGATCATCTATCCTCTAAACCTACGGTGCAGTGACTACCTACCCTCTTCTACAATACTCAGCCTTACTCTGCAGCCATCTCAGCTCCTCACTTAAGTATTTGTATCTTGTATTGCCTCCCCCACGTCCACTTGCTTCAAGATTGTTTTATGTTTTATTAATATGTATATACTGTTAATGTTTAGGTTAAGTTTGGTTAAGGGTAATTTATAAGCTGAATATTTTGTTAAGGGATTTATGGTACTTTATTATACACAACGAAAACTCGCATCCTTTGTCTACCCTTTTATAGTCCGATTGTCTTTGTTTTTTGTTTTTTTTGTTACCTGTTGGGATCTGGGTAGACTTATAACTATATTCTAAATCCCCAACTCGTAACAACACATAGATTGTTTGACCTACGTTGCGGACGGAATTTCCATTCCAGGGCATTTGTTAATCGGCTTCCTGACGATGAAAACCCACCGTATAGTAATAGTCCCTCATGAGAATTTAATTACTGTCAACCAAGAAATCGTTAGCTTAGCCGCGCATGTACGTCAAACACCTAGTACCGTACTGAATTACATATTAACCGACGCTTCGTCTGAAGTTAACGATGTTTCTGTCCCGACTAATTTAGATAGACAGATTCTTTCACACGGAAACGACTAATTAGGTGAAATCTTCAATCCAGCGGTGGGGACTGGCCCATAAACTAACCTTTATTACTTCTCTGGTGTGTGCTCAGGGAAACTAATACATGATCTACATCTCTATCCTGATCAGTTAACCGCAGCTTCCTTCAAGTTAGACACTAACTGGTTAGAACAACGGGATGTCGATCATACTAATCTTAGATTTAAGATTTGCTGTCTCGCCGAGACGTCCACGGTGAAGGCGAGAGGGATTAACATAGACTGTTCGCTACACCAAACTCATGATGGAACGGTGAAACTCTACCCGGCCAGTAGACTCCCTTTTTATCTCAGGCGTGGTACGAAGGTTGTTGCATTCTCTGTTCTTAAGGGATCTATTAAGGACGAAGAAATCAATGATTTTCAAGTCGCTATAATAAACAGTGCCTAACGTACTCACAACACAATGTGATACTGAACAATCATCTAACCCCAGAATGACAAATCCTCCTTCATTAATTAACGCTAGCCACATTCCTCCTACAGGATTCACAAAGGATTCACTGTTAGACTTGCTAAACAAATGCAGGTCAGCCAAAGCACTCGATGGAGAACCTCTGGCACGGACCCACTTTGTTCAACACCACATTAACGTGCAACCAGGTACTAATCCCATCTACATACCTGCATACCGCCTCCCTCATTCACAGCGAGAAACGGTAGACAGGTGTGTGGAGGGCATGCTTGCCCAAGGCGTAATACAGGCATCTAATTCACCTTGGAATTCTCCATTGTTTTTTGTCCTAAAGCCAGACGATTCCTGGAGGCCCTGCGTACACTATCGTCGACTTAACAGTCACTATTCAGATCGTTTCCCAATGCCTGTGTTGGGAGATCCTTTGAAGAGTCTAGGTCAGAATAAAGTTTTTTCAACCCAGGACTTGATATCAGGTTTCTGGCAGGTACCAGTGGACGAGGAAAGTCGACTCTTAACGGCCTTCAGTACACTTTCGGGACATTGAGAATTCCTATGCATGCCTTTTGGACTACATAGTAGCCCGATTTTCTAGGTTCATGACAAGTATCTTTCGTTCCATATTAGGCTCTGAAATCTTATTTTACCTGGAACATGTGTTAACTAAATTACAAGATGCTAATTTAAAGTTAAAATTGTCAAAATGAAAGTTTCTACAACCTAGAATACAATATTTGGGGCATGTGGTTGACCAAGACGGAGTTAGTGTTGATGCTATCAAAGTTGAGGCAATCCGTAAATATCCTATACCACAGTCTGCAGATGATGTACGCTCTTTCATTGGTATGGCGGGTTTTTATCGTTCCTGTATACAGGGATTTTCAAAAAAAACTCTTCATTTAACTAGTTTGCTTAAGAAAAATGTACCTTTCCAGTGGGAAGACCCACAACATCGTGCTTTCATGGAGTTGAAAGACCGCCTTACTAGAGCGCCCATCCTTTGTTTTCCAGACTTTCCAAAACCTTTTTTTGATAACCACAGGCGCCAGCCACAGTGGGTTAGGGGCAGTGTTATCACAAGAGAGTAAATAGAAGCAACTTCCAATAGCATATACGAGTTGCATCCTTTCTAAAGCAGAGAAGAACTAGTGTTACTGAGTTAGAGGCTGTAGCTGTGGTATGACCAAGATTTAGTTATATACTTCCCTTATAAATGTGGATCATATTTATATGTTTATATGCCTGAAACCCCAGCCTCTAAAGATGAATTAACGGTTCTAGCTAGGATTATCTTTGGAGTTTCAGGGGTACTTGAACAAAATCTCCAAACTTTTACCAGTGTTAATTCTAGAAACCAATGGTTTCCAAAATTCAATGAAACTACTGTATATAAGGAAATTGAGAATTTGCCTGTTATTCGTGATTGTCTGAGTAGCAATAACATTAGAAATTTAAACAAAACAAGGGATTTTAACTCAGTATTTTTAGAATTAAGTAATGTTTCATCAATTGTAAATTATGAACTAGGAACATTAACTGAATTTAAAACACTGATGTGTTTTACAGACTCAGTTCAGTATGGTATCAATGTGTCTGTAAATAATCCCTTTCTGTATTGTATAATTAATAATGATAAAATTTCAGATATAGGTATATATTGTCAACCCTAAATAAATATCTGTATCTGTAAATAAAAATATAAAATCAATATTTGTATTATCATATCCCAGATAAAAAAAAGATAAAAAAATAAAGAAATAAAACGAAATGAATGCATACTTTTATAAAAAATACTTATGATATTCCTGTTAATATTGATAAATGGGATTTATGGATGGAATACTATCCCCCTCCATGTTAATTTGGTACGTTTTTTTTTCTATAAACGGTTTAACAAAACCTATAAACCCAAATACCACTGGATATTTTTTTAATAAACAATATACACGACGACGAAAATAACTCTACAAAACGTCGTATTTTTATGAAAATCTTGACTTTATCGGTTTAGTTTATAATAATACAATTGTATGGGGAAAATATTTATATTGTAATGATTTTATAAATACAGCACAAACTGAACGTACAGAGATTGAGGCTTTTAAATATATTAAATATCAAAATATTTTAGCTATTTTATGGACATACCTATTAATTGTACTTGATATGAATGAATATAATTCAGAAAAACCACAATTATTTTCAAATATGCTGCTGAAACAGCACATTCACTATTGTTCAAAGGTTGATGCAATGCATTTAAAACAGTATTATCTATCTCACATAGTTATTTAAGAACATCCATATTCACATACAATTTTAAATTCTCTAATTGAAGAATTTCAATCTGACAGACAGTGGTTTTCTAATGAATTACCGATTACCTTTGATAAAGCTCTATCTATGCATAAGTATCTTATAGAGAGATTTACACAAATATATTACAATACACAATATATTAGTACACCTTCTAATATAAATAAATTTTATACACTAAAAAGTTTAATAATATTATTATATCATTAATATTGGCATTTAGCGATTCATATTTTACAAAAGATATTAATAATTATTTATCTAAAGATCCTTTTAAATATGTTTTAAAAAATGGCGGATATGCAGGTTTAATTATATATTCGAATGGTAGCATAATAAATGAATTGGACACAAATAGGGGGGATATTATCCCTATTGAAAGTGAATTTTTTTTTACTTCATCTATAATTAATGATTTCAAATTTGTATTAAATAAAAAGCAAAACTCTCTTTTAGAAAAAAAAGATAATAAAAAGTATTCTCAATTTTCCAATGAGAAATTGAAATTAGCTCTGAAATCTCATTTCTAACATTTATTAGTCTACTGATGTTTTATTTCACCATCCTAATGGATATCCAATTGTGAATTTTTGGGGGGACAGGAATATGTGACAGAAGACATAATTTTAAGATTATTTTCAATATCTTTTTTTTTTATAAAACAATATAAAAATTTAATTAAGCAGACCCTTATAAAAACACTCTCTGGAAAGAGTCTTACCCTTGACGTTGTTGATACAGATACTATTGAAAATATTAAGGAACAAATGCAGAATAAAGAAGGTATCCCATCGGATCAACAAAGGTTAATTTACGCCGGTAAACAATTAGAAGATGGAAAATTTATTACTGAATATAATATTCAAAAGGATTCAACCTTACATTTAGTCTTAAGATTGCGGGGGGGGGGGGGTTATAAAATCTAGGAGGGAGGAATAAAAAACTGACTAACACACCCACACCCCCCATACCCCTATTTCTTGCTCGTACTTCTTTATAAAAAACTGCGTTTGTTCAAAGAAATTTTTAAAGTACAACAAACCAAAAGACCTGCACATATCAATACTATAGAGAAAATGCAACAAGCAATTCAGCTTCGTCGTCGACAATTATCACCATACAAAATATTTTATGGATTTAAGTTTAAAAGTTTGAATTATGAACAAACAAGATAAGATACATTCGTAGAATGGCCATTGAATTGGTTGAAGCCAGCAGATTTAGCAAAAGATGGATTTTACTATATGAGAGACAAAGATATGTGTAGTTGTGTGTATTGTGGTGTATTAATTGAGAATTGGAAAATGGACTGTCTCAAGTGAACTACCACGAGAAAGACATACACATAGTTCTCCCCAGTGTCCGTTTATAAGTGGATCTAAACCAGTTGGTAAAATTCCGATGGAACAATGTAAAATATTATCTATTGAAGTAGATACAGAAGAAGAAGAAGAGGCAGAAGAAGAAGAAAGAAAAGCGGAGAAAGAAGAAGAGAAAAAGGTACTGGAGAGTTTAATGAAATTGAAGAAGAAATATATTTTATAAAAGATAAAGACGGACGGAAGTTTAGTATTATTAGCAGTTTAAGTTATGGTACACAACATATTGAATACAAATATATTCCACGAGATAGGATATTGTTATTTGGCACACTTGATAATAGAAAGTCTACAAACAATGATTGGCCACTGACTCTCAATTCCATAAAAATGGCCGAGTCTGTTTTTTTTTACTGTGTATAAGTGACCATGTACAATGTTTTGTGTGTGGAATTGGGCTTCGAAATTGGAGACGTTTTGATAATCCATGGATCGAGCACGCTCGTTGGTCTCGTCAGTGTCCTTTTGTTGAGGAAAAAAGAGGTGAAGATTTTATTAGAAAATATAAAAAAAAAGATCGTCGTTGTTTATATGACAAAGGGATGTGTATAAATAATGATGGTGTCAATGTACAGTGTAAAAGATGTAGCAACTTGTGGCGTCACCAATGTTTTACTAAGACAGGAATTGATAAATTACTGGAATTGGATATTATCCAATGGGTTATAAATAATAATAAAATTAGAAGAAAAATTGTAAAGAATGCCTTAATAGTTAGATTAAAGGAAACTAGACAGCCCTTTTTTTAATGTACAAATATGTTTAGATTATATAAAGAATCGGGAAAAAATAAAACACATATTTTTTATTATTTATAGGTATATGTTTTATTATTTATTTAATAATTTTATACTTTTATATTTGAACAACGAAGACAAATTGGCCTATTATTATCATATTTGTAATATGAACCAGTCTCGCTTTTTATTTTTTACTAAAAATATTGTGGAACTGTTTTTTATTTTATATATTATTTTGTTTTAAAACATGGATCCTCTGAAGGGTATTGAAAATTAGAAATTTTAAAAAATTTATTTTATTCCACTAATAACTTTTCAGTCTTTTCAGTCACCCACCAACTGAAAATATTGCAAAAAGCACGCTTACAGTCAACGTTACCGGCGACATCTGTAAAAATAAAAAATAACAGTAAATTTGGGATATAATAGTCAAATTTTAAAATTAGGGATTTTTTCATATTTCAGATAATGACTGCCGAATATGGTATCTCTTCCTCTTTCCTCTACTGTTGCTCTTACCTGAGGGGCTTCTTAAGAGGTAGTAGTTTATCGCCGTCCTTTGGCAAATCTACTTTACCCTCAGGCAATTCTACATCAGACCACTTATAATCCTCCTCCTTCTTCTTGAGGGCGCATTTGCCCTGGTAGTGTTTACGTCGTAAGTGGTTACCCAGAGCTCTCTGACCGCAATATGTCTTGCAACAAAACTCATATTTAAAAGTTTTCTCTACGCTGTGGCTCAACTGATGGTCACGAAGGCTTATTACATTACTTAAATTCCTGCCACATATGTTACAAGAAAGTTCAGCTTGTGTTTTTTCCTGTGGTCGGCCAGGGCTTTCTGCGTCTCTTCCTCCTCATGGGTGGTAAGATGGAATTTTAAGGTGGACGAAAAACTATATCCCCTATTACATATCTTACACTTAAAAGGCTTGTTCTTTAAATGAGTTTTAAGATGGTATTTTAGGTAACTTTCTGAGAAGACCTTCTTGCATATGTGACAGCAAACATGTATGTGTGTTTTCTTGTGGTTATTCAGGGCGACCTGCCCGTAATATCTCTTATCACAAAACTCACATTTAAAGTTTTTTTCTACGCTGTGGCACAACCGGTATTCGCGAAGGTGTCTTACACTACTTAAATTCTTGCCACATATATTACAGAGAAACTTGCTCCTTGGGGATGTGTGTTTGTTTCTGTGGTAACCCAGGCTACTCGGCCAATAATATTTCTTTTCACAAAACTCACATTTAAAAGTTTTCTTTAAGCTGTGACGCATCTGGTGATTGCAAAGGCTGCTTGTACTACTTAAATTTTTGCCACATACATTACAGAGAAACTTGCTTTTTTTAGCTTTGTCGAGGGATATATGGTGTTTGTTCTCGTAGTTGTGGTGGTTTTTGAATATGTGGAGTTGTACGCTGTCTTCGTTAATAAAATTCTGTTCACAGTACTCACAAGAATGATAACGCATACAAATATTCTGCAACTTCACCACTTCTTCCATATTAGAATTGACACAGCGGGAAGGAAGGTAATTGGCACCAGCCAGAGGGTAACGAGGGTAGATGGATTGTTTGTTGGTTAAACCTTCAAAGAAGCCAGGCTGCCGATACCCTCGAGGGCGAAGCACAGACTTAAAAGGGCGGAGCACCAACACCAGCACAAGAAAGTAGGACTGCCGATACCCTCGAGGGCGGAGCACAGACTAACAATATTAGGTAGTTGAAACTCAGTATAACCCTCACCATTTTTTCATTAGTGCTCCTTAAGATTTTTTCATTTTATGTGTAGAGGGGGAATTTACTTGACTGCTGCCGAATATGATGTCACAAAAATCGCTTTAAAAAAAATAGCATTTAAAGGTTTCCTCGCATTTGTTGTGCATTTTGATGCGATGATTACTCTATCTGGCAGCTTATTATTATCATCCTCCTTCTCTTCCTCAAGCCTAGTAATCACCCTGTGCGGCAAGCCACAAAATAAAGTGGTATTTTGTTATTAAAAATTAGTATAGGGTACTATTTTTATTGTTTTACATAGTTTACATATTTTTTACCAGTCTGCTCCTTAAAGATACATTTCTGTTATAGTTGATTAAATAGTAAACATTGGCTGAAGCTTGATTATATTTGTCGGGAGTATTGGAAAATATATAAATAAATAAGACCACAAACTTATACTGTAAAAAATAAAAAATACAGTATAGATTGTGTGTGTGTGTGTGTGTGTGTGTGGATAAGAAGGAGGAGGCGTATTTACAGATTTACTTCGGGCAGGGGCAGATCATCGAACTCGCATTCCTCCCATTCCTCCTCCTCCTCCTCCTCCTCCTCCTTCACTACATCAGGAAAATCTACATCTAGTTTATCCTCCTCCTCCTTAGGTTGTAGGCGATTTACTTCAGACAGGGGTAGATCATCAAACTTGCATTCCTCCCATTCCTCCTCCTCCTCTATCACTACATCAAGATCAAGATCTAGTAATTCTACTTCTTCTTCTTCTTCTTCTTCCATAGATTGTAGTTTAATTTCCTCTTCCTCCTCCTCCTCCTTCGGTTGTGGTTTATCCTCAGGAAATTCTACTACATCAGGTAGCTTACAATTATTGTCTTCGTCGTCATCCTCGTCCTTTGGTGGTGGGGATATGTGTTTATTTCTGTGGTGAACCAGGCTACTCGGCCAATAAAATTTCTTGTCACAAAACTCACATTTAAAAGTTTTCTTTAAGTTGTGACGCATCTGGTGATTGCGAAGGTGCTCGTACTACTTAATTTCTTGTCACATACGTTACGGAGAAACTTTGCCTCCTGTGTGTGTGTTTTTCTGTGTTTATTCAGGGTTTATAGCCCATAATATTTCTTATCACAAAACTCACATTTAAAAGTTTTCTCTTTTTTATCGCTATGGAGCAACTGGTGATTACGAAGGGTGCTTGTACTACTTAAATTCTTGCTACATACATTACAGATAAACTTGCTTTTTTTGTCTTTGTCGGGGGTTATATGCTTGTTGAGGAGCTGTAGGCTTGTCAATTTTGCTGCATCCGTCGCCAACTGTAAACAAATAAAAAATAAAAAATACAGTATAACTTGTGATAGAGATAAAATAATCGTCTCATAAATCATACTCAAATTTTAAAACCCTTTGTGTGTGTGTGTGTGTGTGTGTGTGGTGTGTGTGTGTGTGTGTGTGGTGTGTGTGTGTGTGGGTGGAGGAGGAGTATTTATTCCGGATAATGACTGCTGCCGAATATGGTGTCTGATGTCTCTTCCTCTTCCTCCTTGGTTTGTAGGCGATTTACTTCGGACAGGGGTAGATCATCGAACTTGCATTCCTCCTCCTCCTCCTTCACTACATCAGGCAAATCTAATTCATCACCCTCCTCTTCCTTAGGTTGTAGTTTGCCCTCAGGTAATTCTTCTACTTCAGGTCGCTTATATTCATCCGTTTTCTCCCTCTCCTTCTTGGCAAGGGTGCACTTGGCCTGGTGTTTACTAAGACCGAAAGGCCAAATATATTTCTTATTACATATACATTTATATAGCTTGTTCTAAAAATGATTATGATACTTTAAGACATGCGGAAATTAAATCCCTTATTGCATATCTTACACTTATAAGGCTTGTCCAATAAATGAATGTCAAGATGGTATCTTAGTAAAGTTTTCTGATTTCCTTCTTACATATGTGACAGCGAACCTTTATGTGTGTTTTCATGTGGTCAGTCAGGGTCTTTGGCCCATAATATCTCTGTATATGTTCTGGGTACCAAGTTCTATCTACAGGAGCGAACACAAACACCTGTAGAGTTTTCGTAGGTTCTATTTACTGGACAAACAGAGATACACAAGCGAGGCGCCTCTCCTTACTCTGTCTGGGGGGTCAACTAGCCTTTCAGGTGACATGTGGCAAGTGATACATTAGCAGCTTCCATATGTCGCCAGGCACATGAATTAAGCATGTGGGACATGGTAAATACATTGCCACACGCTGCTAGCTAGGCTGAAGAAATAATGTATATAAATGGAGCACATACATAATATACATACATAATATACATACAACATACATAATATACATACACCTCCCTCCCCCCCTGTACGCTCATAGCAAAGTCTTGAGCGGACCTTTTCTTTTGGATCCGTTCAGAGCGACGAGGGACTTGATCACTGGGGAGGGTATGGGACTCAACACTGGTGGCGGGGTCAGCAGAAGGCGTTGTTACGGGGCGGAGAAAACGGCGGTTCCTCCACCACACACGACCACTGGGTAACCGCACCTGGTAGTCCCGTGACCTACCGAGACCCATGACTACGCCCACTTTGTCCCAACGTAGGGAGGTCGGGTCCTGAACACGGACTTGGGTGCCAACACTCAAATTGGGAAGAGGACGGGCGTGGTCGTTGTATGCGGGCGACGACATCATGAACACGTTCGGCGGCTCGGCGATCACAATCCTCTGTCAGGGCCTGCCACTCCTTGGAGAAGGATTGAGGGTGAGCAGGGACACAAGAAGGAAAGGGGTCGTCCATACAAGACCTGGGCAGGGGAGCGTCCGGTGTAGTTAGGTGTGTTGCGGAGTTCAAGAAGACCCAGGTCGAAGGCCTCGCAGTCAATATTCCCAGAAGGGGCCACTTTGAGGATGAGGTGCTTCAGGGATTTGACAGCAGCCTCAGCGTGGCCGTTGGACTGCTGGTAATGGGGCGATGACAACACATGCCGGACTCCCCATCGATCAAGGAACACAGCAAAGTCCCGGCTTGTGAACTGGGGCCCTCCGTCGGTTCGCAGGCGCACAGGAACGCCCACGTCATCGAAGTAGTGGTGGAACTTGCTGATGGTGGCGGCAGACGTCGTGTCATTACCGCACTTGATGACAACTGGCCAACCAGAGAGACGGTCGACGATAACAAGGAAGGACTTTCCTGACACACAGAAAAAGTCGGCGGACACAGACTCAAAGGGGAGGGTGGGGTTGTAATGCTTTGCAGGGCTCACACGCACGGACAGCATTGGAGATGTCGGAATCGATGCCGGGCCAGAACACAGTCTGTCTTGTGCGTCGTTTGGTGGCCTCAGCTCCACGGTGACTGTCGTGAAGGCGAGCCAAGAAGCGGGGACGTGTTGCAACAGGGACAACTACACGTGCTCCGTACAGAACAAGGTCCCCGTCGCAGTAGAGTTCATCGCAGAGTTTCCAATACGCAAGCAGGTTGTTGTGAAGGTCGTAGCGGTTGCTAGGGAATCCATTCCTCACACACTCAACGAGTCGGACGTAGGAAGGGTCATCTCCGGCCGCTGTTCGAAGGTCCTCCATTGCCTTGTCGTCATCTGGTGACAGGTCCGAACGAAGGGATTGGACGGCGTGTAGGGTGACCACAGTCCTGACGGAAAGAGCGAGGTCGGCGTCAAGCACATGGTCTTCTGGAGTTGGGCGGCTGAATGGAGAGCGGGATAAGGCATCAGAGATGCAGAGCTCCTTACCAGCACGCCACACTGCTGTGTAGATGTACGCCGAGAGCTTCTCCTTCTGACGCTGGAGGCGAGGGTTCTCAACGGCGTCCAGCGTGTAGTGGTTGAGGATCGGGACAAGCGGGCGATGGTCTGTCACTAGGTGAAAGTGTTGCAGGCCTATGAGGTAAATCTTGTACTTGGACATCGCCCAAACCACAGCCAACAGCTCCAACTCAATAGTGGCGTAGCGCGTCTCGGTGTCAGAGAGGAAACGAGAGCCACACTGGACAAGCCGGAACTGCCCTCCACCATGATCCTGCAATAGAGCGTATCCCACGCCGTACAAGCGTGAGGCATCTGTCTGCAGAACCGTCGGCAAGGCTGGGTCAAACGTGGCGAGGACAGGTGGATTAGACAAGGCCTGTTTCACTTGCTGGAAGGTCTTGTCGTGGTCGGGGGTCCACAGGAATGTCCTCTTGGGGCTCATCAGGGGGCGAAGTGGTTGGGCAGCTGCGGAGATGTCCGGCGAACACTCTGCTAACTGGTTGACGAGACCGATGAAGGACCTCAAGTCGGTGAGGTTAGCAGGGGTGGGAAAATACGTGATGGCGCGGACCTTCTCCGGGTCAGCTGCAATACCATTCCCTGAGAGGGTGTACCCACAAAAGCCCACTGAAGAGCTGGCCAGAACAAACTTGTCGGCATTTAAGGTGATGCCGTGCTTCCGGCACCTGTTGAGTACCTCGTAGATACTGCAGAGGTGATCCATGTAATCCTCATCGTACACGAGTATGTCGTCGACCACTTTCACGCAGTTTGCCAGACCTTGTAGAGCCATATCACCTCGAAGACAGAAAGCGTCTCCTGTAGCGGCGAATCCCATGGGGCCACGGCAATAACTGTAACGTCCATGCGGGGTAATGAAAGTTGTAAGTGGTTGGTCTTCTTCGGCAAGCTCTATCTGTCGTGAAGAAGCGCGCCTTCAGGTTCACACTGCGTATAGCTGCAAAGGGCGTGGGAGAAGGGTGCGCAGGACGAGACACCTGGCTGTTGAGCTTGGAGAGGTCGGTGGTGATCCGAACACCACCTTTGGGTTTTGCGACGACTACCATAGGGTGACACCATGGAGACAGTTCATCGCCGGCTGGTGCAATAATTTCTTGAGTGACCATGGAGTCCAGCTCGTTTTTGACCGCATCACGGAAGGCCAGGGGGACCAGTCGAGGGGTATAGATAGCGAAGGGCTTCGAGTCGTCCCTCAAGTGGATCCTCATGGGAGGGCCTACCATCTTCTTGAGAGGCTTGGATTCCAGAGCGGACTTGGTCACCAGACCGTCGCTGAATTCCATCAGGAAGTACTTCCGAGCATCCGAAGGAGAGGTGTCACTGGCAAGAGGCAGGGGTAGGGCGACAGCAGGGTAAGTTGCTGCTCCCTTCGCGCACCCTACTGGCGTGTTTTACCTCGAGTATAGGTTTGGGGAAGCCCTGGGAGATGATGGCCAACTCCTGACAATGTCTGTAGGACAGCAAAGGAGTCGGGACACCGTTATGCACATCAATCCAGGCTTGACACGACCTGTTGCCAAAGGTGACTTGTGCTTGAAGTGAACCTAGGGCTGGGGCCATCTATGAACCATCTGCCGTGAAGCGGAGATCCTTGGGGGGCGGTCCTAGATCACTTGGTGAGAGCCCCAAGCATTGCAAATGCTGGGGACCGATGACTGTAGCATCAGCGCCGGTGTCGGGCATCATCTGAACACGGGATGAAACACTGCCGTAGGTCACGATGACGCTGATGTGCTGGGGAACTTTGATCCTGGGACGCGAAGGGGAGCACACATTCCTAATATGGCTGGAGCGTTGTCCAGGGTCGTCATGCTTCTGATTGGAAGACTGTGGGCAGCCCTCACTGGTGAAAGGGAGTTTCTGCTTCCGCCGACTCTGTCCCTTGTGTTTGTTGGTAGGGCAACACTTGTCGTAGTGGCCCAGACGACCGCACACATTGCACTGGACGCGCTTGGCTGGGCACCGTACTGTGAGTGACCAGTGGCCCTTATGGTCACCACTGTTGCAGGTAGACTCAGCAGCTGGACACACCTATGTTCCGTGCTGCTTACCACAGTTGTTACTAAAGGAGCCGGGCGTGGGTGTAGTGGGCGAAGGCGTTGGAGTAGACTTCTTGTCCTTCTTGTACCGGGACACAGCGCATACAGCTGTCGGGGGAGCTCGGATGGCAGAGGTGGCACACCTGGCAGCCTCATAGGAGCGACATATTATCAACACATCCTTAAGAGAAAAGGAAGAGTCGAGGAAGGTGAGGCGTTGGACAAGCTCCTCGTCCTTAACACCCATCAGGATCACCTGCTTCAACTGGGTCTCCTCGCACTGCTGGTGGTTACCTGGGCATATATCTACCTCTTCCGAGGCTCTCTTGAGTCGTACATAAAAGGCATCAAAACTCTCGCCCTCCATCTGTCTGCAGCTAAACAATTCCCTCCTGCGTAGAGCTTCGTTCCGCTGCCCTTTGATGTGCCGTTGTAGAATATCTAGTACCTCCTCTACAGATAACGAAGAGGTCGGAGGTACCTGCAACGTATGTTCCAAGACACGCTGAGTTTCCAAGGACAGGCACATACGCAGCTAAATAAGTTGTTTAGGCTATGACAAGCTCTGGAGATCCACCATTGTAGCATAATGAGTCCACCGTCGCCGCCATTCGCGAAAAGTCTGGAAATTCACATCAGGCTACAAGATGGGTGGTGTTTGAGCGGCCGCTTTAGGTGGGGCTGGGGGGCGTGAAGAAAGCGTTGATGAGGTATCTGAACCAGTCGATACCGAGGCAGTGTTAGAGCCAGGGGCTTGGTTAACAGTGAGGCGAGAAATCAAAGCTTCAAACCGTGCACTGTCTTCCAATCTCCGTTGGTGGTCTCTATCTCAGCTTGCCTTCTTTCTTCATTCTCCACATGTCTTCTAGCTTCGTCCTGACGCCTCTCATCCCTCATAAACTTCATTAAAGCAATTATCTCTGAAGACAATGCTGAAGATCGAGGTGAAGGGCTGCGCGATGTGGTGGGAGCTGGAGCGTCCTCTTCAGCCTGGTCACCCATCTCTGCAGAATTGTCATCCAACTGACTCATCCAGGCGTTGGCTCCACGACTGCGTAAGGCACGAGACATAATTACTTAATCTGTGTACTATGTTTTAAATCAGTGTTGACCGGTCAGCCCGTCAAGATCTGAGACAACAAAAAATAATTAAATGCACAGATAAGTAGATTATATATATAAAATATATATAAAGGAATGGCTGCAGTCAGTGTTTTCGTACGTGTGTGTATATGTGCGCGCCTCGGGCAGTGTCTCGTTGGGAGGGAGAGGCAGTTACCCTCTAGGCACGGCTGGAGGAGGCTGCACTGTACTCCACTCCTCACAAATGCCCTGAACATGCCTTCCACCTTGGGAATCCTTTAGAACAAGGTCACACAGTTATGGCACTACACACACAATGCACTTATATACTCACAGGAACTTGCTGTCACTGACACTGCTCAAAGTTGCTATAAATTCATGGAGGAGCGGCCATTAGCGGTTGACGACAGAACAGGGGTCCATAAGCCGGTATTGCCACAAACTTTACACTTCACTTGTATAATGATCCAGTTAATTAACACACTGCGCCATGTATATGTTCTGGGTACCAAGTTCTACAGGAGCGAACACAAACACCTGTAGAGTTTTCGTAGGTTCTTTTTACTGGACAAACAGAGATGCACAAGCGAGGCGGCTCTTCTTACTCTGTCTGGGGGGGGGGTCAACTAGCCTTTCAGGCGACATGTGGCAAGTGATACATTAGCAGCTTCCATATGTCGCCAGGCACATGAATTAAGCGTGTGGGACATGGTAAATACATTGCCTAGCTAGCAGCGTGTGGCAATGCCACACGCTGCTAGCTAGGCTGAATAAATAATGTATATAAATGGAGCACATACATAATATACATACATAATATACATACAGCATACATAATATACATACAATCTCTTATTACAAAACTCACATTTTAAGCTTTTTTCTACATTATGGCGCAACTGGTGTTCGTGGAGGGTTCTTGCATGACTTAAATTCTTGCCACATATGTTACAGAGAAACTTAATTTTTTTTTTTTTTTTTGTCTTTGGGGGAGATGGGGATACGTGTTTTTTTCTGTGGTTATCAAGGGTACTCTACCTATAATATTTATAAAACTCGCATTTAAAAGTTTTCTCACTTTGGTTGTCACAGTTGTAGTGCATTTTGATGGATGCTTGTAAGTAACTATGCACAGAGAGTAGATAGGTGGTGTTACCGGAGGGCTCAAGGAGCCGACTACTACTGTCTGTTGAATGGAGTGAGAACTCTTATTAGGCAACTCCTCCCTTCTCCTCCTCCTCCGTAGCTGTGCGGCAAGCAATATCCCTTTTTATATATTTATACTTATAGGGCTTATCTGTTAAATGAATATTAAAGTGGTATATGAAGTGTTCTCTTCCGATGACCTTACTACATATGATACAGAGTTTGCATTTGCGTTTGGCTTTGTGAGTAGTCAAATCCATTTTCATAAAAATGGACCAGCCGGGGAAGATACAAGGCTAGTGGATAAAGGCTATGTCACTAACACTCACTAAGACTGACCCTGAGGCCCTCCCCTCAAATATTTGACCATCTTTCGCGCCTCTCGATTGTAAATGTAAAAAACGATCCGAATCTTCCTTTTATTTATATCCGAGTATTACGTCTGTCGTACATGCATTATTAAAATATAAAATCTTGTTCTTTCATTTTATCCCCAAAAATGTGAATATACCTCAGTAAATAATAGGGGGGAGCTATTATGTACTCCTGGTACATAAAATATGGAAAAGTACATAAAGCTGGATAAAGGTACATAAAAATGAGTTGTACAAAATAAGCTTAGTCATTTTAGATATTATCCATTTGATGGGGGTGAGGATAAGATGTTCTCCTCGAAAAATACAAATAAAATGTAGGTGTTTATTTTACCTAAAAGGATAAAAATAATATATTTCTATTTTATATTTGTTTTTAATATTACTGAACCAGTAATAAACTTAGCTTATCTTCTACTCTTCTCTACCTCCTCCTTCTTATTCTCCTTCTCATCTTCCTCCTCCTCATTTTCTATTTTCTCTATTTGTACCTTCTCTTCTACAGTTTTATCCTTCTCCACTTCTTCATTGTTCATCTGACAACGAAAGGAAGACTGGAGATTTTGTTCAATAAATGTGATATACGTACATTCTAATGATGACAACAGAAATATGTCAGACTTGACTAATTAACTATAACAAGAGATTAACCTAAGTGAATTTGTCCTTAATCCAATCTTTAAAATATGAAAGACAGTATACTTTATATTATGATAGTTAAGTCAGTTTCCAGTTAGGTTAAGCTAGGTAGGTTAGGTTAACATTTTTATATAGATCATTAAAATTTTAAGGGGCTTATAATTTTTGTTCTATGAATTTCTCCAAAAAAAGGGATCAAAGTTTTAGAATCACCATAAAAATATACACTACAGTACATTAGAAAAAACAATAATTTTTTTTAGTGTGTGTTGCATATCAAACCAAACAAATTGAGTTTCCATTGGAATTTTTTTTTTTTTAACAGAGAAAATTACCCTCAATATTTAGATGTTGGAAACTTATAAATATTAACCCTCATAAAATAGATGTTTCAGAATTCGCAAATTTAACTAACACAATATTTATGACTTTATTTTCACTTAAAGGTAGAAATACAGCTGACTATTCACCTTTCACCAATACTGAAGAAATTTATCTTGGTATCATTTGATTGATGGGGAATTTTTTCCAGTACCAGGGAAGATTTTGTGATTTGCTTTCTAACCTAACCTCGGAACTGGTTCCCAGACTCGAAACAGAAAAATTTGGAGACTTTCCGTAAAATCCCCAAATTACTCATAGACCAGAAAAAATGCAGTTTCTAGAATTTTCTAAACATATACCTTGGAGAAATCATAACATACTGTATGCTTTAATTATTATTATTTTTATTTTATTTTACACTCTGCATACATACGTGGATATTACGTATTAATTTATTTGTGAAATTTGTGGATGATTTTTCTTTTAAAATACTTTACTCGTGATCATCCATATATTATAATATCCTGCTTTAAATAAAGGCTATATTCTGAAATAAACATTATCATTGTATTCTTATCCTTATTATTATTACAGTTTATATTAAACATTAAAAAATGCAGGAATGATTTGCAATTAACATTGCAGATTGTATTGAGGATATATTTAAACCATTTAATTATCATCTTGTTCTATGTTTAACATTATGAGTCTCTGATTAGTTGATAGAATTTCATGACTATACCTACTGTATATGGGTTCCATGACATTTGCTCACAAGATGAACCTAATCTAACCTAACAAGTCTTCATTTCCATAATAGTTGAGTATATGCCTAGTAAACAAATGTCTGCTCACTAACTATATGAAGGCTCTCTGGTGAGGACCCATATACAGTATTTACATGTAATATTTTTCCAAATAAAACACCATTTAAACAGCAGATACTTTTCTCCGACTTCTGGTTTACTCCATGTCTTAATATATTGTATACATTTTTACTCCTGACATTGGGAAAGTGTTCATGTCTTGTTTTTTTTGAAAGGGTATTTATTGCATTACTATAATCAGGTGGAGAAAAGATGGAAATATTACCTCAAGTTTTCATATCTTGTAGATAACTGGCCTTGTATAATATGAAAGTAAAAATTTTGGTACCTGTATAAAGATAATTTCCTGTTTGATAGAAAACTAACAATTATGGTGATATTTTTTCAAGATTTTATTCCAATTCATCTGTACAGTGAGTTCATCACTGTCATAACAAAATTATAATACCTAATACTGTACTTTGGTATATTCTACTGACTTCATCCACAGAACAGGCCATACCTCTCTTTATTACACTCACCCAACCCAAAGTTCATGAAAAACTTATAACTTTATTGTTAGATTTAATAAGGAAAAGAAGAAAGGAACAGATATTACACTGAATTCCTACGTTTTTATGGTTGTCACAGGCTTTATTTACCTATGTTTACGGTAAATGATCGTATTTTATTCCCAGAATTGGCTTATAATCCAAGAAAATTGGAAAATGAGGTGCACCTTAGCTTGGGATTCAAGTTTTTTATGCTCGTAAATCGTGTAGCAAGAGCAAACGTTTCGTGCCACTGACAACGTTTTCAGGGTGCAAGCATACCAACCCCCAAGTCTTCCTGCAGTTGGTACACCTGACTACACTACGATGCCATAGTAACAACAAACGACATTCGGGTAACACCATGGCCCATCTTGAAAAATCACAAAATTTTTGTTCAATTGTATTACGACCGCCGGGATACCATGGCATGGTATATACCACGGTTGATCTAGCAATTGGCCCCTAGGTCTCATACCCGTTCTGTCATAGCTGATGATAACCAGACTAGGTCAACTTTAACTGGTGATCCCACTGATGAACCTGGTTCATCTCAAATACCAAGTACAAGTCATAGTAGGAGCAGCAGGCCACAACCCCCTTCTGCCCTAAAAGATGCAAATCTTATTCCAGAGGTGCTTCAGGTTCAGTCACAACTGAGGGACAGTTTGGTAGAGCTTGTTAATTCTGTTCAGGAAGTTGCAACCAACACTGACAAAATTTCATCCAACATTTCATCCAACATGGTTAAATTTGTAGCTAACACCGAGTGCATTGCATCTGCACTGCAAGCCATTGCAAAAGCTGTGCAGTCGAAAAATCCTACCCCTTGATACTGTTTGTGTTTAGGGTATGGGTATGTGGAGTTGTTTACTTCTCCTAGAAGTCCTTTACTTTTGGTCAATGTGATAATAGCGTAGTTGAAAAGTCATCACGCACTTATTATAGTCTTTCCTTTGAATGAGTGTTATGAAAAAGACAGGGCATGTTAAATAATTGTGTAACTTTCACTTGCACCCTATACTAGTCATGAGAATTTAACAGGAATATTAACCTCTCCATAAGTGAGTTCAATATACAGAGGTACGTGAAAGACACGCACTTGTAAACTATTAAAATGTGTTGCAGTGCTCATACGGATATTGTTTACCCATGTTTTGGGTAAAAGTCCATAAACAAATGTATAGCTTAGAAACTAGAGTCATGTACCTAATTTTCTTCTTTAAATGTTCCTGTATTTTGTAATACGTAGTTATTTTTCAGTTCAACTTGCTTTATTGATTAGTGAATATTTAGGGATTCTGAATCAAGTAGGATGCAACTGAAATTCTATTGCAATTTCACCAACAGCCTACTATAATCATTGCTATTTACCAAACATATGAACTTCTCCATAGAGCAAGTTCTTGCATTCTTTTCTTTTATCCTCTTCACCACTGATCGGCTCGTTAGCCGCGGACGATCGGTTACGTCTCTGTTACGCACTGTTGGCAAGTACTGGGCATGCACCTGCTTCTGAATGTACAGTCTCGTTTAAGAATCTTCGAACACTGCAGGAGATAGCTAGCAACTCAAGGGCGTCTGTTTACTATAGTACGTAATATATTATATTACGAAACAACAAAGCCCAACAAGTAAACTTAACAACGGGGAACTAAGTAACCAATCACCGATCACTTTTACATTTCTTCATAATTTTTACGACGTACTATAGTAAACAAACAGCCTTGAGTTGCCAGCTGTCTCCAGCAGTGTTCGAAGAATCTTGAACGAGACTGTGTCTGAACCTGCTCCAGTGTTGGTCAAGTCTGGTCTTGAAAGAGCTCACACTCGGTGCCGTCACAACACTTTCTGGTAGATTGTTCCAAAAGTTCACAACTCTCCCTCCGAAAAAGTTTGCCCTCACAGAAGGATGTGCGGTCTCATGCTAAATTGAATAACTTAAGCCAAGAGTTTGCTATTTTGTTTTCTTTATTACTTTGAGTTGTACAGTATTGTGTTACAAGTTTCTTTTGATATACGGGTATTGATGCAGCTACCTTCTATTCCTGAGAGTTCCTAGAATAATTTTAGACATGTGAAAATATACTCTATTCCATTTTTAAATCTTAAAACTTGAATCAGTTACCAGTAGTGGTCTTATTCTTTCAGAAGGATGTGGTGACCCATGTCAAATTGTGTACTTAAGAAGCAAAGAGTTTTAATATTTCTTTATTGTTTAAAGTTCTCAAATATGTTTTATATAATGATGTTTTATTTTTTCTTCAAAACTTGAGTGCCTTGAGTATTTAGTAATATTAAAAGTATACTGCATTCTAATAAATTTTGCTCAAGAATATAATAGATATTTTCATATATCAATTTATTTTTCTTTATTTTCCATAAAGAAGTTTATTTTATTATGTATATTGAAAACACAAGTGAAATCAATGTAAGTTTTATTCGCATTACCTCAGTATACTGTAATAAAAAACAATTATAAAACTTAGACATCAGTGAATTGACATGTGTTTTTAATTCATTAACTAAACCAATTACGAACTATATTGGCTCTGACTGCTTGGCCTGTCCCTGCTTCGGCAACAGCTGGATTGTTAATCTCTCCATCATCCTCGACCATGTCACGAGGAAGTGGTACCCTTTTCATTACACAATAATTGTGAAGAAGGAAACATACAATTACAATTTTGGCACACGCATAAGGTCGGGGGTTCGATTCCTGGGTGGTGAGGTTGTTGATTATATTGGCAGGATCGTACTGAAGTGATCCGCCAGAACGATGAAGGCATCTAAATCTTGATTTTAGGATCCCAAAAATTTGCTCTACAACCACTCGCATTTTAGTATGGCTTCTGCTATACCTCTCCTCTGCAGGTGTTGAGGGGTTTCCGAATGGTGTCATGAGGAATGGCTCTAATGGGTACCCACTGTCACCTGGAATAACAGGAGTAATTTATAAAAAAAAAAAATCTTGCCACCTCTTTTAACATATTCAAGCTAAATACAAAATATAGCCCGAAATATATATAAAAACCTAAAATGCCCTTGGGGGAACCTACTCCCTCAGATCACTTTTCTACCTATAACCTCCAAAAATATAATCTATGTAGCTGCATTATCAAACAATGAGTAATTATTTACTTGCTTCCATATAAACCTAGACTAGTAGCCCTACAGCACCATTATATGTAACCTTTGTTCAACAACCAAATGTAAGCCAAATAAAGAAATTATGTGTGGGGCACTAATTATGTATGTGCCGTCAAGTGTGTTGGCTTGTTTTGGGGGAAGTTATTAGGATCAGCATAGGCTATATGGTCAGTGAGGTTATGCCTGTGAAAAAAAAATTCCACGGCTTTAGGTCTTGCTTGTCTCTTAGGGGTAAAACACTGAACAATGCACAGCGCGCTAAAATAACTGTACATATTTGAAACTGAATAAAATGGCTTAGTAAGAAAGTATATAAGCGTGTTAAAGGTATTAAAAAGACATCCTCTTGCCTCTTGTCTGTCAATTACTCCCATTTGAAGCTGCTTTCTGGTAGGAACAGCAACATTCTCAGAAGCCGTAGAGTTTTTGACCTGTGATCATTTTATTATCTCCATTAGCCAGAATCCCTCAAACCCAGAACTTTCCGATAGCCAGAAGGAATTATTCGGAAACTTATGGCCTTGAGAAAGAATTTCCAAGGGTTACATTTTCTGGAAAATTATGATAAAATTTTCCCAGATAACTGTAAAATTCCGGGGATGGGGGAAATTTGTTCTGTATTTGAGAAATGAAAATCAGGCGTATTTTTCCGGAAACTCTGAGAAAATTGTTACCGACCGCGGAAAATTCCGGAGATGGGGGAAATTTTTATGGGTTCGAACGATGATGTAATGGGCAATTTCTGGAACTACCGAGAACATTTTTGCATTACCAGAAACATTCTGGGGATGGGGGATTTTTTCCTGATTTGAGAGAATCGTCTCAGTACCCGGAAATCTCTCATTCCTAGAAGTGCTCTTCACCAATTGTTCTGGCTGACAGAGATATTAGGCCTACTGTATTTTGGTGTTTTACCCCAAACAGAATTTTGGTTGTTAATCCTTGGCCTATTGCTGACCTATGACAAGACACATAAGCTAGACTAAGATAGCCTTATTCTAGGCCACTTCAAATAAATAGGCTGATAACATAGCCTTGCCTCACCTAAATGACCAATCACTTCTCTTATACTACTGATTTTGCCAAGACCCTGGTGTTTTCCTTTCAATGAGTGGATAATTTGGTCTGAATTTGCTTGAAGTTCATCAAAAAAGCAATAATGAAATCCTGAAACTAAATCACATAGCCTGAAAGTTTTTAAAATTAATACTGTATCCTAGGCTACTGTTAATGGAAAGACTGGAACTAGGCCTAAGGTAGCTGCTAGACAAAGTGTCTCACTGACAGCCTGACACTCACCAAATTTGCCATGAACAAATTTTCTATACTAACATAACCTAACCTAACCTAACCAAGCCTAACCTAACCTAACCTAACCAAACCAAACCTAAACTCTATCCTAGTGGTATAATTTCCTCTTTAAATATTCGTAAATGTTCTAACTAAATTAACTAGGCTGTGTTGGTCCTTTTTATAGATATATATCACACACAAATATATATATTAGTTCTGGAATTAATAACTGGCAGGGCTGAAGTAAACACTTTGTTGGCTTTTCTTTATTGTAGAAAATTATAGTTCCACTGGTACTTAGTTCAGTTGAGAGTAGATTGTACTTTCTCTACTAGGGGAAATGTCTTAGTGTACATACACAGGAGAACACTTAAGTGAGGTGTTCTCTGGGTAACAAAAAATATGAGCTAGATCTCTCCCCAGCCTCTATTATCAAGAGAGAGATGAGTAGCAGCACTAGCGTACCTAGGGGGGGGGGGGCGGTCCGCCCCGGGCGGCACTTTTGGGTGAAGGATCACGAGATGCTGAATTGCCATACGACATTGAATTGAGGAGAGAACTGTTTTCTTCGCTGGACAGAGTGATCCAAGAAATAACTTTGAGATTTCAACAGCTTCATGAACTTGCTGAGAAATATGCCTTCCTTACCCTATTGAATCTTTTGGATGATAAATATGAGTGTCAAATAGATCACGATCACGACGACATTGATAAAGAGGAGTTCCTCGTTGAGAAAAAGACTTCAGCATTTTGTTGTTGTTGTTGCTGCTATAACTATTAAAGACAGAATACAGACGTGGAAAGAAGGCCCCCTTGAACTTTTGCAGTTTATTCAAAAGTATAACCTTGGGAACTCGGTTCCAAATATAGAAATAATGCTGAGGATTTTCCTCACAATTGCTGTTAGTGTTGCTACCTGTGAGAGGAGTTTTTCGAAACTAAAACTGATCAAGAATTACTTAAGATCTACTATGAGCACCTTGCGGTTGAGAAATCTTGCCATACTGTCTATAGAGCGACAATTGACAGATGAAATAGTTTTTGACAACGTCATTGAAGAATTTGCCAACAAAAAAACAAGAAAAGTTACTTTGTAGAAAGTTGTAGTTTTCATTTCAGAAATAAAGATGGTCCTAATTTTTTACACTTTTTTACTTTTTTCCCTATCCTATACGTCGTTTTTGCTTTTTGTTTAACTGTTACTTATAAAGTTTAAGTATGTTTGGGGTGTATTTAAAGCATACTATATTTGAGTATGTGAAAGTAAAGTTGTAGTTTTAATTTCAGAAATAAAGATGGTCCTAATTTTTTACACTTTTTTTACTTTTTTCCCTATCCTATATGTCGTTTTTGCTTTTTGTTTAACTGTTACTTATAAAGTTTAAGTATGTTTGGTGTGTATTTAAAGCATACTATATTTGAGTATGTGAAAGTACAGTAATATTATAATGGTACACAAACTATATATATATATATATATATATATATATATATATATATATATATATATATATATATATATATATATATATATATATATATATATATATATATATATATATATATATATATATATATATATATATATATAAGAGTGAGTCACTGTGCAATATGTATTTTTTGTGGGGGCACGGGGGGCGGCAAACTCAAGGGCCGCCCCGGGCGGCACACACTCTAGCTACGCCACTGAGTAGCAGGCCAGGTATGTTATGATTTGGTTGACCTCGCCTGCCCTCTGGAGTGTGAGAAAAGAAACACGTCAGATATACTGTTGTGCTAACATGTGCTGACCTCAGCCTGACCTCTCTCGGTCCCTGAAGGAACTGCAACCTCAGCCATGCATAATATCAACAGCTGAGGCACAGTTGAATAACTTGGTGAACAATTTGGTATTAAACATTTGGGCAAATGTTTATATAATGCAATTGGTGCTGTTACAAGTCCCCCAAGTTTAAACATTCATTTGGCTAAGACTGAAAAGACAAGTTATATAGACCCCTAGCTTAATCAAGCTAATTGCAATCTAAATTTTACATCCAATATCATTTCATTTTGGCTAGCCTATGGACATGTAGAGCCTTTCATGTTATCATAAGCCATATACATAAAAAAATTGGCATAGGCTATTGGTTGAATATCCAAAAAACAAGGCGAAGTCTAGGCATGAATGTTCACTTGACTTTATTTGGCTTTCTTTACTTTGGGATATTTACTCAGTCATAAAAAATATTTGTACCATAAGTGTGGATAATACAAACCATCTGTTTTGGTATAAATTACAGGAAAAGTTGTAAAAAGGCAAAAGCCTCGTCTCTTCCATTCCGCGAGAAATAGAAACACTCAAACCTCTTCTTATCGTAAAAAAAAAAAAATTATTTAAAAGACAAACTGTAATATCGTATTTTAGTGTGTTGATGCACAAAACATTTTCTTCATTATTCTATGATAAAACAAGTCTAACAAGCATTATTACAACATATATTATTAATTTTCCTTATGCAATCGGGAAATAGCGACTACTACTGTATATCTGGGTTGAGGGTGTTACATCACCTAAGGAGGTGCTGCAATTACGGGCAATATTATGGGCTCACTTACGGAGTCCACTGCCAAATATTTGTTTTGAGTATACCGATCGGAGACTGTAAGTCCAGTTACGGGGGTAAACAAAGAGATACAGTCCCGTAAATGTTTAAGAGTATGCGGCCCCAGGTCAAAGGTGCAGAGCAAACTGGATCCGGAACAACAAGGTTACCCAGCTATATCATTTCCCAAGAGGAGCGTTACTCCCTCCACTGGGAAAACCTCCTGAGCCCCTACTGTAACTGCCTGAGGCAAAACCGTCCCAAGATACATTTTACACAAAGGAACGCAAGTGGTTCCACTAACGCCCCACAAACACGACATGGTGACCAGTATAAGCCTCTTCCACAGATGGAAGAGCACTTTTCAACATAATACTGAGTGAAGCACCAGTATCCCTCAAAATATTCACAGGGACAGCAAGACTACCTTCGGACACGGACACAAAACCAGGAAACTGAAAGGGCTGGAACAAATCCTTAGGATCCACATAAACTGGGTCAGAAGCCGCAGCAACACCATCTACACCAACACCTCTGCTGAGACAAATACAAAATTAGCAACAGGCGTTTCATGGAACTCCTTAGCTTTGAGCTTAGGACATTGGGCAATTTAGTGACCAGGCCTTCTACAATAAAAACACACAGAAGTCATAGCCCCACTAAATCCATAACCACCATGACCACCAGAATCTCTTCTCAAAAGATGGTTTATTTCCTCTGTCACCAAACGGGTGCTTGCCACCATGAGCTGGAGTCACGGCTGGGCCTGGAACCTCATTAACTTTATGTTTGTGAATAAGACTGAAAATTTCTTCCAAAATGGCAGCTCTCTCAACAGTTGTAACTTCCTTCTCACATACTTAAATACGGACGTCTGTGGGGTTACCTCTCAAATACTGTTCTAGTGCAGTCAATTCACAAAGTTCATCACAGGTTTTAACTCCACTAGCCGATAGCCATCTGTTGCGCAGCAGTGTGACCATATTCGATATATGAATGTTCGGGGAATTTGAATGTATTTCTAAACTTATATCTGTATGACTCTGCTATCAACCGGTAAGAATTCAAAATGGTTTCTTTGACCACAGAATACTCATTTTGCTGAGAGCTGGTTAGGGACAAGTAAGTGGAACGGCCTTTGCTCACAAGGACAGACTGGGTCAGCAAGGGCCAATACTGCTGAGGCCAGGGAAGTATTGCGGCAATTTGCTCAAATTGGATGAAAAACTCTTCCGGATCGTGTTCATCAAATTTTGGCACAAACTTCGTCACTTTAATTACATCAAATTTAACGTCACGCGACTCCAGAATAGCTCTCTTACTCAACAACTCTAACTGAAATGCCCTTTCTTTTTCTCTGTCCTCCATTTCTCTCCCCTGCAACCTTAACTTCATTTCCCACTCCAGCTTCTCTCTTTCTAACTGCCACTCTCTTAACTTTACTGACGGATCTTCCTCCATCTCACACAGTTGAAATGCAGACTCATCCAAAATTGACTTTTCCATCAAACATCTAATTATGGCATTTTTGATAGTTGCCTTTTTCCAGTTTGACTTAATCTCTACTTTATAATGCTTAGCCAACGAAACCCAGTCATCTTTACGAATGGTACTACACTCCAAACTTAACACTGAAGGTTCAACAATGAACTTAGCTAAATCAAAAGGCTTCATTTTAAACAGATATGGCAACTTACCGACTAGTGAAGAAAACTTGTACCAAAAATAATTCGCAAATATCACTCCTGATGATTTTAACTGACTTTAACTTAATTACACTTAATTTAACCAATGACAAACTCAAACTTCCTTCCACCTCCAAGGCCAGCCAATGGGTGACATTGCTCTATTCTCCAGGGAACTACAAACCTAATACTAATATTAATCAACTCCCACATTAAGCTGTAAAAATGTCTACATACATACAAAAATCTTTTAATGTATCAAATACTAGCCCTGCTCACACACAATTACACAAAATAACTTATTTACACTACTTGAGGGTAACATGCCACTGTTCATTATGCCATGCATAACACATCCTAGTCTCTGATTTCCCCGAGCCCTTCAATATTTCTGTTATTATCCCTTTATCCCTAATTTTATTAATAAAGTATCTAATTTTCCATTTTCTGTACATTCCAAGTATTTCTCTTGATGTTTTTGGTAATCTTAGTACTTCCTCGTTTGTTTTCCTGTCATTGTAGGTTATATTTAGCATTCGCTTATAACACCACATTTCAAAGGCCTCCAACCTCTTTCTGGTGTCTGTTGAAAGTGTCCACACTTATGACTCATATATCAGTCTTTGCCATATAAAACCTTTCAGCAGCATCTTTTCTCGATTTTAAGTTCATATCCCATTTCAATAGGCCGTTTAGATTACTAAATGATATTTTTCTTGCCCTATTCTTGTTTAAATTTCTTCAGTACCTCTACTGTACCATCACAGCTAATGTTACTTCCCAAATTCATAAAATTTCCATTTGTTTAAGTTCCTTGTTGCCTACCTTAATTTTTATTTTAGGATTTATTTCCAATTTGGAAACAACCATTACTTTAGCTTTTACAGCATTAACTCTTAAACCTTATTTTTTTTTCGACTTTATTCCACAAACGTGTTCACGAGTTTTTGTAATGCCTCTTCACTATCTATGACAAGAGCAGTATCATTAGTTTTCAATTTCACTTATAACTTCTCTCATTAAGAATTCTGACAATATATATTAAATAGTGTTGGAGATAGAACTGTAGATACATGGGCAATGGTGGGCAATAGTAGACTTGGTAAGGGCTAAAAACAGGGTGTTCACTTCATTTCGTTGTGCAAAGGTCCCTTGCAGCAAGAGGAAAAAATGTATCCAAAGAGACATGTCTCTTTGCAACGAACTCACAAATTAACATAAATTATGCTAATTAGCGCCCGAAAGAAGGCAATTTCTAACTTTTAAACCATTTCGCAAAGAAACATTCGTGATTAGTTGAACCTCGCTAATTTTAGAGTCCGGGATCCATTTTGGGGGTTATTTTGACAATTTGCGGCCATTTTGACCCTCAAATCCAAGATGGCTAATGGCCGCCATCTTGAATGTAGGCATACTGTACAACTTTGAACCGTTTGAGCTACAAACTTGTGTGATATATCAATTCTACTAATTTGGGGCTGAGAAAATAATTTCTGGCACTGCATGTGTGGTAGGAGGTCATTTAAAGGTGAATTCCAGGATAGTTGCCATTAGCTATATGAAAGAAAAACTTGATGTATTAAACATATGCTGATGGCATTTAAATTCATGCAATGCACGTTTTCTGAGGTCACAGCTGAGAGAAAAACACTACATTAACAAGACTCATTGGTAACTTTTATTTGAGAGTGCACACAATGCAGATTTCAACACAGTCATAAGTACATACAGTTCTTTCTGTTCTGACCTCACAAGTTCACTGTGTGTGAATAGCCACCTTGCATCCACAGAGTGTTGTACAGGGCTTCTCATTCATGCAGCATGTACGTACAAGAGGGTTTACATTCACTGGAGCAGCTATAGATGGCAAGCTCCAGTAACTTCCTCGAGATGGTAGGTATTGTGATATAAACTGGTAATGGAGCAATGTCCAGGGTCTCCTGTTTCCATCTCCATCCGGTGGGAGGTACTGGTTGAGGATCTTTCCTAAGAGAATTTCCCCACATTTGTCTACTCTGAAACAGAACACAAGTTTTGTGATATGATGTATGTACTGTAGCTGTAGCTACATATTTTATATCTATTATACCCAGTAAATGAAATCATAGTAATCGACAAATACATGGCTCTAAAGATTTTCATTATTAAGCACTTATAACTGATAGGCAGCTCTGTGGATGTGTTGGTGTAGTGCGTCACTGCTAGGAGGCATATGATCAAAGTCCCGACCCTTGTGGAAGAAGAGATGCAAGAGCGCAGCATCCACTGTTGTTACGTCCTCATCCACAACACCTTAGAGCTGCATCACAAATTGATGGAGGACGGGGGTGTGCCGCTCAATCATCTCCAATGTTGGGTTGCAACAGGACATGAGTGAGTGCATGAAATGCCAGCAGAGCCATCAACTTCGAAGGCCCAAGGTTGCGTGCAATTTGATGAGGTGGAATGTACCTGAAGATATAATAAATGAAGTATTAAAACATCACTAAAATATCAGCAACTCGTCACTGTTGAATTGCATTTCAAAGATATTGCTAATATTTTTATTACGAGAAACAAGAAGAACAGAATACCTGAAGTTGCGGCCAGCCCCGAATGCAACCCATAGTTGATCAATTCTCTGTCGCAGAGTTGCCACTGCTCAGACAGCCAGCACGACCACGTCACTATCACTCGTGCGGATGATCACCTAACGATGGCCATCATAGGCAGCTGCAGCCACATGCAGGATCATCCGGGTGTCTGCCTCCTCGTGTGAACATGGCGCCATTGCACCCAAGTCAACACCAGCTGGAACACTCACGCTGTCATTGAGGATGGTGGTGAAGAGCTGCTTGTCCTGTCGACAAAATAAATGATTTTGTGAGAGCTTGATGTATAAGAGTTAAAAGGATTTAGTGAACACAACATACCTGCCATATTCCTGTACAATTTTATACAAAATGCACATTATGCTTCGCACCTGTGGAAGAATCATCTGCTTCATGTACTTTGCCAGTTCCACAAACAACTGCAATTTTTGTGCCACACTGCATGGTTAGTTTTCATAAGTTCTACTATACTGATTGCACCACCATCCCCGCCACCAATTTCATCTAGTACTACGAAGCTGGGTAACTCACCTAACTCATAGAGCTCTGAGATATTGTCCAGAAGTTCTTGGTAGCATGCTTCTAGTTTCTTGGGTTGGCCACGTAATTTTATAGATGATGCGGAATCTGCAACTGCTTCATTTGTGTCTGACTGCCATATAAAACATAAGTTCCAATCACATGTATCCTTACTGGTCACTTTTAATCTACTATCACTGTAATCAATAATGTAACCTGAAAATACGAAAAAAGTCATGCATTATAAATTTTGTCCTCAATGAATTAAAACATTAAGATGTACTCCAAGATAAGTTTGATGCCTCATACTTTTCTGATCTAACCAATAACAGCTATCTTGGAATTCGCCTTAAAATATCCTTTTAAATAACCACCTATCACAAAAGTAATACCAGAAATGAGTTTCTCAACCCCAAATTAGTAGAAATTGATATATCACACAAGTTTGTGGCTCAAACGGTTCTAAAGTTGTAAAGTATGCCTACATTCAAGATGCTAATTAGCATAATTTACTCTAATTAGTAGGTTCTATGCATAAAGACAAAGTGTCTCTTTGGATAAATTTTGGCCTCTTGCCCCAAGGAACACTTATGACAAGTGGGACCTTTGCACTAGGAAATGCAGTGTTCACTCCCCACTAAGTCTACTACAAGATACAACCGAGAAGGCAATTAAGTGAGGTTCTGAATATTTACAATGTTATTTGACATATAGGAATATCTCAATATTCGTAACCCTGATATTTGTAACCCAGCTTTTCCGCAATTGATATTTTAACACCCCTATTCGATATTCGTAAAGTATACCCTACTTATTCGCAAATGAAAAATAACCACACGCTACAATAATATTTCAAATCGGGCGGGCTAGCCATAGCTCTCATATTCTAAGTGTTTTGTTTTTTCGCTCGTACGGAGCCACGCAGTTTACAAATTAATGAAGTTCAATGGGAAAATTCACAGCGGGGGATGATCACCCCCCTGTCCGTGCCTGTACTTCTAAACAGCTGCGTGAAAAAATACACCAAGCTCTCCAGAATTTTTCATATGGCAATGGTAAATGCTAGGTCAAATGTTTACAGCCATTTACCAATTTTGTACGATTACACATACAGAAACACACTCACTCAATCACGCATGCATATACACTCACTCACTAATACACAGTGTTCTTATGTATTGTTTTTATGTTATTGTAGTTATTTTATGGCATTATATCGAGCGTACCTGCACATAAAAATAAAATGCTGTAAAATAAGAAATCTGAAGAGCATAGGTGTGTGTGTGTGTGTGTGTTAAATGAATGTGTGTGGATTTAGCAGGTGTCCAAGTTACATTGTCCCTGTAGCTACATCCCCCAAGCATTTCTTATTGTTATTTTTCAGTTAATAATTTTGAGTAGATATATGCATTTTAATTCATTTTTATTATACTCTGTTACATACACACACAATTGCTCATTCACAATGTGCCAAAAATTATTATCATAAGGTAAAAAAAAGGATAATAAATAATTCTTAAAACTACAAGAATGTGTGCAAATTGTGGGAAAGGTAGAGGGGAGCAGGAGCGATGTGCGGTTTTTGGGATCCCACCCTTGATCCCCCGACTGGGCCAAGTTGTACGACACATTATTGTTATTTATCAACTTGTAATTTAATTTTCTTCATTTTCTTACTCTGTTATATTCATACATAATCGCTTAAACAGATTGTTCGTGGTAGTTTGCCCAGGGATTGTAGGAGGAGGGCAGTAGTGCTGGAGATATCAGCCGCTCTAGTCTCCTGTGCATAGTGAAACTTTTTTTTTTATTTAGTAGTAGTATTTTAATGTATTACTCACATTCCAGGCGCATGGGTGGTCTAGTGGTTGGGTAACTTTGACTGTAGGCTCGTACGCTTAGTTCAAATTCTCCTGCAACTGTACAAAGTTGTTCCCTCGCTCACTGCTGTTTTTGTATACAATTTGTATTGTGCAGTACTGTAGCAGGACACAGTCAGCCAAGAATAGTGTTAAAGCAGTGTTAAGACATAAAAAGTGATTACAGTTACGTATACCGCACTGTACATTCGGCAGAGTGGACAGTGCATGCCTACTGTAGGCTAGTGTATACAGTGCATGTGCAATCCCTCCTTCATGGAGGGAGAGGAGAATGACAGTTAACAACACCTGCTACAGGAGATGGTTCAGGACAAAACCCGGCCATCCTGTGTCATCATATCACCATTTGGCCTGCTTACATCACAGACTCAAGAAGACATCATCTGTTGGTGTTAGCTGTAGTATATATTATTTTGTTTATTTGCAATATTGTTACATATGTATATGTATTTACTTAATAATCAGATGTATGCTGTACAGGGCCTGATGGAGGAGGCGAGCGAAGCAAGCCTTTACAGTTGGGGGGTCCGAGAAACTTGTTTGAAATCTGATCTTTTTGAAGCCATATGCAGTTTCTATGAATGTCCATTGAATTTGGGTATACTTTATAATTTTTTAATGAAAATATAGTTAATATGTAATAAAAGCAACATGCAAACTGCTTCTTTACGAAATACTGGTTGCCAATATGCACGTCAACTTGATGTGTAGATGAATCATATGCCATACAATGACATTATTATTCAATTTATTTACAGCAGAAACTAAAGAAACAGGATCATTGAATGCTACTTTACAGCTCAACCATGGCTAAAACAAATTAAAGCTTTCAATATTAGACATAGTGACAATGAGCAGAGAACATTTCACATATTCTTTTACTGTAATTATTATATATATATATATATATATATATATATATATATATATATATATATATATATATATATATATATATATATATATATATATATATATATATATATATATATATATATATATATATATAAAGAAAAAGTTAAAAAAAATATTACACATATCCTTCTTACCTCACTGATGTAATTATTGTAAATTATATAGCTGACTAAGCTAAAACACCAACATGTTCAACATGTTTACGGATAAGTAAAGAAAACTATGAACTATGTGGTAAAGAAACATCTTTCTCTTCCTTCACTGAGGTAGTCGATGTAACCTGAAGTAGTCAGCAATCACAGCCTGTGATTCACAGGAGAATCGCCCTTGTTGCCATATATCTAAATATATTTATGACCTCGCTGTGATTTACTTGAAAGTCTATTTCTATTGCCAACAAAAGAAGGACAGAGAGGCTCTCCTCTCTACAGAGGCTTCTGAGTTTATTTTCAATTTGGAGAAGGACCTCTTCACTGTGCCTATAGGCACAGGCAGTGTAGCATAGGTTTTCATTATCTCAACCAGGGTTGGGAATATGAGATGGCCATGGTTTGCTTTCAGTGTGTCAAGTATCTCCCTCATGCTGTTGTTGTTGGATGGGAAAGTGGAGTGGAAGACCTTCAGTTCCATTTTCTGCTTCTCCTCCTCAACACCATAAATTTCACATAGTGTGTGGATGGCTTGGTGAGCTGCAGGATCTTTGCTGCCTACCAATTTGGCATTAACTGTGAGGTAGTGAAGAGAATGGATTATTGTGTAAGTAGGCGTTCTCCAGCCTTTTCCTTGGGATCGTCTGCAGATTTCATTGGTCATTGTGTCAAAGAACGGGTAAGTACACCATGGCCCGGTAGTACTTCTCCACAGTGTTGAAGTGGTAGCTGACTTGAGCGACTGTTTTGCGTTGTTGGTACCGTACTGAGACTTTCCGCTTCCTTTCCTTGCCAGGAGTTACTGTGGGTATGGGATTGTCGAGACTATTTTATCAGATGCAATATCAAATATATTCTTGAACTCCTCCTCAGACCTCATTATGTTCAGTGTCCCCAGCACTCCACCCACGACTTTGAAGGCTGTGAAGTGGTCCAGATTTTTCTGCTGTAGATTAACTGAGGCAAACGCAGTTATAGTACTTGGAACACTAGGGTGGCGACTTCCTGGCAGAGCATGGATTCAAAGTTGATGGCATTCAGGTGCATCTGTGCATCTCCAGCGGTGGAGCCCGGTGGATCACTCTCTGTGATTTCTGTCAGGATACACATACTCCTGACATTTCGAAAATGCAGCATGCTTCTTTCTGGACCTTGTATAGAACACATACAACTTCTCAACCAGGTTGAAGAATGTCACAAAATGAATGCTTGACTTGGCATTTTCCACCAGGACCAGGCTCAGGCAATGTGCTTTGCAATGAACGTAAGGAGCCTTTTCATTGTGTGTGCGGATCCTGGTCTGAAGACCCTTGGTACATGCCGCTCATGTTGGCTGCCTCATCATAGCACTGGCTAAGCATATTATCCAACTCTAAGCCATTCTCTTGGAGAAGAGAGATAACTACATATTCCAAATCTTGGCCTGTGGTTGAGTCTATGTTGCAGACCTGAATTAATCCTTCCTTTATCTCCATTTCGTGTAAGAATCGCACAACAAATGAGACTGTTTCTTGATGAGAGATATCGGTGGTTTCGTCTAACAAGATGGAATAAATTTCTGCCTCTTTGATTTTCTTGCGTATTTCCTTTCTGTTGTAGGTGCCCAACGCCTTTATTATGTCACTCTGGGTTCTGTTTGACAACGATGACACTTGGGCCCTTTTCTGAGAGGCTTTTTTTTTTTTTACCGCATCCAAATGCAGATTCATGACACTCTCATACTGGGCAAACATTTTCACCAACTCAAGGAAGTTGCCTTGGTTTTCACTGGAGGCCGTCTCGTCATCTCTAAAAGCCTGTCCCTGTCGTACTAGATACATGGTGATATATCTATTACACGGGTCAGAATTTCCCTATTCCTGAGTCTTTTGCGTTCTCTTACTTCCTTTCCCTTGACGTCAGACACATCAAAAGGAGCCAAGAGTGCTTTTTTTGTAGTTATTCCATTTTACCATGCTGGAATGTTTTATTTATTTTTTTTAATGGCATACTTCTACCTACTTATTCCCAGCCAGCCATCCTCTTCTACTCTTGAACATTTCTCCAATGAGAAAAATTCGGCAACTAAAAAAGTACATAAGAGATAATTGGCAACCGAGTACTCCAAACACGGATTTTTTTAATACCATCTCTTCTGGAAAGACCGCCCATTTGCATTCTTCAGGAATGTCATGTCTGGTTTGTATGGTCTTACATTACAGCACATTACAATGTAGCTGTCATTACACTTAATATCAAATTTCTCAATATGGGTACGATCTGTTGGATATTGCAAAATGAATAAATTTGAGAGAGTGATTGCCTCATTATTGACAAAAAAAATGTTGAGCTGCTCTCTTCTGTGGCCTCCTCTGATGCACACTCAGCTGTAGTGGCTTCTCCTGTCTCCATTACACCCTTCTCTTGACCAGAAGTTTTATAAAGGCTCTTTTCTGTTGCCTCATTTGAAGATGATTCTCCTGCAGTGGCTGCTGTAATATCTTGCTCATCAGCAGGTTCTTCATTCGTGGCTTCTATTTCAGGTGACACATCTGTCTCCAAATATGAATCAGAATGGTCTCCTTTCCTTTCATCTTCCCTACTAGTGCTAACTGTCTTGAACCATAAATGAAGGGAGCTGCTACCCTTGGCTGCCTCTTGTAGATTCCTCTCTTTCTTTTTCTTAATTTTTTTCGTCTTTGGGAATTGCACTGCAAATCTGCAACCACAAGATGAGCCAAATTAATAAATGGCATGTTTATAATAATCTGGGCCGTGTTCCTTCAGAATATTCACAATATAGTGAAAAATATTCGGAGTATAGTTTATACTATTCTCAGCAAAGCTCATTATATTTGCTGTGTACATAATAATATTCCAACAGTACTTTGCAATATATACACATTAGTTGATAATGATAAATTATCATTATCATTATCATTGATAACACTGGGCTGCATTTGAAAAAAAATTCATGAGGTGCGGGGTTTCTTAGCTGATTCTTTATGTATTTTGCGTGCTGATTCCA